>NC_133331.1:308817763-309128382 GCF_042186555.1 Aquarana catesbeiana
TCTCTCACCCCTTCTCTCTCTCTCACCCCTTCTCTCTCTCACCCCTTCTCTCTCTCACCCCTTCTCTCTCTCACCCCTTCTCTCTCTCACCCCATCTCCCTCTCTCACCCCATCTCCCTCTCTCACCCCATCTCCCTCTCTCACCCCATCTCCCTCTCTCTCTTTCTCACCCATTCTCTCTATCACCCATTCTCTCTCTCACCCATTCTCTCGCTCTCTCTCTCTCACCCATTCTCTCTCTCTCTCACCCATTCTCTCTCTCTCTCTCACCCATTCTCTCTCTCTCTCACCCATTCTCTCTCTCTCTCACCCATTCTCTCTCTCTCTCACCCATTCTCTCTCTCTCTCACCCATTCTCTCTCTCTCACCCATTCTCTCTCTCTCTCTCACCCATTCTCTCTCTCTCTCACCCCTTCTCTCTCTCTCTCACCCCTTCTCTCTCTCTCTCTCTCTCTCTCTCACCCCTTCTCTCTCTCTCTCTCTCTCTCACCCCTTCTCTCTCTCTCTCTCTCTCTCTCTCACCCCTTCTCTCTCTCTCTCACCCCTTCTCTCTCTCTCTCACCCCTTCTCTCTCTCTCTCACCCCTTCTCTCTCTCTCTCACCCCTTCTCTCTCACCCCTTCTCTCTCACCCCTTCTCTCTCACCCCTTCTCTCTCACCCCTTCTCTCTCACCCCTTCTCTCTCACCCCTTCTCTCTCACCCCTTCTCTCTCACCCCTTCTCTCTCACCCCTTCTCTCTCACCCCTTCTCTCTCTCTCACCCCTTCTCTCTCTCTCACCCCTTCTCTCTCTCTCACCCCTTCTCTCTCTCTCACCCCTTCTCTCTCTCTCTCACCCCTTCTCTCTCTCTCTCTTACCCCTTCTCTCTCTCTCTCTTACCCCTTCTCTCTCACACCTTCTCTCTCTCTCACCCTCTCTCTCACCCCTTCTCTCTCTCTCACCCTCTCTCTCTCACCCCTTCTCTCTCTCTCTCACCCCTTCTCTCACCCCTTCTATCTCTCTCACCCCTTCTCTCTCTCTCTCTCTCTCTCTCACCCCTTCTATCTCTCTCACCCCTTCTCTCTCTCTCTCCCTCAGACCCCTGCCTCTCTCCCCACTTTCTCTCTCTCTCTCTCCTACTTTCCTATCTACCCCATCTCTCTCCCTCCTCCTACCACTCCCCCCTTCTGTCTCTATCTCTCCAACCCCTCTTTCCCTTTTAGGGCTAATTCACACTGAAACAGCATGAAATCGCAGAGCAATTTGGCACTTCAGCTGCTCTGCATTGCAGGCTACTAGGGGGCAGTGTGATGCACAATTCAGTGCGTCGTACTGCCCCCCCCTTTTTTGTACAACCTTTGTTTGAAGTATACAAAATGTACACACTATGAGACGTTTCTATGGGTCTGCAGTTCCTCTGAGCTCCACAAGGTGGTGATCTCCCTCATACCCAGACAGGAAGTCTCTATAGCATAGACAAGAAGTGATGTCACATACAGACAGGAAGTTCTAGGTGAGAGGTGAGTCAGGTGGAAGTAGAGAGAAGGCATTGCTGGAAGTGGCAGTAGAGGAGGTAATAAGATCTTATTTTCTATTTACACCCAGTAACCTCCCGTCATGTCCGTCCTCTTCCTCCATAGTCACTGTGATGTCTTTTATCTCCAGCAGATGATGATACACACATATATACAGTGGGGAAACCTAGATTAACCCTAGGGTTGCCACCTTTTCTTCGAGCCAACCCTGGACACTTCAGCGACGCATGGCTTTTTTTTTTTTTTTTGTAGTATACACTATGAGATTGCCAGTCACACCGTGCCACGGTGAATAGTGGGTGTGGTCAATTGCGTTAATAGTGAAAGGGGCTTAAAGGGGCATAGTTAAATAAAACAAATGCATTCTTGCACAAAATGCATTTTTGCATAAAATATGCTTAGATTGCTGTGCCACAAGTAAGAGTCTCACAAACATGTATAAACCTTAGCACAATCATTTTGTAACAAATAAAACTCTTCCATTATATATGATTTGTGTACACTGAAAATGGTCTGAGAACTAACATTTTATCTGAACCAACCTTAACCACCTCAATACCGGGCACTTACACCCCCTTCCTGCCCAGACCAATTTTCAGCTTTCAGCGCTCTCATAATTTGAATGACAATTACTCAGTCATGCAACACTGTACCCATATGAAATTTGCATCCTTTTTTTTCACACAGATAGAGCTTTCTTTTGGTGGTATTTGATCATTAGTGGGTTTTTTATTTTTTATGCTATAAATAAAAAAGGCCGTAAATTTTGTGAAAAAAATGCCCTTTTCTTTGTTTCTGTCATAAAAATTTGCAAATTAGTAATTTTTCTTCATAAATTTTGGCCAAAATTTATACTGCTACATGTCTCTGGTAAAAATAACCCAAATAAGTGTGAATTATTTGGCCTTTGTGAAAGTTATAGAGTCTACAAACTATGGTGCCAATCACTGAAAATTGATCACATCTGATCACACCTGATGTACTGAAGGCCTATCTCATTTCTTGAGACACTAACAAGTCAGGAAAGTACAAATACCCCCCAAATGAACCCCTTTTAGAATGTAGACATTGCAAGGTATTAAGTAAGTAGCAGGGTGAGTTTTTTTAAGTTGTAATTTTTTCCCACAATTCTTTGATACATGATACAAGAGATGGTCAGAGACTGAGGACATGATACAAGAGATGGTCAGAGACTGAGGACATGATACAAGAGATGGTCAGAGACTGAGGACATGATACAAGAGATGGTCAGAGACTGAGGACATGATACAAGAGATGGTCAGAGACTGTGGACATGATACAAGAGATGGTTAGAGGCTGCAGACTGCATTTTTCTTGACCTTTTTTGCACTAAAGGTGCCAATAATGGCCAACAATAAATTCATATTAATTTAAATTTATTATATTAAAAAGTTGAATATAATACAATTAGATATAAAAATATTCATATTTTTCCAAAACTGTAATTTTCGGTTTTAGGCCTAGTGCAGCTTTCATTTTCAGTTTTGGCACCTAAATTTCCATTCGGTGCACCCCTACAATATAGTGTACATAGTGCAGGAGTATGTAATGTACAATATAGTGTATATAGTACAAAAGTATATAATGTACGAAAATAGTGTATATAGTGCAAGCATGTACAATATAGTGTATATAGTGCAGGAGTATGTAATGTACAAAAATAGTGTATATAGTGCAGGAGTATGTAATGTACAATATAGTGTATATATTACAAAAGTATGTAGTGTATATAGTGCAGGAGTATGTAATGTACAGAAGTATGGATTGTACAAAAATAGTGTATATAGTGCAGCAGTATGTAATGTACAATATAGTGTATAAAGTACAGAAGTATGGAATGTACAAAAATAGCATACAGTATATAGTGCAGGCGTGTGCAATGTACAATATGGTGTATATAGTACAGGAGTATGTAATGTGCAATATAGTTTATGTGGTGCAGGAGTGTGTAATGTACAAATATAATGTAAATGTAGTGTGTAATGTTTGAGGGAACCTCCCAGTGTAATTTTGAGGGGGTGTGGGTGGTCTCCTGGTGTAGTATGGGGGGGACAGGAGAGTCCCCTAATGTGTAAAGCATGGGGGAAGGGGTCTCCCAGTGTGTACTATATTCTCCTGGTGGGGGAGGGGATCTCACAGTAAGTACACCGCCCAGTAGGTCACATAGGTTTTGATATGTGCTCTTGGTCCCGGCGGGCTGTACAGTGTTTGGTCCCCTGACAGTCCCCGTCTTGGTGGGTACATGTCTCTCCGGAACGCTGCGCCACCTGCTCACCCAGATAAGATTGCGGCACACCTCCTTGGGTGTGTGGGAGAAAGGCGTGGGCTCTCCCTGTAAGGTCTGATGTGGCCAGTAGTAATGACTTGTCCTGTGCTAAGTATCTATCCCAGCACAGCATAGTGCTGAAGGAACTCCAATGTGCAGAGGCGATGGACATTACAGCAAAGTCATATCTGCAACCCAGTCTTGTGGATGTGGAATGTGGTGCTGATTAGTCAAGATGTGCATGATACATGAGCCTAAGTTCAGTGGAGGAGCGATGCTGCCGCTACTGCTGACCTCCCAGTTTTCAATCACTGGTTCCGCAGCTGGAAAATTTGACAGCTCCAGGCAGGACACTCACTTCACATGACAGAGCCCCCATCCCCCTCCTCCCATAAGCAGCACATCTCCCTTCTTCCTCCGAAATCCTCCAGCAAAGTCCCCCTCTCTCTCTCTCTCTCTCTCTCTCTCTCTCTCTCTCTCTCTCTCTCTCTCTCTCTCATTACGAGCATGGGGCCTAAACAACTTGACAAGTGCCTCCACAAAGCCACATCAGTACTGAATGCTCTTTTGGGGTGGGAGGAAGAGAGCGCACAGCAGTGAGCCGCAGCCAGCAGCATTAATTAGTGCTGCATTGAAGGATACGGAGGAGGGGGAGAGTGCTCAGCAGTGAAGCCGCAGGCGGCTGCATTGAACAATACAAGGGGTTTGGATTGGACTGGAGGTGTTAACCCTCCACTGAGTTCCCACAGTGGCTGGGACTGGAGGAATGCTGCTGGCTGTGTCTGGGTTTCAGGAGGACAGAAACCCGGGCACAAGTGTCAAAACCCGGACTATCTGGGTCATTCCCGTACAGGTGGCAACCCTAATTAACCATCATATTACAAAGGTGGAATGTATCGCCTGTACCATGAGGGGAGTTATTTATACCATGAAAATGAGGGGCGTTATTGATGTCATTAAATGCCGGTTCCAGACATTGTATGGGGGTGAATGAAATGATAATTAAAGGTTGGGATTAGGGAAGATTTACATGGGAATGATCAGCGCCCCCTCCAGAGACACTATGACAAGTCTCACAATAGGAGTCTGAAAGGGATTCGATGAGGGGGATGAAACCCAGAGTGGAAAGGAGGACAATATTATCAAAACAATGACCAGATGGAAATCCAAATGGATTTTCAGCTCAATACAATTGCTCTGGCTGGACTGAATATTGATATTTAGCTTTTTTGCTTTTCATCTTTTTTTATGCATTCTGTATTGTATTTTTATATCATTTTACAGTATTAGGTATTGATTAGTTACTCTGGGCTATAAATAGTTAAGGAATCTGGGGCAGGGGTAGGGGGTGATTTTTAGGACCGCTGCACCTGCCAATAGCCCTCCTGGACAAAGATTGGCTTTTTCCAAATGAAACACATCGTATGTCACCAGGTTAGGAGAGGCACCCTCTCTGTTTACATCTAAGCGATATCCAGCCTGTGATCCACCGGAGTATCTGTGGCTGAGGCTCACAAGCACTGTGAATTCTGGGGTTCTACAGGGCCCAGCACATCTAGTCATCTACAGACGGTGTTTTCTGATTAAGTGCTGCCAGGTTACCCCAGGAGTTGTCTGACATTTTATTATCAGAACGTTTCATTGCAACTATTGTTATTCCTATATTATATTATATCCTATATTATATTAGTCAGAACATTCCTCATTTAAGTGGACAGAACATTCTCTTTATTTTGGAGTTAAATTCTAGTAATATGGTCCTCTAAACAAACAGCACTGACAATAAATAAGACAATGACCATCCTGACCATATATGACCTACAAAGGGCAATTATTACACTACATAGGCAGCAAATGGGCAATCATTACAATATGCAGCCAACACAATGATGGAGTGCAGGGGTCATAAGTATGGAGTATGGAGCCCCTTACATTGCTGGTCAGTAGGAAGAAAACATTCCCTAGCCTGTGATGAAGAATATGTTCCATCATTAGTATCAGAGGGAGGAAAATACACAAGGTTCCGAGGGAAGTAGAAGAGCTGAGGGGTCTCTGAGGAGGTAGTGGGACTAAAGGACTCTGAGATCCTCTGAGGGTGTACTGCATCTAAAGGATTCTGGAACCCCTGAGGAGGTAGTGTAGTGGAAGTACTTTGGGGAACTCTTAGGAAGTAATAGAGGTTAGAGGGGCTGAAGGGCAGTGGGGGCCTCTGAGGGGATAGTCAGGCTGCGAGGCTTAAGGCCCCATTAACACCTGAGCATAGCGTTTTCAGGCAGAAAGTGGCGTGATTTTACCGCGTTTTTTTACCACATTTTGCCGCGATTTTATACAGGTCAAAAGGTCACAATGTAAAAAGCCGAAAAACGTCCAAATCTGCCTAAAGAAAAGGTTCCAGAACTTGTTTGAGCTTCAGACGTTTTGGAGCTTCTGGCTTCAGGCGTTTTGGAGTGAAGATGTGAACCATCTCCTTAGAGAATAATTTATTTTTTTCCCCTCCAGCGTTTTGTAGCTTCAGGCTTCAAGTTACAAAACTCTCAGGTGTGAATGGGGTCTTAGGGCTTATAGGGAATATTGGTCTCTGATGGTCCTCTCACCCCAGCTGCACTTATTTTTCTGACCTCCTTAAAGAACTCCTACCAGCAAGTGATGGAAGCCTTCACCTCACCATCTCACTGGCCAAGAAATTATGTTGCTGAAAATTCAGAACGCCAGGAACCCCCTGACACTCTGTACAATGTCCTGGATACTACAGTATACTAGACAACCAAGAGAACACCCCCCAGTTTCCTCTTCCTACCCACACTGGGCTGCCATTAGAGGGAAGAAAACAAATTCCTGCCCCACAGCTCTCTACTCCATGAGCAGCATCCTCATGCTATCCAATCCAATCCCTTCTCTTACTGCAGAGAGTGACAGTGACATCACTCCTGTCAGTCAGCAGGCTGCCAGAGATTGGAGCCTTGCAGTAGTAGTTCTGACAATTATCCTGATTAGCCGACAACTCCAGTCAAAAGTCAGCAAGTTCCCCTTCCTGGAC
Organism: Aquarana catesbeiana; assembly: GCF_042186555.1. Taxonomy (NCBI): domain Eukaryota; kingdom Metazoa; phylum Chordata; class Amphibia; order Anura; family Ranidae; genus Aquarana; species Aquarana catesbeiana. The sequence continues at coordinate 308,824,601 of NC_133331.1, forward strand.
ATCATGATGACCCTACATTGACCTCACAGCACTGCCTCAGAGCAAACAAGTCACAGGAAGGATCCTATTTATCATTCATTGTCTGCAGATCTAAAACAAATCAAAACCAGTTCAGAAACAAAAAAACAAAAAAAAAACAAATAAAATTCAAATCTGATCTGGCGGGTTCTGGGTTCATGAAAATTGTAGCAACAACCAAATGTGTTCCCATGGGGTCAGTAGTTCTGAAATGTACAGCAACCCTCCTACTACGACCCCTCATATCCACAACCTATTGTGTGACCAATACCATCCAAATAATTCTTACTTTCATTTCCCAAAGTTATCTGTCTATGAGAAAACCCATATAGATCAAATGATGGCACAAATGAGGATGGAGGAGAACCAAAGTCACGTGACTGAGACGATACTAAACCTCACCCTGGAGATCATCTACCTGCTGACTGGAGAGGTGAGGAGCATTCTGGGAGGTCACATGACATCACTTGTGTCTTTATTAATAAAACACAGACTTGATCAGAGAGGTAAGGCGGATTCTGGGAATTCTAACATGATATTCCTATTTTCCTATTGGTTTTTAAATACAGAGATTTCCTCTTCTGAAGTCTGGAGATCATATGACCATCACAGTGCCTCCATGTGACTCCCTAAAACCTGAGAGACACAACATGCAGAAGATTCTAGAAGTCACCAAGAAGATGATGGAGCTGCTGACAGGAGAGGTGAGCGGTGCTGGGAATTCTGGGACATTATCCAGTAACAGACAAGGGATGTGTCTGGATGGTGACTGTATCATTGTGTGTGTCAGGTTCCTATAAGGTGTCAGGATGTCACTGTCTATTTCTCCATGGAGGAGTGGGAGTATTTAGAAGGACACAAGGATCTCTACAAGGACGTCATGATGGACAATCAGCCGCCCCTCACATCACCGGGTAAGAGGAGACTTTATTGTAAAGGAGAGAGCAGTACGGAGGGTCCACCTAGATCCCCCATCATCTGATAAACACATAGAAACAATGTATTCAGTCAGTGTGTGTGTTTCCTACAGATGGATCCAGTAATGGGAACCCACCAGAGAGGTGTCCCCATCCTCTGTATTCCCGGGATTCCACACAGGAAGATCACACCATCCCTCACCATCAGGTAGATGAAGAACAATCACTGATACTATCATTAGGATCTGTACATTATCTGCATTATTACAATTGATGTCATTTTTATTATATATTCAGAGTGGAAACCTGAGAGATTCTAAAGTTGAGGGTAAATCGGAAGAAGAAGAGACGTATGTGAGGGGTGATCAGCAGTCTATGGAGGAGGATGGAATAATGAGGACATTTATAGAGGAGGACACTCCTACAGAGATCAGCACAGGTGGGTCATTAACTCTAAATAAATTCCTCCACCCATACTGCTCACTGGTCCAGAGAGGTGATATCAGCCTGTAATACCCTGGTCACTTTCTTGAGCTGTGTTCCCCATCCTGTATTTCTCTCCAATAATCTTCCTTCTCTGTGCTGCAGACATAATTTATGTATCTAGACTGGATCTCTGTAGATTTTGGGGTTGGCTGGCCGCAAAATGTTGATTTTCACTGTAGATATTGCTCAACCTAGGCAGCTGGTTCATGTGCCTTGGGTTTCCTGCCCTATGCCCGGGTCTAGCAAGATCTCTGACACAACAATTCTTCCAGTGTTACTTGCTCTGCTGTTTGCTGGCTGTGTCGGGGGAGGGATATGTCTGTATAGTCTCAGACCCAAGTCACTGAGTGCAGTCTCAGGAGATGGGAGGCAGCGGTGTGGGACCTCTGCAACTTGTCATAAGTAAACATTTAAGCTTCCACTGATCACTGAATACCAATATTATGAGTCCTGACCATTACACTATATCATTTATGTTGTGTATAATGTAGTCCTGACCAGGGGCGTATCTGCTGTGAGGTAAACAAGACATTTGCCTAGGGCGGCATTTTTCAGGGGAGTGGCACCGACCCCCAGGCAAAAGGGACACTGTACCAGCAGTGGCGTCGCTATGGGGGGAGCGGACCGCAATTCACACCAACCCTCTGACAGTCTCATATTTAAGCTACTCTCCTGGTGACCAAGCTGCCGCTGATCCTCTGGTGACATCTCCCGGTGGTCACCTCTTCACCTGGACTCCGTGGGTGCCCCTTCTAGATGCCACACCTGAGATCGTCCCGCCCAGCAGAGAGGAGAAGGAAAGGAGAGCGGAATGGACGTGACATTGCTCAGGACATTCTATGGGACTGGCAATGGGAAGGAAGAAGAGGGACTGCCTGGAAGCTATGGGGGGAGCGGACCGCAATTCACACCAACCCTCTGACAGTCTCATATTTAAGCTACTCTCCTGGTGACCAAGCTGCCGCTGATCCTCTGGTGACATCTCCCGGTGGTCACCTCTTCACCTGGACTCCGTGGGTGCCCCTTCTAGATGCCACACCTGAGATCGTCCCGCCCAGCAGAGAGGAGAAGGAAAGGAGAGCGGAATGGACGTGACATTGCTCAGGACATTCTATGGGACTGGCAATGGGAAGGAAGAAGAGGGACTGCCTGGAAGCGGCTCTGCTCTGCCTTCTGCTGCAGGTGAGTGGGGACCCCCAATGTCCCATCCCAGGCCTGGAGAATGGAGACCGACCAGCTGATGTCACCTCAACAGTACCTGGCCAGCACACTAGAATCATAGGAACACCTACCTGACCGTGTACACATACAGTAGCTACAGTCCTTGGACAGCTATATACTCTACTGCCCTATCAGCTCCAACCCTTCTCTATACTACCTATTGCACTATGGACACCTACCCTTCTCTATACTACCTACTGCACTATGGACACCTACCCTTCTCTATATTACCTACTGCTTTATGGACACCTAGCCTTCTCTATACTACCTACTGCTCTATGGCCATCTACCCTTCTCTATACTACCTACTGCACTATGGACACCTATCCTTCTTTATACTACTGACTGCTCTATGGACACCTACCCTTCTCTATACTACCTACTGCTCTATGAACACCTACCCTTCTCTATATTACCTACTGTACTATGGACACCTACCCTTCTCTATACTACCTACTGCACTATGGACACCTACCTTTCTACAGTTTACCTCCTGCTTTATTAGAATCTACCCTACCATTAGCTTCTCGTCTTTTGAACACCTACTACCTATCTCTGTTTTAGCTACTGCCTTTTGGATAACCTCCTTACTAAATATTATCTACTGCCCTATGGACGCCTACCAAACACTTTATTAGGCATTGCATTGTGGGCTGCGGAAAGGTGAGTCCAGTGTTGTTGTTTTTTTGGGGGGGATAGGGGAGCCCCCCTCTGTCTCTCACTTCCTCACCCCCTCTCTCTTTCCCCCTCCCTCTCTCTTTCCCCTTCCCCCTCCCTCTCTGTCTTCCCCCTCTCTCCCCCCCACCTCTGAAGAGGTGGAGCCTAAAGAGGAAGGGGTGGACTTTACAGATGAATGGGGTGGATCTTAAACAGGGAGGGGTGGAACAATGTTAGATGGGGGGTGCCCAATTTTAGGTTTGCCTAGGGCAGCACAAAACCAAAATAGACCACTGGTCCTGACCCCTACAATATGTTGTACGATACATATTTCCGATATTATATAGTCCTGTTATACCCTAGAAAACATGTCCCATTAAAAGTCCCATAAAGGGGGTTCTGTATGTTTGTTTTAACTGGTATACCCTATACAGTAAGTTGTACATTACACGGGCCTTGCTTCTGCTCTCTGCCCTCTACCCACTGCTATATATAAACATGTATTCTCTTTTGTTACACTCATTTTCCCCCAGCTGGACATTTTATATCTGATGATTTGATTGGAGCACAGAATTTTACATGTTGATAATAATGTGATAACATCCTCAAACTTTGGAACCTTAAGCAGAAAGTGATAATGAGGGAGGAGTCAATAACCCAATGATGGTGGTCTTCAGGATCAGTCCAGTCTTTATCTTGGTTGTTCTCCCCCCATCCTCACTCTCTGACTTCTGGTGGGGCTCAGCCCCGCTGTTATTAATGACTAAATCATGGACTAAATAAGGAAGTTCAGGACTTCTTGTTTTGGGAAGATGGCAATGAGTGATAGAGGGGGTGGGGACACTCGTCCTATAATCCCCTCATCACTGTCACTCCTATAAAAGACAGTTCTCGTTGTTTCCTCCCTCTCTGACTAAGGGCCATAAATAAAGAAATGAACTGGTAGGAGATCAGAGGACACATTTACTAGTTACCTTGAGGATGGAATTGTAAGATCCTCAGAGACAAAGCTGCCTGATGTGGGCGGAGTCCTGGTTTAGGGGAACCAATCTGCTCATGTCTAGTAATAATCTTTTTATTCCTATTTTAGTAGATGGACGGGAGATGAGGAAAACCTCAGAGGAGTTTCTCACTTTGTCTCCAGACTGTAAAGTAGAAGATGAGGACATCACACAGTATAGTCCAGGAGAAAACCCGGCTACCTCAAATGTCCATCCGGAACCACACAGTGTAGATGGACCATCGTATTCCTCTTATCCTGAGGAACCTCAGACTGTGAGGGACGGTGCCGTCCTTCCAACAGAGAAGAGGTTTTCCTGTACTGAGTGCAGGAAGGGATTCCATTGTAAGTCCAGACTTAATGTGCATAAAAGATCTCATACAGGTGAGAAGCCACATTCATGCCCTGAGTGCGGGGAACTTTTTTCAGCGAAGTCCAGTCTTTTCAGACATCAGAGATCTCGCAAGGTCGAGAAGTTGTATACCCGCCCTGAGTGCGGGAAATGTTTTGCACAAAAAACAGATCTTGTCAAACATCAGAGGTCTCACACAGGGAAAAAGCCGTATTCATGTCTGGAGTGTGGGAAATGTTTTTCAGAAAAGTCCCATCTTTATAATCATCAGAGACTGCACACGGGAGAGAAGCCGTATTCCTGTTCTGAGTGTGGGAAATGTTTTGCACGAAAAGCAGATCTTGTCAAACACCAGAGGTCTCACACGGGGGAAAAGCCGTATTCATGTCCAGAGTGTGGGAAATGTTTTTCAGACAAGTCCAATCGTGCCAGACATCAGAAATCTCACGCGGGGGGGAAAACATATTCTTGTTCTGAATGCAAGAAATGTTTTTCACAAAAGTCCAGTCTTAGCAGACATCAGAGATATCACATAGGGAAAAAGACATATTCCTGTCCTGAGTGTGGGAAATGTTTTTCAGAGAAATTTAACCTTTATATTCATCAGAGACTGCACACGGGAGAGAAGCCGTATTCCTGTTCTGAGTGTGGAAGACGTTTTGCACAAAAAGCAAATCTTATCAAACATCAGAGGTTTCATACGGGGGAAAAGCCATATTCATGTTCTGAGTGTGGTAAATGTTTTTCAGAAAAGTCAAATCTTTATAATCATCAGAGAACACACACGGGAGAGAAGCCATATTCGTGTCCTGAGTGCGGGAAATGTTTTATACAAAAAACAGATCTTGTCAAACATAAGAGGTCTCATACGGGTGAGAAGCCATTTTCCTGTTCTTATTGTGGGAAATGTTTTTCAGATAAGTCCAATTTTTATAATCATCAGAGATTGCACACAGGTGAGAAGCCGCATTCCTGTCTTGAGTGCGGGAAATGTTTTGTACAAAAATCACTACTTCTCTCACATCAGAGGTCTCACACAGGAGAGAAGCCATATTCCTGTCCTGAGTGCGGGAAATGTTTTTCACAGAAGTATAGTCTAGTCAGACATCAGAGATCTCACAAGGGGAAAAAGCCACTTCCCTGTGCTGAGTGAGGGAATTGTTCCTCACTGAAGTCCTGTCTTCCTGTACATTGGGGATCCCACACAACCCTCGAGGTGTATTAGTGCCTTGAGTGAGGGGAAATGTCTTCTATATGAATGTTGCTGGACATCACAGCTCTCATGTGGGGAAGAAGCACACCCTGATATACATCTCAGATATACTCCATGGCTGATCTTCATCATGTAAGAAACAGTTCATTAGGAGATCAGAGATCACCAAAGACTTTTATTAAGTGTTATACCGTGTTGACCATTGATAGCAGTATACCAATAAAGATGGACCCTTCAGTGGCTGAGTACATTTTGTGGTGTAAGCTTTCACAAACGCTTAGAGGTATATTTTTTAAAAATTAATTGAACAAATATAACACACATCTTCCCAGGGATGACGAATATTGGCTGTATAGTGATTTCTCATGATCATCGGCGCCATCTAGTGGCAATAATTGCAGCGTTCTGCATTATAGATCCTAGATGGAGCTACACTCTTACATTTTTAGGCTCCTCTCTAGACCACACGAACACTACATAGTCATAGCTCCCACCTGTTCCTTGATTTCAAACAAAGTCCCTCTGTCCCTCTTTCCTCCTCATTTGGGTCTGATTTCTATAGTTGTGTATAAAATGCACTTTTTTTTTTTTCAAAAAGTGTTTCCCAGTGCTAATCATCCAATTTCTAATTTGCTGCATTTGTAAATGTCAAAAGCCAGTATAAAGGAATAGTAGTGGTTAAAAAAGCACTTGTGGATTTAAATAATTCTTTTTTTTTTTTTTTTTTTTGTATATTTTTCCTTTAACCACTTCAATACAGGGCTCTTTCGCCCCTTTCCTTCCCAGGCCAATTTTCAGCTTTCAGCGCTCTTGCACTTTCAACTGCGCGGTCATGCAACACTGTACCCAAATGACATTTTTATCATTCTGTTCACACAAATAGAGCTTTCTTTTGGTGGTATATATTCACAAATCAGTTTTTATTTTTTGCGATATGAGCAAAAAAAAGAGCGGAAATTTAAAAAAAAACAATATTTTCTACTTTCTGTTTTTAAAAAAATCCAATAAGATCTAATTTTGTCATAAATTAAAGCCAAAATGTATTCTGCTACATGTCTTTGGTAAAAAAAAAAATCCCGTTAAATGTATAATAATTGGTTTGTGTGATCATGGACATATGTGTGCAGATGATCATGTACAGATGTGCGCAGATGATCACGGACATATGTGTGCAGATGATCATTGGGACATATGATTTTACTGTTACATATGTGAGGGACAGGTGTTTTTACTGTGTGGGGACAGTGTTTTGGGGACATTGTCATTTTTACGTTGTGTGGGGACACTGGGCCAGTGATCAGTGTGTAAAAAGCGGTAAAAAACAGCTCATACTCACTGATCACCGGCTGGCTTCAGCGATCCGCTCTCCTCTCCTCACTGACAACTTCCGTGTGAGGAGAGGAGAGCCGATCGCCTAGCAACTGGCTCTCTATTTACATCACATGACGGCTGTGATTGGACACAGCCATCATGTGATCAGGAGGGCCAATCACAGAGCCCTCCTGCCGATTGGAGTTGTGCCGTGTCCGAGTGACATGAGCACATCGGGATCACGCCGCTGCGTGGGCACGCGATCCCCCTCCTTCTGAGGGACGTTCCTGAATGTCCACTCAGAAGGAGGAAGCGCCCGCCCGGCCGTATATGTACAGTGGCCGGGTGGAAGGTGGTTAAGGGGGTGTGGCAAGGGGTGTGTCCTATGCCTACATACTTTTGCTAATAGGTGTCCCTCATTCTCATCTCAAAATATTGGGAGGTATGGATAGTGGAAGTGGTGCTCAGGGCAGCCCAGAAGACTTTCTTCTCCCTCCCACCTTCTCTGGACACTGGGTCGCCTGCCTACATGTGAAGTTGAGTGGCATAGCCATGCATGCAGAGTATTCATGGAGAGTATCTAAGTGCTGTAAGCAGCTGGCAGTGTTCTTCCACACAGACACACAAACCAGATCCGCTGGGACTTGTAGTTCTGCAACAGCTGGAGGTCCACTAATTGCATATCCCTGGTCTATGGGAATGTTTGACCATTCTTCCAGAAGCGCATTTGTAAGGACAGGCACTGGATGAGAAGGTCTTTGCGCACTGGTCCAAATCATTTGGTGGAGCGGAGATTATGGTGTGGTTTTGTTTTTCAGGGGTTGGGCTTGGCTCCTTAGTTCCAGTGAAAGGAACTTATAAAGCGTCAGCATACCAAGACAATTTCATGCTCCCAACTTTGTGGGAACAGTTTGGGGATGGCCCCTTCCTGTTCCAACATGATTGCGCACCAGTGCACAAAGCAAGGTCCATAAAAACATGGATGAGTCCTGACCTCAACCCGATGGAACACCTTTGGGATGAATTAGAGTGGAGACTGCGAGCCAGGACTTCTCGTTCACATCAGTGCCTGACCTCACTCCTGCACAGTCCACATGATCCTTCCAGCTTCAGTAAAAATTTAATGAACTCTGTATTCTCATGAGCAGGAAGGTGTGAAACCCTTCTTTATCGCATTAAAAAGGGAGCATAGATGCGGAGTCAGAATTTCATGATATTTCCTGTAGTAGTGGCCAGAGAAACCATCTAGACCCGGAGCTTTTGACAGATTAAGGCCGCTTTCACACGATAGACCCCTCGGATCCGCCTATTTGTTTTTCAGGCAGATCCGATCAGGCCACCCATTGACTTGTATGGGCAGGCAGATGTCAGCGGAGATGTGTCGCCTGCCATCCCATCCGACAAGATCCGCTCAAAACAGACGGATGGCGATACGTTCGCCATCCGTTTAGCGGATCGGATGAAAACGGACAGGCGGATCCGTTTTCTTCTGATCTCCCATAGAGGACAGCGGAGCTCTGACAGGTCCATCCCTGCGCAGTGAGAAGAGACGGACCTGTCTTCCACCGGCTCAGCGGGTATCTGGCAGAGTCCACTGAGCGGATCCGCCCCATGTGAAAGGGGCCTAAGGCTTTTATTTGCTATCCAAATTTCAGGTTCTGTAAACTCTATTCCTATTAACTCCATTTGAGCATGCTGTAATTTCAGCAGTGGGATATCATGAAAGAAGCTGTCCACCTGTGCTCCAAGGATCAGGTTTAGCATACAAGGTATGAATTAAATCATGCGAATGAATCAGCATTAAATGCAAAGAAAAAAAAATATATACACATGTGAAACAAAAAACAAAAGAATCAGAGATAAATAAAGTCCGTGCAGGAATATTTAGTCCATAAGTAGACAGATAAAAACACCCATCCATGAGAGATGCAGGAAAAAACGTCAGTATAGTTGTGCACCCTGAAGTGAGTTGTAGATTCTGCTTACCGGATGGCGATGACTGCTATTACGGCAGTCTCACACAGCATAGGGAATATGGTCTCCCAAAAACCAAAGAACGCAATACAGGAACAGCTTTAACGTGGGTCGTTTCCAGAAATATAAAGCAAAATGCTTCCATAGTGTAAAATGTATAAACAAGGGAATTTATTTCAATAAAAAGAGGAATCGCACTTACAATGTTGCAGACAACATGAGGCAAAAGGGATATGTTGTAAAATCACAGGTGCCGGTGTCTCCTTGTGCCGTACTTCACTTCCTACATTCGTAAGCCCATCCAAAGGCGTGATGACGTCACCGTCGTAGGCTCCTCCCTACGCGTTTCGTCACTATAGGACGTAGTCTGGGGATTGGCCAGTTTTTGACGGTAATTTAAGCAAAGCTGGCGTAAAAAGTGTGAGGAACCAGCTTTAATGCAAGCGGAGTGGTAGGCTTATCTACCATAGTGTAATATTGGTGCCTTGACCAATGAACATATTTTTCTGCTTGAGTAGTGAGGGTTTAAATCTGTGCATGCAATATCTATCTTTGCCTAAGATCTACCTGTGGGGTCCTACACTGCTCTGCCTGAAGATGGTTTAATTCTGCCTCCTGTTGTCTAATCATAAAGTCCTGTGATAAGCTGGTACACAGAGCCTGTGTTTAGCATGGGGTTCAGCTTCTTCCAGGCAAGACTTCATAGGACATGGTAATGCTGAGGCAAGGCAAACCACATAGAGATCTAAAAGCTTCTGGGTTTCGAATGTTATATACGCCCCTTATTAGGATTCCAGCCAATCTAGGGCCAGTGCCTGACCCAGGAACCAATCTGGAACACATCGAGGCAGTCACGTTGCAGGTCTCTGGGCAACTTCTGTAAACAAACTAAACAGTTCGTTTACAGAAGTCCCCCCCAGTGGCTTGTGGCACACTCACAGCAAACCCCCCCCAAGGGTGGCTCGCGGCTGACAGCACCTCCCCCCGGCTCACGGCACACTCACAGCAAACCCCCATCGCCCCGGGTGTGGCTCGTAGCTGTCAGCAACCCCCCGTGGCTCCCAGCACACTCACAGCAAGCCCCCCACCCCCCCGGGTGGCTCGCGGCTGTCAGAAGGTGTGGCACTTACCGGGGCTATGATGTCCTCTCCTCCTGTGTCTCCCCCAGGCAGCAGCGGCGGCGGTGGAGTCCGCTTCTTATGCTTCCTCTGTTCCTCTTCCGCCAAAGCACTGGGCATCCAATAAGATTGCCTGGCGCCTTGGCGAATTGGGAAACAGGTTTCACTGTGGTGTGAAAAAAGCGAAAATTCATTCTCTGTGGTCACACAATTGAGTGGGATCAGGGCGCACTCTGTGCGCCCCGATCCCACCCTTTTTTTAAGCCTATTAGATGGGGAGGGGGGGCAGCGCCCGTGTGCTCACAATGCATGGACTGCCACTGCTCAGAAACACATTCCGACACTACCTCACTAGGTTCCAATCCAGGCGAGTGGGCTCTCCCTGACAACGGCAGTGTTCTTTGTGCAGCCCAGCAATCCCAGCTTCTGCAAAACCTCTCCCTGGCTGGAGCTTGGCAAAGCTCCCTGAAGATTGGCTCCCCATGGCACATCTGGGTGACTCTTCTCCTCCCTTGGGATATACCATGTTCTGTCCTTTGGGTTGCTTGTGAGTGCATTACTTTGGGGTTGATTTACTAAAACTGGAGAGTGCAAAATCTGGTACAGCTGTGCATGGTAGCCAATCAGCTTCTAACTACAGCTTGTTCAACTAGGCTTTGACAATAAAACCTGGAAGCTCTCTGGTTTCTAGGCAGAGCTGCAGCAGATTTTGCACTTTCCAGTTTTAGTAAATCAACCCATTTATGTTTACTCAATAATATAAATATATGTTTTCAACTTGCCACACTATATTCTGTGCGCAGGTTTTTTCTTTTGTGTTTTGCCTGTCTCTGGAGCTCGCCCTCTGGCCACCCAGCAACACTGGACTTTGGTGTAGAACAGTTGTACATAATATACTGAGCTTCAAATTTTTACTTGTTTTTGACATATATCATATAGTGCCTGAGCACCCATGACCAAATAGCAGTGCTATTATCCCATATATAAAAAATCCATACCCTGTGTCAAGAAAGGTTCCACCCGCTAATGGCACTGTCTGACATTTGGCGTGCAGTACTGATGTCCACCAGCAGGTGTCTCCTGGCAGTCTGGAACTGTCAGGGGAGCGTTCTCCTGCTGGTGGTACTATATGATCTTTGGGCCGCAGTACTGGCGTCCACCAGTGGGTGGTTCCTGGCAGTGTGGAGCCGACATCTCCTGCGATCAGGCGTCACCTGAGCCTGATTGCAGGAGATGTGTATATATACCGGGCAAGCACACACACAGACCCTGTCTGTATACCTGAACCCTGAACCTTGTCCCTCCTGTGGTCCTGTTATCCTTACCCTTGCCCTGCAGCCTATCCATCCTTCCTCTCCTTTTCCTGTTTGTTCCCTGTCCTCATCTGCTGACCTCCCATGGATGACCCTGGCTTGGCTACGTTTATGATTCCGGTATTCCCCATTATTTGTATATATATATATCTGTCTGGTTAATATTATTTGTGGGTCTCTGTATTTGGCTGGTTGTGCACTGTATTGTATTGGAGGTGGTTGTGTTTATATGTTGCACGTATCTTAAAGCGGAGTTCCACACAAAAATGGAACTTCCGCTTTTCGGAACCCTCCCCCCCTCCGGTGTCACATTTGGCACCTTTCAGGGGGGAGGGGGGTGCAGATACCTGTCTAAGACAGGTATTTGCACCCACTTCCGGCATAGACTCCCATGGGAGTCTATGCCTCTTCCTGTCCCTCCGCGCTGTCTGCTGTGAACACACAGCTCCCAGGAGATAGCGGGGACCAGTTACGATGCGCAGCAGGACTCGCGCATGCGCAGTAGGGAACGCTTCACTTCCTGATTCCCTCACCTAGGATGGCGGCGGCAGCTGCCGAGAACCGAGCGGGTTCTTGGCGTTGCCTGCCGACATCGCTGGACCCTGGGACAGGTAAGTGGCCATGTAGTAAAAGTCAGCAGCTGCAGGATTTGTAGCTGCTGGCTTTTAATTTTTTTTTTTTTTTGGCGGTTTAGGTGGACCCCTGCTTTAATAAATCATAATATTTTCACTTACATACGTCTGGGTTCCTCTGTTGCTGTCCACACAGTTCTGGTCACACCTGATACCTGACAGTATACCAAGGCCATCCCGGACCAGAAATGGCTGCACAGACGAACCATCTCGGTTCTGTTGACTTTGCTGAGATGAATCCGGATGTGATTACTTATTATGCTCTGCTGGCATCAGAAAGTGGTGAATATCTCCGCCAGACACTGAAAGAGCGGACCAGTGACCAGCTGCTAGAAATCATTTGTTTGGCTCACTCCATGGTGGATCAGGGCTGTATGTTGTTTGCGGATGTGCAGCCTTTAATCCAAATGTGTGCTGAGCTAGCCCTGTCGTGTGTTCCAAAGGGGCGTGATGATTTTTCTCCCCCTTTCAGTGTTGATCAGGTGGAGTCTCTGGTGTGGCTGTTAGAGGATGATTCTGCAGACTTTTTTGAGCGCTATTTAGCTTGTCCTCAACAAATGCTTATAGAATGCATTAACTCAGTACAGACCCTTATTAGATAGGCAGCATGTGAACTGTTCTTTGTCCAACCAGTGCTTCAAGCATGGTCTAATATATTACAATCAGCCTCAGCCAGCCCACAACAAACCTATTCTGCTACCAGACACCTGCCTGCCCAAGTATCTTCTCCCCCCATCACACATCACATAGCAACCTCAATTTCAGCCCAGTACCCTATTTCTACTCCCTGCACCTATCCTGCCTTTAATTCTTCTGCCTCTTCTCTGCTGCCCACAACAACCTCAGAAAAACTTCCTCTAGCCACTGTTCCCTCTTCCCTGCCATATTTCAACCCTCCACTCCAGTCTGCTTCACCCCCTACCTACAGTCCTGCAACTATCTACAGAACTTCAGTAACTAAGCTGAAGAAGAAACGGAAGTTTTTTCCAACTCACACGATCTGCCAGTAACCCAACCTGCCTCCACACCAGCCAATTTGCTCTGTCCTGCTTTCGCACCGACCAACCCGCTCCAGTCTACCTCCGATGATACTGAACCTAACCCTGACAACCTTCCGCCTGCTGTCCAGCCTGAAGTCCTGGTGCCTGTGTCCCGGCCTGAAGCCCTGGTGCCAGTGTCCCGGCCTGAAGCCCCGGTGCCAGTGTCCCAGCCTGAAGCCCCAGTGCCAGTGTCCCAGCCTGAAGCCCCGGTGACAGTGTCCCAGCCTGAAGCCCCGGTGACAGTGTCCCAGCCTGAAGTTCTGGTGCCAGTGTTCCAGCCTGAAGTTCAGATGCCCATTTCCCGGCCTGAAGTTTCGGTGCCCATATCCTAGCCTGTGGTGCCGGTGCCAGTTGCTCTGCCTATGGGGCCGGTGCCCATTACCCAGCCTGTGCCCGCTACCCAGTCTGCTGAACTGGTGCCCTTCACCCGGCTTGTTAAGCCAGTACCCGTCATCTGACTTGCTGAGCTGGTGCCCTTCACCCAGCTTGCTGAGCTGGTGCTCGTTACCCAGCCTACTGGCCCGGTGCCTGTTACCCAACTTGTAGGGCCAGTGCTCACTGCCCAGCCAGATGACTCAGAGCCTGCTGCCCAGCCAGATGACCCAGAGCCTTCTGCTCTGCCAGATGACCCGGAGCCTGCTGCCCAGCCTGATGTGCCTGTCTGCTGCCCAGCCTGATGTGCCTCTGTCTGCTGCCCAGCCCAATGTGCCTCTGCCCGCTGCCCAGCCTGACGTGCCTCTGCCCGCTGCCCAGCCTGACGTGCCTCTGCCCAGCCTGACGTGCCTCTGCCCGCTGCCCAGCCTGACGTGCCTCTGCCCAGCCTGACGTGCCTCTGCCCGCTGCCCAGCCTGACGTGCCTCTGCCCGCTGCCCAGCCTGACGTGCCTCTGTCCGCTGCCCAGCCTGACGTGCCTCTGTCTCCTGCCCAGTCTGATGTGTCTGTTGCCCAGCCTGATGTGCCTGTCTGCTGCCCAGCCTGACGTGCCTCTGTCCACTGCCCAGCCTGACGTGCCTCTGTCCACTGCCCAGCCTGATGTGCCTCTGTCTCCTGCCCAGCCTTATGTGCCTGCTGCCCAGCCTGATGTGTCTCTGTCTGTTGCCCAGCCTGACGTGCTTGTCTGCTGCCCAGCCTGACATGCCTCTGCCCACTGCCAAGCCTGATGTGCCTCTGTCTCCTGCCCAGCCTGATGCATCTGCTACCCAGCCTGATGTGCCTCTGTCCGCTGCCCAGCCTGATATTCCTCTGTCTGTTGCCCAGCTTGATGTGCCCATGCCTGCTGCCCAACTTGATGTGCCCATTGCCCAGCTCGATGTGCCTGCTGTCCAGCCCAATGTGTCTGTGCCTGCTGTCCAGCTCAATGTGCCTGCTGTCCAGCTCGATGTGCCTGCTGCCCAGCTTGGTGTGCCCGTGCCTGCTGCCCAGCTTGATGTGCCCGAGCCTGCTGCCCAGCTCGATGGGCCTGCTGCCCAGCTTGATATGCCCGTGCCTGCTGCCTAGCTTGATGTGCCTGTGCTTACTACCCAGCTTGAGGTTACTGTGCCTGCTACCCAGTTTATTGTGCCTACTACCCAGCTTGATGTGCCTGTGCCCGCTGCCGAACTTGTTATGTCTATGCCTGCTGCCCAGTTTGAGGTACCCATTGCCCAGCATGATGTGTCTGTGCCTGCTGCACAGCTCGATGTGCCCGCTGCCCGGCTTGATGTACCACTGCTCGCTGCCCAGCTTAATGTGTCGCTGCCTGCTGCCCAGCCTGAGGTGCCTCTGCCCGTTGCCCGGTTTAAAGCCCTGGACCTTCCACATGCCCAGCTTGATGTGACTCTGCCCACTGCCCGGCTTGATACCTTGGACTTTCTTCTTGCCCAGTTAAATATGCCTATGCCCACTGCCTGGCTTGATGCCATGGACTTTCCCCAGCAGTGGCTAGTTGGAGCTTCCAGAGGCCGCTCCTTTGAGGGGGGGTACTGTCAGGAAAGGTTCCACCCGCTAATGGCACTGTCTGACATTTGGCTTGCAGTACTGATGTCCACCAGCAGGTGTCTCCTGGCAGTCTGGAACTGTCAGGGGAGCTTTCCCCTCCTGGTGGTACTATGTGATCTTTGGGCTGCAGTACTGGCGTCCACCAGCGGGTGGTTCCTGGCAGCGTGGAGTCGACATCATCTCCTGCGATCAGGCGTCACCTGAGCCTGATTGCAGGAGATGTTTATAAATACCAGGCAAGCACACACAGACCTTGCCTTGGTATCTTCCTTGTGCCCTTACCTGAACCTGAGAGCTCTGTACCCGTATCTGAACCTGACCCTGTCTATATACCTGAACTTTGTCCCTCCTGTGATCCTGTTACCCTTACCCTGCAGCCTATCCATCCATCCTCTCCATGTCCTGTTTGTTCCCTGTCCCCATCTGCTGACCTCCCGTTAATGACCCTGGCTTGTTTATGATTCCGGTATTCCCCATTATTTGTATATATTTGTCTGGTTATTATTATTTGTGGGTCTCTGTATTTGGCTGGTTGTGCACTGTATTGTATTGGAGGTGGTTGTCAAAAACAGAGGGAATGGGGTAAAATTACCCCAGGGACTTTAAGGTGCTTAAAATATAGGGTAGGTACGGGTAAAGAAATGTATGCAACGTCTAAACTACATAAAATAATCTTTTATTCAATTTTAATACAAAATATCAAAAGAGTTAAAAAAACAATCTCTCAATCTCTATAATCCAATTATGACAGAGGTATTGGAAGAAACCACTCAGTAAATACCACTCGACATGTTTCGCTCAATTCGTGAGCTTCATCAGGAGTTTTGGTACATATGTGGCATACAAGCCAATCAAGAATTGGAGATGAATAACGTAAAAATTGTAGATACAGGAACACAGTGGTTCACATTCACAAATAACTGGATAGGTCTCCACCGTCTGGACTTCCCAACCGTTATGGCCACAGAGGGGCTATGTGTGAAATATAATAACCAAGGGCTTGTGTTGAATCAAGAGTATATTGTTGGCGGCTAATAAAGCCTTGTAACAAAATTCAAAAGAAGCAGCTGCTTTAGGGTCCCCAATTGGTGACACTCCAGCAATTAGCCCACAAATTTCAAAGCGGAAGATCCGTGATCATACAACCCAAGTATGCTGAATTGGTGAATGGATGGGCACACAGGGAAGGGGAGAGAGACACAGAACCTCCCCTTAGAACCGAGCTAATTGCTGGAGTGTCACCAATTGGAGACCCTAAAGCAGCTGCTTCTTTTGAATTTTGTTACAAGGCTTTATTAGCCCCCAACAATATACTCTTGATTCAACACAAGCCCTTGGTTATTATATTTCACACATAGCCCCTCTGTGGCCATAACGGTTGGGAAGTCCAGACGGTGGAGACCTATCCAGTTATTTGTGAATGTGAACCACTGTGTTCCTGTATCTACAATTTTTACGTTATTCATCTCCAATTCTTGATTGGCTTGTATGCCACATATGTACCAAAACTCCTGATGAAGCTCACGAATTGAGCGAAACATGTCGAGTGGTATTTACTGAGTTGTTTCTTCCAATACCTCTGTCATAATTGGATTATAGAGATTGAGAGATTGGTTTTTTCAACTCTTTTGATATTTTGTATTAAAATTGAATAAAAGATTATTTTATGTAGTTTAGACGTTGCATACATTTCTTTACCCGTACCTACCCTATATTTTAAGCACCCTAAAGTCCCTGGCATAATTTTACCCCATTCCCTCTGTTTTTGTATTCTATAATTTGAGATGCGGTGCTAAGGGTTAACTGTCCCTGCCCTCTCCATATAAAGATTGGAGGTGGTTGTGTTTATATGTTTCACGTATCTTAATAAATCATAATATTTTCACTTACATACGTCTGGGTTCCTCTGTTGCTGTACACAACTGATACGTGACACCCTGGTACATAGCTCTGAATATATAATGATGCACAGTCAGGTTAGTAAGCATATACTATAAATTCAACCATCAACATGTACATCAGAATTTGGTAAGGGAATCTCCCATCAGTTGGTGAAAGGAGATAGGTTACCTTGACCAAAGGCCACTGATACTGGTACGGCCCACCGAAGTGTGTCAAGGGGTGAGCCAGAGTCGCCCTCCACAGAAACTGCAGTGGTAAGAGTCGGCATTGTTTGTGCTATTTGGGTGGTGACTATGTTTCTTAAAAACCCTCACCCAAAGTATCATAAGTTACTCTCTTAAGGGAGTGAATGGTCCTCTTTGGTTTCTGTTCCTTAGGCTCAGATGGCCCCTCTCCAGCAGATTTCTCACTAAGATCTGAAGGTGATGGCATAGTCTCTATGTTTGGGACACTTGACAAATCTGAGGGGTCTTTCTGATCCTCTGATAACTCTAAGGTACTAACTTTCGGGCCTCAGGTCTGATAGTGCTGGAGTCTGTCTCTGCAGGAGTAGGGGGTGAAGAGACATCCATAGATGTGCATTGCCACAGCCAGTCCGTGTAAACATCTTCCTCCCTCATCTTCGTCTGATGGTGTAGGTTGGGATCTGGTAGCTGGAACGCATCTAAAAGTAGACAGATTATGCAATGGGAGGAATCTTAATCAGTTTTAAGATCCAGTACGGAAACACTTTGATCAGGAATTATAGCCATCACTGCTTGGCAGGTATTTCTGGGAATCTTGATAACCACACTTAACTCACTCCCAGCGGCCATTTTCCTCCTCACACCACTAGGTTGTAACACCAGAATCCATAATGGCCCTGGCTCGTTGTCTTGGCTTTTTGCTTGCAGAGAAAGAGAGGGATCCTGGACGAGCCCCCAGATGTTTCGCTTACCCCCTCAGGATTTGCTGATGGTGGGACCTCTGTTCAGCCATGACTCTCTTAACTACCCGATCACCTCTGGCAGACTCTTGTAGACTAAACTTAGTTTACACCTGTGCAACTTAATAGTTAGTAGGCCCCCACTCTATAATAATGCACAGAAAATTGTAGGTAAAATAATTAAATGTATTAAGGCCATGAAAACAAACAAGGTGTGAATCAATAAATATGTAATTACACAGACTTAAGAGCACTATAAAAGGGAAAACAGTCATAGAACCACTAAGTGGTACTCAAAAGACTATCATAAAGTCAGATGGAACAAGAACAGGTGCAACTAGAGTCTCTAAAACAGCATCAACTATCTAATTTGAATAGGGGCCATGTGTGCACACAATGCACATAACCCCAGCCGTGGGTGAGAAAATGCATTCCTAGTGTATGGGGTACCTCTTGAAGATGGTGAAAAGAACCTGGCACTTAGTAGTTAATGTTGGCCAGCTTCTGGCAGGGTCCTTCTTTAGGTGGTGCACTGTCCCTTTGAGAGCGTTAATGGTTAATGTAAATAAGCAGCTGGGTAAGCTCAGCCTCGATGGTTTTAACTTGATGTGGTGGGAACTTGACATATGTAGTTCATGTCACCACTCTTGGAACTTGCCTAGGCTGGTCTCAACTTAGCGGGGGGAATAGTCTACACAGACCTGCTCTGTCTGAGGGGCACAGTGCTCACAAAGCTTGGCAGAGGGAATAGATCATGCAGACTTAAGTCCCACTCTATACGGCCAGCAGCACAGTTGCGGGGAAATAAGAAAAAGTCAGAAGGTGCTAAATTAAAAGGTGGATGTCTAGCTAATTTTCTCAAGACACTTACATAATAAGCAGATGTTACAGTCCTTTTCCCATCCTAAAAATCAACAGAATTCCTGCAGCATCCCAAAAAACAGTTGCCATAATCGTTCCACTTGGCTGTCTTCTTTTGTTTTGACTGGACCCTTTCCTCCTTAAGGTAGCCATTGCTTCGGCTGAGCTTTGTCTTCTGGATCGTACTGATAAAGTCATGTTTCATCTCCAGTTACAATTAGCTTCAGAAAGTCCTCTAGATTTTGATCCCATTTGTCCAAAATCTCCATTGAAAGCTCTGCTTTTGTCTGTTGATGATCTGGTGCAACAGTTTTGGTACCTAACGAACAAACCGTTTGCTTAGCTATAATTTTGCTGATAATATTGTGTGAACAGAACCCACTGAGATATCTAGTGTGTTAGATATGATTTCTGCTGTAAATCTTTGGTCACCCTTAATTAAATCTCAAACAGCATTGTGTTTTTTTTCCCCTCACAAACAGATGTTGATGGTCTGTCCGATTATTCAGAGTTGAAAGTAAAAAAGAAACATGGCAAACTGATTCGCACATGCCCTCAGTATATGGCCTGACAGCCCATCTAGTCCTGTTGTCTTTCTGATGTCAACCTTCCTCAAAATTGATCTGACCTCATGTGTATTTAATACAAATATATGCCCCATCCACATGTTCTTTACTACAGGTTTCCATATTTCAGAATTTGATCCTCAAAGCGAGCAAAAAATTGGTTTACCATATCAAGGAGTACTGAGTTACAAATCTGTATTTTATTTAAAGGAGTTGTAAAAGGCAGAAGGTTTATTATAATGCATTCTATGCATTAAAATAAGATCCTTCTGTGTGTAGCAGCCTCACTAGCACCCCCTGATAGTTACCCGAGCCCCATCTCTGTCCACGAGTTCTTCGGCAGCCCAGGACACTCCCCCCTGATTGGCTCAGTTAGCCAATCAGGAAAGAGAGGGGGTGGGGCTGAACGGCAGCTGCTTGCTGTGGGGGCACTCAACAGGAGGGAGGGGCCAGACACCATCACTAAAAATAGCGCAATATGACATTATGGGCACTAGATGAAGCAAATGATCATATCTAACAAAATAAATTCATGATGGTTAGATAAATGCTTATAACATTTGTCCAAAAAATAAATACATCTCTAAGTGTTTGTGAAAGCTTACACCGCAAAATTTACTCAGCCAATGAAAGGTAATGATTCAATTTTTATTGTTCTGCTGCCATCAATGGCCAACACGGTACAACACTTCATCCATGTCTTTGGTGATCTCTGATCTCCTCATGAACTGTTTCTTACATGATGAAGATCAGCCATGGAGTATATCTGAGGTGTATATCAGGGTGTGCTTCTTCCCCACATGAGAGCTCTGATGTCCAGCAACATTCATATAGAAGACATTTCCTGCACTCAAGGCACTAATACACCTCAAGGGTTGAGTGGCATCCCTGATGTACAGGAAGACAGGACTTCAGTGAGGAACAATTCCCTCATTTAGGACAGGAAAGTGGCTTTACCCCCGTATGCGATCTCTGATGTCTGTAAAGATTGGATTTCACCGAAAAACACTTCCCGCACTCAGGACAGGAATACGGCTTCTCTCCCGTGTGCAATCTCTGATGTGTGTAAAGGCTGGACTTCTGTGAAAAACTTTTCCCGCACTCAGGACAGGAATACGGCTTTTCCCCAGTGTGAGCCCTCTGATGCCTGTCAAGACTTGACTTTTCTGAAAAGCATTTTCCACAATCAGGGCAGGAATACGGCTTCTCCCCCGTGTGAGATCTCTGATGTGTGTACAGATGTGACTTATGTAAAAAACATTTCCCGCACTCAGGGCAGGAATACCTCTTGTTCTTCGTGTGAGAAATCTGGTGTGTGTAAAGACTGGACTTGTCTGAAAAACATTTCCCGCACTCAGGACAGGAATAAGGCTTCTCACCTGTGTGCAATCTCAGATGTCTGTGATAAAAAGACTTGTCTGAAAAACATTTTCCGCACTCAGAACAGGAGTATGGTTTTTCCCCCGTGTGCAGCCTTTGATGTGTGACAAGATGTGATTTTTGTACAAAACATTTCCCACACACAGAACAAGCATATGGCTTCTCACCTGTGTGAAACCTCCTATGTATGAAAAGATGGGACTTCACTGCAAAACATTTGCCGCAGTCAGAACAGGAGTATGGCTTCTCACCTGTGTGAAACCTCTGATGTATTTGAATATTGGACTTTTGTGAAAAACATTTTCCGCAATCAGGACAGGAATACCGTTTTTCACCCGTGTGAGACCTTTGATGTGTGACAAGCTTGGATTTTTGTACAAAACATTTCCCGCACTCGGGACAGGAAAATGGCTTTTCCCCCGTGTGAGACCTTTTATGCACATTAAGATTGAATTTAGAATGGAAACACTTCCCGCACTCAGTACAGGAGAACCTCTCATCTGTTGGATTAGGGCAACACGATGGTCCATCTACACTGTGTGGTTTTAAATGGACATTTGAAGTAGCCGGGTTTTCTCCTGGACTATACTGTGTGATGTCCTCATCTTCTACTTTACAGTCTGGAGACAAAGTGAGACAATCCTTTGAGGTTTTCCTCATCTCCCGTCCATCTACTAAAATAGAAATAAAAAGATTATTACTAGACATGAGCAGATTGGTTCCCCTAAACCAGGACTCCGCCCACATCAGGCAGCTTTGTCTCTGAGGATCTTACAATTCCACCCTCAAGGTAACTAGTAAATGGGTCCTCTGATCTCCTACCAGTTCATTTCTTTATTCATGGAGCTTAGTCAGAGAGTGAGGAAACAACGAGAACTGTCTTATAGGAGTGACAGTGATGAGGAGACTTTGGTATGAGTTTTGTTCTATAAGTTATGAGAAAATGCAGAGCTAAGACCCACTAGAGTTTAGAGAGTGAGGATGGGGGGAGAAAAACAAAGAATAAAGCTAGACTGATCATGAAGACCACCATCATTGAGTTACTGACTCCTCACTCATTATCACTTTATGTGTAAGGTTCCTAAGTTGGAGGAGGTTATCACATTATCATCAACGTGTAAAAGTCTGTGCTCCAATCAAATCAGATATAAAATGTCCAGCTGGTAGCAAATGGGTGTAACAAAATAAGATATAGAGTGCACAAATCTGGACTATCACATGTACTACATATTGTATATGATTCAACAGTTAGGACTATAAAGTATTAGAATTATGTCATGTACAACAGAGTATATAGTTATAGGAGTCAGGAGTACAAACTGCAAAATAAATTATATAATTTAAGGGTCAGGACTCATAATCTTGGTATTCAGTGGTAGCTTAAAAACCACTTACGGACCGCCCGCCGCAGTTTTACGTCGGCTGTTTTAAGGAGGATACCGTTGTTATGGCAGCAGCTAGCTGCCATAACCCTGGTATCCTCTTCTTCAGCGGCGGTCCGCTACAAGATACAAGTAGTCTCTGCGGTGGATTCGCCGCGAGATCACTTTTATCGGCCCCAGGAGAGGGCCCCCCTCCGCCGCTTACCGGAGCCGTAGATGGCCCCCACCCGTCTCCATACAATTACTGAGCGGAAGCGACGTCAAAAAGTCACTTCCGCCCACAGCTCTTAAGGGGCCATTTTTTTAAATGACAATTTTTTTTTATTGCATTTTAGTGTAAATATGAGATGTGAGGTCTTTTTGACCCCAGATCTCATATTTAAGATGTCCTGTCATACTTTTTTCTATTACAAGGGATGTTTACATTCCTTGTAATAGGAATAAAAGTGACAATTTAAAAAAAAAAAAAAGTGTAAAAATTAAAAGGTAAAATAAATAAGAAAAACATTTTTTAAACGCGCCCCGTCCTGATGAGCTCGCGTCCAGAAGCGAACACATACGTGAGTAGCGCCCGCATATGAAAACGGTGTTCAAACCACGCATGTGAGGTATTGCCACGATCAGTAGAGCGAGAGCAATAATTCTAGCCCTAGACCTCCTCTGTAACTCAAAACATGCAACCTGTAGAATTTTGTAAACATCGCCTATGGAGATTTTTAAGGGTAAAAGTTTGTCGCCATTCCACAAGCGGGCGCAATTTTGAAGTGTGACATGTTGGGTATCAATTTACTCGGCGTAACATTATTTTTCACAATGTAAAAAAAATTGAGCTAACTTTACTGATGTCTTATTTTTTAATTAAAAAAAGTATTTTTTCCAAAAAAAAGTGTGCTTGTAAGACCGCTGCGCAAATACCATGTGACAGAAAGTATTGCAACAACCGCCATTTTATTCTCTAGGGTGTTAGAAAAAAAATGTATAATGTTTGGGGGTTCTAAGTAATTTTCTAGCAAAAAAAAACTGTTTTTAACTTGTAAACAACAAATCTCAGAAAGGGGCTCGGTCCTTAAGTGGTTAAATGTCTACTTGAGACAAGTTGCAGAGGTCCCACACCAATGCCTGTCATCTCCTGAGACTGCACTCAGTGACTTGGGTCTGAGACTATACAGACATATCCCTCCACCCGGCACAGCCAGCAAACATCGAAGCAAGTAACCCTGGGAGAATTGTTCTGTCAGAGATCTTGCTATACCCGGGCATAAGGCAGAACGCCCAAGGCACATGCCCCAGGTTCCTAGGTCAAGCAATGCCTATGGTGAAAATCAAAATCATTTTGCTGCCTGCTGAGCCTCATAATCTACAGAAATCCAGTCTAGATACATAAATTGTGTCTGCAATGCTGAGAAGGAAGCTTATCCGAGAGAAATACAGGATGGGGAACACAGCTCAGGAAAGTGACCAGGGTATTACAGGCTGATATCACCCAGTCCTTGCCCTACTCTGGACCAATCAGTGAGCAGTATGGGTGGAGGAATGTATTTAGTGTTAATGACTCACCTGTGCTGATCTCTGTAGGAGTGTCCTCCTCTATTATTGTCTTTATTATTCCATCCTCCTCCATAGACTGCTGATCATCCCTCACATACGTCTCTTCTTCTGCCTTAATATCAACTTTTATAGCTATCAGATCTTCACCCTAAACCAAGAGAAGGGCGCACAAGAACATCAATAATGTCATGAATCTGCAGTAATGTTTCATGCCCTGTCTGTCTACTTACCTAAGGTCTGTGTATCAGCTTAGGGACCGCGCTCTCAACACCTGCATGTTTAAGTCATTTTCTCTCAGCATGGCTCCACCCAAGCCTCTAACAGGAAACACTATTTAACGCCGTGCACTGCAAGCCAGCCTTGCCTGACCAATAGTGTGCTTAGGCTTCCCTGTGACTTTGGATTGTTCTCCTGACTATCCCTGTCTACTTGTTACCCCAACCTTGAGCATGTTCTCCTTACTATCCCTGTCTACTTGGTACCCCAACCCTTGGCTTGTCCTTCTGACTATTCCTTGTTGCCCTGCACTGCTTCTTCCTCTCCATCCACCGGAGCCTGCCGTGAGCGTGAGTTGGGGGACCCTGGGGGCTGGGACCTGGAGTCCCCTGCAGCGAAGTCCATCCTCACCATCAGAGGCTCTGGGGAAAACCTGCTGGCTCTTAAGCCTCGTACACACGGTACGATTGTTGGACAACCGAGCGTCTGATTTTTGTCAAAAGGGCATGTGCCAGGATCTTTTCTTGCATACTAATGTTACACAAATTGTCGTGCCACAAACACGAATGCAGCGACGTACTATGAGGAATTTCAGCTCTTGAGCGCCACCCTTTGGGTCCCTTCTGCTAATTTTGTGTTTTGGTGAGCATTGATTTCGAGCATGCGTGTTTGTACTTTCGACTTTTGTGTGACGGATTTGTGTACTGACCATCCGAAAATCTGACGTGGAGCTGTCGTTTGACAAAAATTTACTAGCCTGCCATCCAACATTTTTTGGCTGAAAATTGGAAAACATTTGTTGAAAGGAGCGTACTAACGGTAAGAACTTCGAACAACAGCCTGTCAAATGACAAGCCCCTTCTGATTTTCGTACCATGTGTGCAAGGCTTTAGACTCCGTGCCCAGGGGAATCCTATGCTCTAGCTCCCTGTTCGATCCGTGTCGGTGATCAGGTGGAGCTGCTTTCCTGAACCACCTAGAGCTCCATTCGCAGCACTCAGCTGAAGTGTCCACAAGCTTAGCGTTGGGCTCCTGACCATATCTGTGCATCTGTCACCTAACCTCAGGTGACCTGACATATTAAAAAATCCACACATTGCCTCCACGAGTCCATGTTCTAGGTCCTCTGTCCCACCAACCTTGTAATGGTGAGCGATGGTGTGATCTTCCTGTGTGGAATCCCGGGAATACAGAGGACGGGGACATCTCTCTGGTGGGTTCCTGGTATTAGGTGGCTCCATCATATCCTTGTGTCCTTCTGAAAACTTCTCCATCACTCCATACTCCTCATCCTCCTCTTGATACTCTTCTTTGACAATAATATTATAATCCTCAAGGTTTACACTCTGAATATTAAATACAACATTAATTATAACAAAACGCGCTTGTGTATAAATCAGAACTACCAATGATTGTTGTGCATTTACCTGATGATGATGAGGGATGGTGTGACTTTTCTGTCTGGAATCCCGGGAATACAGAGGACGGGGACATCTCTCTGGTGGGTTCCTGTTACATGATGGCTCCATCATGGTGTCCTTGTAGAGATCCTTGTGTCCTTCAGAAAACTGCTTGATCGAACCATACTCCTCATCCTCCTCTTTGTACTCCTCTTTGACAACAATATTATAATCCCCGAGGTTTCCACTCTGAATGCACAAAAAGACATTAATTGTAACAAACACTCTTTTGTGTAAATCTTAATTATCAGTGATTGTTCCTCATCTACCTGATGATGGTGAGGGATGGTGTGACCTTCCTGTGTGGAATCCCGGGAATACCGAGGACGGGGACATCTCTCTGGTGGGTTCCCGCTACTGGAACCATCTGTAGGAAACACACACACTAACTTAATACATTGAGGTTAATTTAATTTAACTGGAGAGTTGAAAATATGGTGCAGCTTTGCATTGAAGCCCGTTTTATCAAACTTAATTGAACAAGCTGATGTTAGTAGCGGGACGCTCCAGTTTTAGTAAATGAACCCCCATTGTTTCTATGTGTTTATCAGATGATGGAAGACCAAGGTGGACCCTCCGTACTGCTCTCTCCTTTACAATAAAGTCTCCTCTTACCCGGTGATGTGAGGGGCGGCTGATTGTCCATCATGACGTCCTTGTAGAGATCCTTGTGTCCTTCTAAATACTCCCACTCCTCCATGGAGAAATAGACAGTGACATCCTGACACCTTATAGGAACCTGACACACACAATGATACAGTCACCATCCAGACACATCCCTTGTCTGTTACTGGATAATGTCCCAGAATTCCCAGCACCGCTCACCTCTCCTGGCAGAAGCTCATTGATCTCTCTGGTGACTTCTGAAATCTTCTTTTTATTTCTCTATCAGGGAGGGAGACAACGTGATGGTCATATGATGAACAGACTTCACAGTTTTCATCAATCTACATCTGAAAAGTACAACCAAAATGACATTCCCATAATCTCCCTTTCCTCTCGTCAGGTCTGTGTTTTACTATTAGAGATAAGATTGAGGTCATGTGGCCTCCCAGAATCCTCCTCCCCTCACCATTCAGGAACCCATTTTTTAAAGCCTGGGATATATTCAACCACACAGAGACCCCACTCCGTTGGTTAAAAGCTTGTCTCTTGCAATCTGACATCAATAAATACACCACAGGACTAACGATACTGCTTTGCTCAAGGATCTGCCCACATCCTAAGATCCTTGTAAAAAAGAGAAAATAGATGAAAGGGCATTGGGAGGAGGAGCTGTGAGGTTCATGTGATGTCATAGTATGGACTGACTCCAGATAACGAGACATTGGGAGGAGAAGCTGTGAGGTCAGTGTGATCTCATAGGATTCTCTGACTCTGGATGGAGGGACCTTGGAAGGATGAGCTATCAGGTCAGTGTGATCTCATAGGATTCTCTGATTCTGGATATATTGTGACATTGGGAGGAGAAGCTGTGAGGTCAGTGTGCGGTCCTAGAATTTACAGGTCGTCCAATATTGTTTTTTTTGGTGCCGATACGATACGGATATTTTGGCAACCTCTCAGGCCGATATTCTGTACATTTAAAAAAAATATTTTTACACTTTTTAAAATTTTTTGTATTCTCTGACTCTGGATGGAGGGACCTTGGAAGGATGAGCTATCAGGTCAGTGTGATATCATAGGATTCTCTGATTCTGGTTGAAAGGATATTAGGAGGAGGAGGAGGAACTGTGAGGTCAGTGTGATGTCATAGACTTCTCTGACTCTGGATATATTGTGACATTGGGTGGAGAAGTTGTGAAGTCAGTGTGCAGTCTTAGAATTTAGGGACCGTCCAATATTGTTTTTTTTTGGTGCCGATACGATACGGATATTTTGGCAACATCTCAGACCGATATTCTGTACATTTAAAAAAAATATTTTTACACTTTTTAAAATGTTTTTGTATTACTGTTAATGCTGTCACAAGGAATGTAAACATCCCTTGTGACAGTACTAGGCAGTGACAGGTACTCTTTATGGAGGGATCGAAGGGTCTGTAAGACCCCAAACCCCTCCTCTGCACTTGAAAGTATTTAAAAGGTCAAGATCTGTGTTTTTGAATACTTTCTATTATTTATTTTTTTTTAAACTGGTGCCTTTAACCCCTTACCGACCAGCGCACGACGATATACGTCGGCACAATGGCACGGCTGGGCAAATGGGAGTACAGGTACGTCCCCTTTAAAATAGCGGCATAGTGGGCGCGCGCGTGGATGCCACAAACTCCGTGAGCGTGCCCGCGGGTCCTGTGGACTCAATGTCCGCCAGGGGGCCCGCGATCGTGTCACGGAGCGGCAGAACGGGGAGATGCCTATGTGAACAAGGCTTTTCCCTGTTCTGCCTAGCAACAGGACAGAGATCTACTGCTCCCTGTCATCGGGAGCAGTGATCGCTGTCATGTTCTAGTGAGACAATCCCCCCCCCCACAGTTAGAATCACTCCCTAGGACACAGTTAACCCCTTGACCGCCCCCTAGTGTTTAACCCCTTCCCTGCCAGTGTCATTTACACAGTAATCAGTGCATTTTTATAGCAATGATCGCTGTATAAAAGACAATGGTCCTAAAATAGTGTCAAAAGTGTCCGATGTGTCCGCCAAAATGTCGCAGTCACGATAAAAATCGCAGATCGCTATTACTAATAAAAAAAAATTAATAATAAAAATGCCATAAATCTATCCCCTATTTTGTAGTCGCAATTTTTTTTTTGTGCAAAGCAATCAATATACGCTTATTGCGATTTTTTTTTTTACCAAAAATATGTAGAAGAATACATATCAGCCTAAACTGAGAAAGAAATTTTTTTTTTTATATATTTTTTGGGGGTATTTATTATAGCAAAAAGTAAAACATGTTGCTTTTTTTTTCAAAATTGTCGCTCTTGTTTTGTTTATAGCGCAAAAAATAAAAACCGCAGAGGTGATCAAATACCACCAAAAGAAAGCTCTATTTGTGGGGAAAAAAGGACGTCAATTTTGTTTGGGTGCAACGTCGCACGACCGCGCAATTGTCAGTTAAAGAGACGCAGTGCTGAATCACAAAAAGTGCTCTGGTCAGGAAGGGGGTAAATCCTTCCGGGGCTGAAGTGGTTAAGATGACAGTAATCCTAGAAATCATGTCAAGACATCGCTTCCGGGTTACTAGATCCGAGACCCAAACCAAGCATCGTTTTTGTTCGGGTCTTCGGCCAGCTGGCGGACGCGCCGGCTGGTTGCTCGGACCTCTCGAGCGGGGGGGGGGATGTCCCCTCCCGCTGTTTGTAATAAGAGCCGAGTGTCTGCTCTAAAGAACGTTACCGGGGTGATGCGTGCAGCTGCAGACATCACCCCGGTAAAACCCGTTGAAACAAGATCGGTCTAGGAGCACAAGAAAAGCTCAAGAAAAATGCATCCCTTTAAAATTAGGGTTGCACCGATACTGGTATCAGTATTGTTACTAGGCATGTTCGCGGGGATCGGTACTCACAAAAATGCTCCGATACCCTAACCCAATACCGGAAGTGACCTGAACAGGACACGTCAGTCGCAGCCTGTCAGCTACATCTGTACTAGGATCAGGGCTTTTTGATAGCTTGTCTCCCTGAGTACAGTGCGGTAACAAGGGAGATGCTGGCGTCCCAGCTAGTACGGTCAGGGGCGGCAGGGGGGCCTCAGAAGGTAGACTGCACTTTCTCTGACCTGACCCTGATGCCTGGACGCCAACGCCCCCCGGATGATCTGGCTGCAGAGAGGCAGCACTTGCAGTGGGGGGATGTCTGTGCAAGAGGCGGCCGGGTACTTTAGTACAACGATCGGTAAGACACGTGTATGATGTAGCTTTCAAAGGGAGGGGGAGAAGATGAAGGCAGTAGAGGAGGTGTGAGCACGAGTCAGACCTGAGGGGAGGGGGGTTGGATAGGGGATCATGTAGATGAGAATGCAGTGGAAAGGAGTGGTGGAGGAGAACTAAACTCTGCATGTAATGTGCCCTGAGCCCTGCCCTCTGCATGTAATGTGCCCTGAGCCCTGCCCTCTGCATGTAATGTGCCCTGAGCCCTGCCCTCTGCATGTAATGTGCCCTGAGCCCTGCCCTCTGCATGTAATGTGCCCTGAGCCCTGCCCTCTGCAGGTAATGTGCCCTGAGCCCTGCCCTCTGCAGGTAATGTGCCCTGAGCCCTGCCCTCTGCAGGTAATGTGCCCTGAGCCCTGCCCTCTGCAGGTAATGTGCCCTGAGCCCTGCCCTCTGCAGGTAATGTGCCCTGAGCCCTGCCCTCTGCAGGTAATGTGCCCTGAGCCCTGCACTCTGCAGGTAATGTGCCCTGAGCCCTGCCCTCTGCATGTAATGTGCCCTGAGCCCTGCCCTCTGCATGTAATGTGCCCTGAGCCCTGCCCTCTGCATGTAATGTGCCCTGAGCCCTGCCCTCTGCATGTAATGTGCCCTGAGCCCTGCCCTCTGCAGGTAATGTGCCCTGAGCCCTGCCCTCTGCAAGTAATGTGCCCTGAGCCCTGCCCTCTGCAGGTAATGTGCCCTGAGCCCTGCCCTCTGCAGGTAATGTGCCCTGAGCCCTGCACTCTGCATGTAATGTGCCCTGAGCCCTGCCCTCTGCATGTAACGTGCCCTGAGCCCTGCCCTCTGCATGTAATGTGTCTGAACCCTGCCCTCCTAACCCCCTTTACTGTGCCCTCCTAACCCCCTGTACTGTGCCCTCCTAACTCCTTGTACTGTGCCCTCCTGCCTCCTGTTCTGTGACCTCCCTGTGTTGCATCCTCATTCCCTCAGGTCTCCCAATAACCCTCCCATCTCCACCCTCTACTCCCCAGCAATCACAGCCTTTTCCATCCCAACTCTCCCACCCCACAATCCCTATTTCACCCCACCGTCAACTACCCTGCCCTCACTAACCCCTCTTCACCCCCCCCCCCACCATCACCCAACTCCCTAAAAACCGAGACCCCCCCAAACCAAACCATTACAAGGGATGTTTACATTCCTTGTAATAGGAATAAAAGTGATACAAAAAAATGTAAAAAATAAATAAATGAAAAGTGTCAAACAATAAAAAAAAAAACCTGCCTGTTAAACTCTGGCTGGCTGTCAAACCCTGCAGTCTTAAACATGCCACAGCTGCGAAGTACAGCATGATTGGGTGGGCAACCAGGGGTGGCAGTAAAACCAGCAGCCCCCCTATGTGAAAAAGCACTTAGAGGTGGTGTACAGAAATGGCTCGGCAGAGATGTCTGTCAGCTGGAGGGATAGGTGTATTCACTGACCCCTGAGCTGCAGTGGCATCCACACTGCACAGGCATCCTTGCTACTGTCTGCTTGCAAACTCCAGCTGGCTCCTGCCACATTCACCTCCCTCCCTGAATGCCTAACTTTTTGGAGCTTCTTTCCAGCCCCCTTCCACACTCACCCCTTCCAACTGTAGCAATACTCTGTTCAAGTGCTGCCTCCAGCACTGGAGTTTACAGTGTACAGAGCATGGTGTGGTGGGAGCCTACGTCAGGCCTCGGGGGGGAAGGGAGCCTACGTCAGGCCTCGGGGGAGCCTACGTGAGGCCTCGGGGGAGGTGGGAGCCTACGTCAGGCCTCGGGGGTGGTGGGAGCCTACGTCAGGCCTCGGGGGTGGTGGGAGCCTACGTCAGGCCTCGGGGAGGTGGGAGCCTACGTCAGGCCTCGGAGGAGGTGGGAGCCTACGTCAGGCCTCGGGGGAGGTGGGAGCCTTGGGGGGGTGGGAGCCTACGTCAGGCCTCGGGGGAGGTGGAAGCCTACGTCAGGCCTCGGGGGAGGTGGAAGCCTACGTCAGGCCTCGGGGGAGGTGGGAGCCTCGGGGGGGTGGGAGCCTACGTCAGGCCTCGGGGGGAGGTGGGAGCCTACGTCAGGCCTCGGGGGAGGTGGGAGCCTACGTCAGGCCTCGGGGGAGGTGGGGGCCTACGTCAGGCCTCGGGGGAGGTGGGAGCCTACGTCAGGCCTCGGGGGAGGTGGGAGCCTACTTCAGGCCTCGGGGGGAGGTGGGAGCCTACGTCAGGCCTCGGGGGGGTGGGAGCCGAGGTCAGGCCTCGGGGGAAGTGGGAGCCGAGGTCAGGCCTCGGGGGAGGTGGGAGCCGAGGTCAGGCCTCGGGGGAGGTGGGAGCCGAGGTCAGGCCTCGGGGGAGGTGGGAGCCGAGGTCAGGCCTCGGGGGAGGTGGGAGCCGAGGTCAGGCCTGGGGGGGGTGGGAGCCTACATCAGGCCTTGGAGGGTGGGAGCCTACGTCAGGCCTCGGGGGGTGGGAGCCTACGTCAGGCCTCGGGGAGGTTGGAGCCTACGTCAGGCCTCGGGGAGGTTGGAGCCTACGTCAGGCCTCGGGGAGGTTGGAGCCTACGTCAGGCCTCGGGGAGGTTGGAGCCTACGTCAGGCCTCGGGGAGGTTGGAGCCTACGTCAGGCCTCGGGGAGGTTGGAGCCTACGTCAGGCCTCGGGGAGGTTGCAGCCTACGTCAGGCCTCGGGGAGGTTGCAGCCTACATCAGGCCTCGGGGAGGTTGGAGCCTACGTCAGTCCTCGGGGGAGGTGGGAGCCGAGGTCAGGCCTTGGGGGAGGTGGGAGCCGAGGTCGGGCCTCAGGGAGGCGGAGCACTTCTTTCCCCATTCTGCATACAGCGAATGGAGAGAGAGAGAAAACACTAACCATCGCTGGAGGGGGAGAAGGAGAGGGGGGCTTGTTTCAGGACTCGGCAAAGCAGTGTCAGCATGAAAGCAAACTCCTCTAGGTAGTTCCGGCCGAGCACACAGTCAGAGCTTGCCAAATGTTATTTTGACATGTGTGCAGGAGACACCCGCTGCACTTGACTTATTGTGACCAGGTTTGATTCTCAGGACGCAGCCCAGGACAGCTTTGTGAGTGTCCCAGACAATTTGAGACAGTTGGCAACTATGGAAGGGATATTGGGAGGGGGAGCTGTGACTTTATTGTGATGTCATAGGATTCTCTGACTCTGGTTGGAGGGACATTGGGAGGAGGAGCTGTGAGTTTAGTGTGATGTCATAGGATGGGTTGATCATGTATGGATATACATTGGGGGAAGGAGCTGTGAGGTCAGTGTGATGTCATTTATTTATTCATTGTACTTATATAGCGCTGTCAATTTACGCAGCTCTTTACATATACAGTACATTGTACATTGACATCAGTCCAAGGAGCTTACAATCTAAGGTTCCTAACTCACAGTCATACATACTAGTGGAAATTTAGACAGGAGTAATTTAACCTACCAGCGGGTCTTTGAAGCGTGGGAGAAAGCCTACGTAGGCATAGGGAAAACATGCCAACTCCAGGCAGGTAGTGTCGTGGTTGGGATTAGAGCCAGCGACCCTTTTTGCTGCTAGGCGAAAGTGCTAACCACTACACCACTGTGCTGCCCATAGGATTCTCTGACTCTGGATGGAGGGACATTGGGAGGAGGATCTGTGAGGTCATAGGATTCTCTGACTCTGGTTGGAGGGACATTGGGAGAAGGATCTGTGAGGTCATAGGATTCTCTGACTCTGGTTGGAAGGACATTGGGAGGAGGAGCTGGGAGGGGCGTTCTGTGAGGTTTCTGTACACACAGAGTCATTTCTCCCGGGTGCATTTCTTAAACTGGTAGACGAACTTTGGAATTGATTTACTAAAACTGAAGAGTGCAAAATCTGGTGCAGCTGTGGATTGTAGCCAATCAGCTACTAACTTTAGCCAGTTCAATCCATCTTTGCCAAAAAAAAAAAAAAACTGGAAGTAAATTGGTTTCTATGCACAGCTGCGCCAGAATTTGCTCTTTTCAGTTTTAGTAAATCAACTCCTTGGACTTTGTGCTTTCCCGGGACACATGATATTCCTGTGATCTCCGTGTACTCCGGGGACTTTACTGATCACATTTTAGGATGAATATCTGAGACTGGGATCAGTATGGGAAAATTCGTTTTCAGGACATTTACTACAAATTACATTTTCCCCTCTTTCTTCCTATTTAAATCTTATAAAAATAAAGACATACATATTCCAATCCCCACCAAATAAATCCCTTAGAGATGTGCACAATGGAAAAATTAGTTTTGTTTAATTTCAGTTTGTTGAGTAAATAATTTATTTTTGTCATACTCGTTTGGGTAGCATAATTCATTTTCAGAGCGATTCATTATTTCGGATATTCATTGTTCTGAATCGATTTGTATTTTCCGAAGTTTAGTTATTCTTTTGGCGATTTGGCTATATGCGTTTTAACGCGTTTGGATGATAGCGACTGGATTTGCATGCATTCAAAAGTAACAAAAAAACTGAACTAAACTTTGGATTCATTATATTACGATTCTGAGATTCTGATGGATCCCCCTACAGCCAACCCAAACACAATAAGTAGGAATCATTGTCTTATTTCACTTTTATACCTTACTGTATTTATATTGCAATATGTTTCGCATTTTATATGTAGTTTTTTTTTTTTTTTATAATAATGAAAAATCTTAATGCAAAAAAAAAAAATGAAAAATTGTCTGATAATCCAAGAATCAAAGATTACCAAACGAATCGGAATTAATATGTATTCATTCGTTATGTTATTAAGTTTAATTTCCCCATTCCTTACTTTGTTTGTTGGGGTGTGCACATACAAATTAAACAAATGGTCTCTCAACCCCCATTACAAAAAGAATCCTTTTAGAATATTCATGCCACACTCACTAGAATAAAATCAAATGGATTTGCATCAACTCGGATCATTCGTTATGCTGTTATATGATTTCCGATGCTTCAAACATTAACAAAAGGCCCACAAACTATCGCATCATGCCATTCAAAGGAAAAATTAATCAATTCATTGTTTTCCTTACAATTTATTTTGGATTTGTTGAAATTCGTTACTATTGTGATTCGGACACATCCCAATCACGCAAATTTGGCCTGAATTTTTGAATTTGTAATGAAATAAATGTCTAAAATCCCCCACCACTAATGAAAGTCATATAATCCGTTAGTATAGACGGATGAGGTGAGAAGGTGATTGGTGGGAAAGGTGACACATCTCCAAAATGAAGAGAATGTTCCGGCCCCGTAAGTGTGGAAATGTTCTTCCCCTGAAGGGGTTAATCTAGGTTTCCCACACTATATATATTACTGGGTGTAAATAGAAAATAAGATCTTATTACCTCCTCTGCTGCTTCTTCCAGTAACGTTCCTCCCGACTCACCTCTCACCCGAGACTTCTTATTTATACCTGACATCAATTCCTGTCTGTATTCCATAGAGACTTCCTGTCTAGGTAAAAGTAAGATCACCACCTTGTGGAGTTCAGAGGAACTGCGGCCTCAAGAAATGTCTCGTAGTGTGAACACGGCCTTGTGTTGTGTATATTATTATTATTATATTATTATTATACAGTATTCATATAGCGCCAACAGTTTACGTAGCGCTTTACAACTTGAGGGTAGACAGTACAAATACAATACACTTTGATACAGTAGGAATCAGAGGGCCCTGCTCCTTAGAGCTTACAATCTAAGAATATGTGTTGTATATCCTTATAGATGGGGTCATCTTCATGCCTACCAAGGGGGATAGAAATATATGACTGCCTAGTCCAGCCTTTCGTAGTCAGGGTTCTTTCAAAGGTTTCTAAGGGTTCCTTGAGCAATGAACAATTTCTGTCTCTTAATAACAACTGGTATCGATGATCAGTAAGGGAGCAGTCTTCTTCCCACTGATGACAGTGTAAGAGGGTCCTTCTCCCATTGATCACCAATGTTACCACAGGGACCACTACACTACATAGTTACATAGTAGGTGAGGTTGAAAAAAGACTGAGAGGTGCACAAAATAAAATAGCAGCTGTCACTGAGGTTTTCTGAGCAAGTCTACAATGGATTCTGGTACAGCCCCGAGTGTGAGTTTGTTCGCTCGTAAATCTCAGGAACTGGTGCAGGGGAAAGTGCATTTGTCTGTCCTGAAGGGACAAGTTTATGTACTGGGCAGAGAGTCGCCACAATCACTGTATAATGAGGAGCTGGTGAGTAGGGATGAGCCGAACACCCCCCTGTTCGGTTCGCACCAGAACATGCGAACAGGAAAAAAGTTCGTTGGAACACGCGAACACCGTTAAAGTCTATGGGACACGAACATGAATAATCAAAAGTGTTAATTTTAAAGGCTTATATGCAAGTTATTGTCATAAAAAGTGTTTGGAGACCTGGGTCCTGCCCCAGGGGACATGGATCAATGCAAAAAAAAGTTTTAAAAACGGCCGTTTTTTCAGGAGCAGTGATTTTAATAATGCTTAATGTCAAACAATAAAAGTGTAATATCCCTTTAAATTTCGTAGCTGGGGGGTGTCTATAGTATACATGGAAAGGGGCGCATGTTTCCCGTGTTTAGAACAGTCTGACAGAAAAATGACATTTCAAAGGAAAAAAGCCATTTAAAACTAATGCTATTGCATTGCCGGTCCGACAATACACATAGAAGTTCATTGATAAAAACGGCATGGGAATTCCCCACAGGGGAACCCCAAACCAAAATGTAAAAAAAAAAAAATGACGTGGGGGTCCCCCTAAATTTCATACCAGGCCCTTCAGGTCTGGTATGGATATTAAGGGGAACCCCGGCCAAAATTAAAAAAAAAAAAAAAAATGACGTGGGGGTCCCCCTAAATTCCATACCAGACCCTTCAGGTCTGGTATGGATTTTAAGGGGAACCCCACGCCAAAAAAAAAAAACTGCGTGGGGTCCCTCAAAAATCCATACCAGACCCTTATCCGAGCACGCAACCTGGCAGGCCGCAGGAAAAGAGGGGGGGACGAGAGAGCGCCCCCCCCCTCCTGAACCGTACCAGGCCACATGCCCTCAACATTGCGAGGGTGCTTTGGGTAGCCCCCCAAAACACCTTGTCCCCATGTTGATGAGGACAAGGGCCTCATCCCCACAACCCTGGCTGGTGGTTGTGGGGGTCTGCCGGCGGGCTGCCAGGTTGCGTGCTCGGATAAGGGTCTGGTATGAATTTTTGGGGGGACCCCATGCCGTTTTTTTTTTTTTGCACAGGGTTCCCCTTAATATCCATACCAGACCTGAAGGGCCTGGTATGGAATTTAGGGGGACCCCCACGTAATTTTTTTTTAAATTTTGGTTCGGGGTTCCCCTGTGGGAAATTCCCATGCCGTTTTTATCAATGAACTTCTATGTGTATTGTCGGACCGGCAAAGCAATAGCCACGAGTAGTTTTAAATGGCTTTTTTCCTTTGAAATGTCATTTTTCTGTCAGACTGTTCTAAACACGGGAAACATGCGCCCCTTTACAGGCATACTATAGACACCCCCCAGGTATGAAATTTAAAGGTATATTACACTTTTATTGTTTCACTTTAAGCATTATTAAAATCACTGCTCCCGAAAAAACGTCCGTTTTTAAAACTTTTTTTTGCATTGATCCATGTCCCCTGGGGCAGGACCCAGGTCCCCAAACACTTTTTATGACAATAACTTGCATATAAGCCTTTAAAATTAGCACTTTTGATTTCTCCCATAGACTTTTAAAGGGTGTTTCGCGGCATTCGAATTTGCCACGAACACCCCAAATTGTTCGCTGTTCGGCGAACTTGTGAACAGCCAATGTTCGAGTCGAACATGTGTTCGACTCGAACTCGAAGCTCATCCCTACTGGTGAGCATGGACAAGCAAGGAGATTATGAACCATGTGATGCATCTGGATTCATCAAGATCAATGCTGCGAGGTTAAAAGAATATCACCACTTACAGAAGAAGGTCACAGCGCCGACAAAATGAAAACAGTGAGAAAAAAAAAAACACACACACAAAGCGGAGATGGAACAACTCCATTCTGTAGCATTTTAATCTGCCATCCTGTCTCTATGCTTTCCTTAGCTCATTGATTAGTTTGTGTGATCGTTACAGATCTTTTGTGTGCTAAATCACAGGTTAGCCAACTCTGATGGAATGGCAATTACAGGAATTGGTAGAGTTTAATGGGTTAAACTTGCTGTTAATACGTAGATATTAAAGGAAATCATTCAAGTAGAGCAAATAAAAAAAGAATGAATTTAAAAAAAAAAGAAAAAAGACCATCAAGTCCAACCAATGTGTGTGATTATATGTCAGTATTACATTGTATTTCCCTGTATGTTGCGGTCTTTCAGATGATTATCTAATAGTTTCTTGAAACTATCGATGCTCCCCGCTGAGACCACCGCCTGTGGAAGGGAGTTCCACATCATTGCTGCTCTTACAGTAAAGAACCCTCTACGTAGTTTAAGGTTAAACCTCTTTTCTTCTAATTTTAATGAGTGGCCACGTGTCTTGTTAAACTCCCTTCCACTAAAACATTTTATCCCTATTGTGGGGTCACCAGTACGGTATTTATAAATTGAAATCATATCCCCTCTCAAGCGTCTCTTCTCCAGAGAGAATAAGTTCAGTGCTCGCAACCTTTCCTCATAACTAAGATCCTCCAAACCCTTTATTAGCTTTGTTGCTCTTCTTTGTACTCACTCCATTTCCAGTACATCCTTCCTGAGGACTGGTGCCCAGAACTGGACAGCATACTCTAGGTGCGGCCGGACCAGAGTCTTGTAGAGTGGGAGAATTATCGTTTTATCTCTGGAGTTGATCCCCTTTTTAATACATGCCAATATTCTGTTTGCTTTGTTAGCAGCAGCTTGGCATTGCATGTCATTGCTGAGCCTATCATCTACTAGGACCCCCAGGTCCTTTTCCATCCTAGATTCACTGACCATTGATATAAGGCAGTCTGTAATATTTGGGGAAGTTTGGATAACCATCTAGCTGATCTCCGAGCCTCTGAATTCTGGGATCCATATAAGGTCTTAACAATCCTGGAAAAACTGAAAGTCAGATTTTCCCCAGTGGCATCGCTAGGGGGGGGGGGGGTGCAGTGGGTGCCGGCCGCACCCGGGTCCCCCTTCTGTATACAGTCTCCATAGTGAAACAGCCTCTTAGTCCCCATCAATGTGGTCAGCTTTGAATGGAAGACTACAGGGAGAGGATGATCTGATGCCAACAATGGGATTTACTTTAGTTACATTCAATGAAGTTTTTTTTTTTTTTTTTTAAATTACTGATGGCAAAGGTAGGACATATTTTACTCTGACAACAGTCACGGGGCTTACTGTAGCTGCAAACTGACTGCAATGGCCAACAAACTGTAATGCAAGTGTTTCAAGCTCACAGGTCAGGACTTAAAGTGATTGTAAAGGATTGTTTTTAATTTTTTTAAAATAACAAACATATCATACTTACCTCCACCGTGCAGCTCGTTTTGCACAGAGTGACCCCGAACCTTGTCTTCTGGGGGTCCCCCGGCGACTCTCGCGGCTCCTCCCAGCATCAGATAACCCCCTAGGAGAAGCTCCCTCCCGAGGGGGTTACCTTGCGGGCGCAGCATTTTCGTCCATAGACATGAATGTCGGACTTGGCCCCCCCCCGGTGGCCGCGTCATTGGATTTGATTGACAGCAGCGGGAGCCAATGGCTGCGCTGCTATCAATCTATCCAATCAAGAGTCCAGAACCCCGTGGAGAGAGGAAGAACGCGTCCCTGCTGAAGAGATGAAGGGGCTCAGGTAAGTCAAATGTGGGGGCTGGGGGGCCGGTCACTGCAAGGTGTTTTTTCACCCTAATGCATAGGATGCATTAAGGTGAAAAAACACTAAGGTTTACAACCCCTTTAAGGTGACCATATGCATATTTTATTTAAAGATTGTACAATGAGATTGTGTAGTGTTTTGCCACCTTAAGCCTCTGTCGGGGGAGAAGCACATTGATGAAGTAGGAGAGGGTCTGTTCCTACATTCTGGCTTTGTGAGTTTGCACTACTTGCAATAAAGCTTGTTGAATATTAAAGCAGACTTTCAGCTTAAATGTGATGTTATGCTGCCTCCCCCCCCCCCCCTTCTTCTCTTACAAATGCAAATAAGCATTTGGGGTGCACAAAAATGTTGTATTGTGTTTTTAAAATTATAGTGTGTCCCAAAGTTTGTGTGTCTTAAAGTGGAACAAAAGTTCTGTCATTACATGCTGCGAGCAGGCGGGCTTTTTTTATTGCAGAAGAGACATGCAATTTTGCTTCTACAATAAAATACACCTACCTGCCTGCTCACAGCAATCCATGGAATGTAAGCTGAGCTGCGCATGCACAGCTCAGCTTACAGCAGCCGGCCTGATCGTGTGTGCCAGGATGACGAGCTTTTGTGCATTAGGAAATGCAAAAATGATTGTGCCGAGTCTGTGAGACTCTTACTTGTGGCACAGCAATCAAAGCATATTTTATGGTTAATGCTTTTGTTTTACTTAACCATGTCCTGTTAAGCCTCCTACCGTCAATGTTCGCCGCTACACGCACCACAGTACTGCTGGCCTTGGGGCACCCAAAGGCGTCCAAGGTCTTTTACAATACTATAATGTGTACTGAAAAAAAATTGCTAGCAAAATATTCGGGTTTGACTCAAAGAAAAGGTGGCAACCCTAGGGGTGGCCGCTCTGATGCCCCCTAAAAGGCCGCTCCGCTTCTGCCACAGACATGCAGGGCCAGCAAAAAACCCGAGGCTCCATCCACCTGCTCATCTCCTCCCCCACCTTCGGTGACTGCTCCGTCCTCTGTGGGTGTGGGTGACAGCCGGCTCGGGAGCTAAAGCTGTTTTGGAAGGAAGAGATCTCCACACTCCTCCATTCACCTCCTGCATGCCTGAGCATGACATTCATCCCTTCTCCCGACCCCCACTCCCTGTCTGTGAAACCAACAGACATTGAAAGAGAAGCCGCTGACTGAGCCAGTGAGCCCCCGAGGACCATACAAGTGAGTGAGCACTCACCAGACTCTGCCCACACTCTCTCCTCCTTCCCCCTCTCTCCCCCCGCTCTCTCTCCCCCGCTCTCTCTCCCCCTCTCTCTCTCCCTGCCCACTCTGTCTCCCCTGCCCCTTCTCTCCCCCTCTCTCTTGCTGCCCCCTCTCTCTCTATCCCTTCCCCCTCACTCTCTCTCCCTGCCCCCTCTCTCCCCCCTCTCTTCCTGCCCCCTCTCTCTCTATCCCTTCCCCCTCACTCTCTCTCCCTGCCCCCCTCTCTCCCCCCTCTCTTCCTGCCCCCTCTCTCTCTCTCTTCATGCCTTCTCTCTCTCTCTCCCTTCCCCCTCTCTTTCTCCCTCCCTTCCCCCTCTCTCCCTGCCCCCTCTCTCTTTCCCGCTCTCTCTCTTCCTGCCCCCTCTCTCTCCCTTCCCCCTCTCTCTTGCTGCCCCCTCTCTCTCTATCCCTTTCCCCTCACTCTCTCTCCCTGCCCCCCTCTCTCCCCCCTCTCTTCCTGCCCTCTCTCTCTCCACCCTCTCCCTGCCCCCTCTCTCTCTTCCTGCCCCCTCTCTCTCTCTTGATGCCTTCTCTCTCTCTCTCCCTTCCCCCTCTCTTTCTCCCTCCCTTCCCCCTCTCTCCCTGCCCCCTCTCTCTTTCCCGCTCTCTCTCTTCCTGCCCCCTCTCTCTCCCTTCCCCCTCTCTCTTGCTGCCCCCTCTCTCTCTATCCCTTCCCCCTCACTCTCTCTCCCTGCCCCCTCTCTCCCCCCTCTCTTCCTGCCCCCTCTCTCTCTCCACCCTCTCCCTGACCCCCTCTCTCTCTTCCTGCCCCCTCTCTCTCTCTTCATGCCTTCTCTCTCTCTCTCCCTTCCCCCTCTCTTTCTCCCTCCCTTCCCCCTCTCTCCCTGCCCCCTCTCTCTTTCTCGCTCTCTCTCTTCCTGCCCCCTCTCTCTCCCTTCCCAATCTCTCTTCCTGCCCCCTCTCTCTCCCTTCCCCCCTCTCTCTCTCTGCCCCCTCTTTCTCTCTCTCCCCCTCTCTCTCTTGCTGCCCCCTCTCTCTCTATCCCTTCCTCCTCGCTCTCTCTTCCTGCCCCCTCTCCCTCTCCCTGCCCTCCTCTCTCTCTTCCTGCCCTCTCTCTCTCTACCTTCCCCCCTCTCTCTCCCATCCCCCTCTCTCTCTCCCTTCCCCTTTCTCTCTCCCTGCCCCCTCTCTCTCTCTTCCTGCCCCATCTCTCTCTCTTCCTGCCCTCTCTCTCTCTCCCTTCCCCCTCTCTCTCTCCCTTCCCCCTCTCTCTCTCCCTGCCCCCCCTCTCTTCCTGCCCCCTCTCTCCCTCCCTGCCCCCTTTCTCTCTCTCTCTCTTCCCCCTCTCTCTCCACCTGCCCCCTCTCTCTCCTCTCTATCTCTTCCTACCCCCTCTCTCTCCCTTCCCCCGTCTCCCTGCCCCCTCTCTCTCCCCCTGCCCCCCTCTCCCCCCCCCTTTCCCCTCTCACTCTCCCTGCCCCACTCTCTCCCTGCCCCTCTCCCCCCTTCCCCCTCTCTCTCTCTCCCTGACCCCTCTCTCTCTCCCCCATATCTCTTCCTGCCCCACTTCTCTCTCTCTCCCTTCCCCCCTCTCTCCCTGCCCCCTCTCTCTTTCCCTGCCCCCTCTCTCTCTTCCCCTTTCTCTCTTCCTGCCCCCTCTCTCTCCCCCTGCCCCCACTCTCTCTCTCTCCCTGCCCCCTGTCCCATTCTAACTCTCTCTCCTTGCCCCCCCCTCTCTCTGCCCTTTCTCTCTCCCCCTCCTCTCCCCTGCAGGTTGCAAAAATTATTGGGGGGTGACACCATGTTTTACCGCACCAGGTGACACCAACCCTAGTGACGCCACTGTTTTTTCCCCTTTAGCGGATCACCCGGGACCCCTCACCATGCATGGTTGAGAATCCCTGATTACGCCAACTGGGTTTTGTCATCCCCTTTAACCACTTGTTTACTGGGCACTTAAACCCCCCTCCTGCCCAGACCAATTTTCAGCTTTGAGAGCTGTCACACTTTGAATGACAATTGCGCGATCATGCAACGCTGTAGGAAATGAAATTTTTATATTTTTTTTCACACAAATGGAGCTTTTCTTTTGGTGGTATTTAATCACTACTGGGGTTTTTATTTTTTGCTAAACAAACAAAAAAAGATGGAAAATTTTGAAAAAACAAAACAAAACATTTTTCATAGTTTGTTATAAAATTTTGCAAACAGGTAATTTTTCTCCTTCATGGATGTGTGCTGATGAGGCTGCACTGATGGGCCCTGATGGGTGGTACTGATAGGTGTCACTGATAGATGGCACTGATGGGCATTGATAGGTGACACTGATAGATGGCACTGGTAGATAAAAAAGGCAGCACTGGTGATGAGGCACTGATTGGTGGCATTGGTAGGTGGCACTGTGGGCACTGATAGGTGGCACTGTGGGCACTGATAGGTGGTGCTGGTGGGCACTGGTAGGTGGCACTGGCAGCTGGCACAGGTGGGCACAAATGAGGCGACGGCGGCTCTCAGCAATTGGGACCGATGTCCCTCTGACAGCCGCCACTGATCGCCTTTCTTTTTTTTCTCCTCACGCTATCAGCCCCCCTCACGCCTGTATATATGTCACCCCCCACCTGTATATATGCCAGCACCCCCCACACCTGTATATTAGGGATGGGCTTTATGTTCGGGTCGAACATGAGTTCGACTCGAACATTGGCTGTTCGCCCGTTCGCCGAATATCGAACAATTTGGGGTGTTCACGGCAAATTCTAAAGCAGCGGAACACCCTTTAAAAGTCTATGGGAGAAATCAAAAGTGCTAATTTTACAGGCTTATATGCAAGTTATTGTCATAAAAAGTGTTTGGGGACCTGGGTCCTGCCCCAGGGGACATGGATCAATGCAAAAAAAGTTTTAAAAACGGCCGTTTTTTCGGGAGCAGTGACTATAATAAAGCTTAAAGTTAAACAATAAAAGTGTAATATTCCTTTAAATTTCGTACCTGGGGGGTGTCTATAGTGTGCCTGTAAAGGGGGACATGTTTCCCGTGTTTAGAATAGTCCGAGAGCAAAATGACATTTCCTGACAGACTTCATGGCAACCTACGTGGGTTAACCCCGCCTCCTCTCCAATGCTATAGGACCCCATTCCCATAAATGAGCACTCACCACTAGATACTGTGTTCCTTTTTTGTCCTCCTCCAATGGACCTACACATGCTGTTCGCGTCCGATCGGATGGATCCGAGATGTTGGCAAACCTCATGCTGTGCAGCTCAGAGCCCAGCCACGGGCGGGCGAGTAGCTTAAGAGGCTGGAGTAATACCCCTATGGTGGAGGGATGGTCGCCTCTGTATGCCGGATGGATGGACGTACCTTATTTAGCCGTTATTTGGCCGTTTTACCCCTCATGGCGGCTGGAGCGCTTGTGCGTTCCAGCTCGCCACGGCACTTCCGGGTTGCGGCCGTCCTCGCTGCTCGCACATGCGCAGTGGCCTCCTCAGGATCGAGGCTTGGCTCGCGCATGCGCAGAGCGGCGGTTCGCTCGGCGACTGCACATGCGCAGTATGGCCACCACCCCACAGCGCAGGCACGAGATGGGGACGATGACATCACAGGCGGGGATTTTGAAAAAACTGCTCCCAGCTCCTGCCTAAATGGGAACTCCCTGGCAGTGAGAGGGAGCAAAGCGGTTTTCCCCAGCCCTGGTCTGTGATTCTGCTCAGGTGAGTGCCTGCTAATAATCTGTAATAAATACAGATATATATATATATATATATATATATATATATATATATATATATATATATATTTATGTTTTTTTCTGGAAAATGGATGCTTGCCCTATTTGGGACATGATTTTTTGCTTAAAAAA
This sequence comes from Aquarana catesbeiana, assembly GCF_042186555.1. NCBI lineage: Eukaryota > Metazoa > Chordata > Amphibia > Anura > Ranidae > Aquarana > Aquarana catesbeiana. The sequence continues at coordinate 308,868,779 of NC_133331.1, forward strand.
AAAAAGAATGTATTATTTATGTAGTAATCTCTAAAAAAAAAAAAAGAAAGAAAAAATTCAATATATAATAAACAAAAGGGAATATAGTACTTAGTATGTGTATACTAGGGGTTGAGGTACAGTCGCAAATACTCCCCGTCTGGAACCCACCACCAGAGGAGATGTTCCCATTCCTCCTCCAGACACCACTCCCACCGCCACGACAGCCGTCCTGATCGAGGAGCCTGCTGGAGATGTGGAACACGAGTTCCGGAGGGCAAGTCACTGTGTGACCATTGCTATGCCCGTGCGGTTAGGGAAAAAAGAGACGGAAAACCAGCGTTTGGAGTCTCTCGTGAAACGTGTGGTGCAACAATCCCTGAAAGAGATGGATACAACCCACACGTTGAGCCAGTCTACTACTTTGTCTGGCCCTCCGGCTGACGAGGCCCGGGCACTTCCCAGCCCTACGTTGTCTCTCTTGACTCTTGGGATGATGAACCTCAAGAAGAAGAGGACATCAGAGGCTTTGACTTCAGTATGGTTTCGCCATTAATCAAGGCAATCAAGGAGGCCCTTAAGTGGGAAGAATCCTACACCCCCCCCAGCCAAACAGAAAAAGTTCTTTAAACATCTGGGGAAGGGGAGCTCAAACTTTCCGCTCCTTTCTGAATTAAAGGACATCATTGATGAAGAATGGAGTAAGATGAACAAGAAGTCCTCCATGTCACATAAAACCTCCAGATTATACCCCTTCAAGCCAGAAGAAGTGAAGTATCTGGAAAATGCTCCCCTTGTGGACGCAGCCTTAATGCGTCTGGCCAAACATGTTACTCTCCCTTTGGAAGATGCAATGTCCTTCAAGGATTGTCTTGAAAGAAGGATAGATCAGGATTTGAAGAAAATTTACGGGCTTGCTGGCACGGCCTGTAAACCGGCCCTGGCACTAGCGGCCATGCCGAAGGCCATGGAGGCCTGGACGGAGAATGTAGATTCCTTCCTCAGGGATGTTTCAGAGGAGCTGGCTGGAAGTTCAGCAGCTGCAGTACTAAAACTAGTGGCAGTCTTCCTGGGGGAGGCGTTTATTGATTTGATCCGCCTACTGGCACGAATCATGCTATCATCAGTCACGGCCAAGCGGGCTTTATGGTTGCGTCCTTGGCTCGCCGACCCGGTCTCCAAGCAAGCCTGGTGTAAAATCCCCTTTGAGGGGTCCTCACTGTTTGGCAACAAATTAGATGACGCCATAACATGGGCTACGGGCGGTAAGTCGGGCTTCCTCCCCCAGGACAGGCGTCTGCTTGGACGGAAGAAACCCCAGTATAGAAGACGCAGCCTGGAGCGCTCCAGAGAAGCACGCTCATACAAGCTTGGCCGGGACTTCAGGAAAAATTGGAGCAGAGGGCAGGCATCCTTTCGTAAGCCCGCTAAAGGCCAGACATCCAGCGGACATGAGCAAGCCAAGTCCTTTTGAGATTGTGCCCACCCAGGCGGGTCGGGTGGGGGGCTCGTCTGCTCCTCTTCTGGCACGTCTGGGTGGTCTCAGTCTCGGACTACTGGGTTGTAAGGACAGACTCGTCAGGACACAGATGGGCCTTCTCCAGGACTCCTACCCCCAGATTCGTTCCCACTCTACTTCCTTGTTCAGAGGAACAGAAACAAGTGTTACTGTCCTACGTAGACTTGCTGAAGACTCAGGGAGCAGTGGTACATGTCCCAAAGGATGAATGGTTCCAGGGTATATACTCCCCTGTCTTCCTAGTTCAAAAGAAGAGTGGCTCTTGGCGCCCAGTCATAGACCTGACCAGCCTCAACAAATTCATAGAGCATGGAAAGTTCAAAATGGAAACCCTGTCAACCATCCAGCAAGCCATACAGCCAGGCGATTGGATGATTTCAATCGACTTAAAAGACACTTATTTCCATGTCCCAGTGGAAAAGGAATTTCACAAATATCTCAGATTCCAAGTCGGGCAAGATCACATACAATTTATCTGCCTCCCCTTCGGGCTGACAACGTCCCCCCGGGTCTTTTCAAAGGTTCTCCTGGCCACAGTGGCTTTCATCAGATTAAAAGGGCTATGTCTCTACCATTACCTCGACGACCTTCTAGTGTTGTCTCAAAACAGAGAGCAGTTGCTGGTTCACCGGGAGCAAGTGATCTCCACCCTGTCCAGCTTCGGATGGCTTTTGAACCTGGAAAAAAGTAATCTAGATCCAGTTCAATGTCTAATATACTTAGGGGCTCAGTTTGACACAGTGGAAAACACCATCTCCCTTTCAATAGAGACGATCCCGACTGTTCGAGACAGAATTTCTCGGGCCCTATACGCCCCACGTCTGAAAGCCTTCCAGTGCCTGGAGATTGTCAGCACGATGGTCTCCACGACTCCCATGATCAAATGGGCCTTGTGGAGGTTACGCCCTTTCCAGTCAGGTTTCCTCAGGCAATGGAAGTTGGGAGACAAGAATCAAATCATCCACATAACTACGACGATGAGGAACAGCCCCTTCCGATGGCTTCAACACAAGAACCTTCTGAATTGCCACTTCATTGCCCCCATCGCCTGGGTCATGGTCACGTCCGACGCCATCGATACTGGTTGGGGAGCCCTCTGCGGATCGAACCTTGCGCAGGGCAAGTGGGACACTTGCCTCCCCGATCCGGGCTCAAATGTCCTGGAACTTCGAGCGGACTGGTGTGCTCTCCAGTCCTTCTCTCACCTTCTGAAAGGGGAGTCAGTGTTATTAAGGATGGACAACACCACGGCAGTCTCCTATGTGAAAAGGTAAGGGGGTACTCGGAGCTCCACACTCCTTCGAGAAGTCGAACCCATTCTATCATGGGCACAGCAGAATCTATCCAACATCTCAGCAGTATTCATCCTAGGAGTCCAGAACACTCAAGAGGACTTCCTATCACATACTCAGTTGGACAACAACGAGTGGTCCCTTCATGCACAGACATTCAAGTGGATCCTGTCGCTGGGAATAGATCCTGAAGTAGATCTGTTCGCTTCCCCCTGCAACTTCAAGGTGAAAAAATTCTACACCCGAGGCCATTGCAGCCAGGCCTTCAAAACAGATGCCCTGACAGATCAGTGGAGGTTCAGGAGGGCGTATGCCTTTCCCCCACTTCCAGTTATCCTGAGATTCCTGCAGAGGCTCCGGGCGGAAGCAGTCGAAGTGGTTACAATAGCTCCCTATTGGCCGAACAGGCCTTGGTTCCCCCTCCTTATCCAACTCAGTTTCCGGGAGCTGGTGCCTCTCCCTCTTAGGCCGGACCTTCTTTCTCAGGGGGCAGTCCTACACCCTTGTCCGGCAGTACTGAGACTGATGGTCTGGTTTTTGAGAGGGAGAGACTAGAATCCCTTGGCTGTGCCTCAAGAGTGATCTCCACCCTTATGAGCTCAAGAAGATCAAGCACAAATAAGGTGTATGGGAGAATCAGACAACCGGAAGTCCAGGATATTCTCAGCTTCCTTCAAACTGGTCTAGATCTACCCTTATCTATCTGCTCTCTTAGGGTCCAAGTGTCTGCTTTGTCGGCCTTGTCCGGTACTTCATGGGCGGTTCTTCCCTTGATTCTGCAATTTTTGCACGGAGCATCAAGGCTCAAGCCCCAAAGAAAACCAAGATTTCCCAAGTGGGACCTTCCACTTGTCCTCGACACAATCTCTGGACTCAGTACCACGGGGCCCTCCCCACTTTCCATCAAGGACTTTTCAGCAAAAGTCGCCTTTTTAGTAGCCATCACCTCGGCTAAAAGGGTCTCTGAGATCGGATCACTGGGTCATGAAGAACCCTTCTTGACGTTTTTCCCGGACCGTGTAGTTCTCATCCCCATGCTGGGTTCAAACCCGAAAGTTTCTTCGGTGTTTCACGAGAATCAGGACATCATCTTACTTACATTCAGGTCCCCGGGGTCCACTGAAACTCACTCCCTGGATGTAGGCGAAGCTATAAAGGAATATCTACGAATTACTTCTCCCTTTAGATGTTCTGATCACCTCTTTATCTTGCATTCTGGTAGCAATAAAGGGAAGAAAGCCTCAACCAGGACACTTGCGGCCTGGGCTAAGGGCTTGGCTCCTCCAGAGGCGGTGACAGCTCACTCCACCAGGGGAATGGCAGCCTCTTGGGCGGCAGCCTGACATGTGGCTCCAGACACCATTTGCAAAGCGGCCTCCTGGGCCTCTATTAATACATTCATGTCTCATTACTGAATAGAGCCTGCTTCACTGTCTTCTGTAAACTTTGGTTTGAAAATCGGTTGATAGGACAAATTAAAATTATGTTTTGTTCAGCATACCCACCCGTGTGGTTGGCTAGTTATTTCCCACATGTAGGCTGCCATGGAGTCTGTCAGGAAAAAGGAAAATTTATTATCAAATACTTACGTAATTTTCCTTTCCTGATGGACTGCATGGCAGATGGAGTTCCCATCCATCAGCTAGTTACGGAACACAGTATCTAGTGGTGAGTGCTCATTTATGGGAATGGGGTCCTATAGCATTGGAGAGGAGGCGGGGTTAACCCACACGTAGGCTGCCATGGAGTCCATCAGGAAAGGAAAAAAAGTCATGAAGTAATAGCGGCTATAGTGAATTGTCTATGGGAGAAATCAAAAGTGCTAATTTTAAGGGTTAATATGCAAGTTATTGTCATAAAAAGTATTTGGGGACCTGGGTCCTGACCCAGGGGACATGTATCAGTGCAAAAAAAAAGTTTTAAAAACTGACGTTTTTTCGGGAGCAGTGATTTTAATAATGCTTAAAGTGAAACAATAAAAGTGTAATATTCCTTTAAATTTCGTACCTGGGGGGTGTCTATAGTATGCCTGTAAAGGGGCGCATGTTTCCCGTGTTTAGAACAGTCCGAGTGCAAAATGACATTTCTAAAGGAAAAAAAAAGTCATTTAAAAGTACTAGCGCTAGCGGCGGCTATAATGAATTGTCAGTCCGGCAATGCACATAAAAGTTCATTGATAAAAACGGCACGGGATTTCCCCACAGGGGAACCCCCTAACCAAAATTTAAAAAAAAATGCGTGGGGGTCCCCCCAAATTCAATACCAGGCCCTTCAGGTCTGGTATGGATATTAAGGGGAACTCCGCGCCAATTTTTTTTTTTAAAATGGCGTGGGGGTCCCCCTCAAAATCCATACCAGACCCTTCGGGGTGAAAAAGTGATTGCCCCCTCCCATGCTGAATCATGAATGAACTGTGATTAACCACATTTTTTTTTGGAAAGCTGAATTAAATTTCACTTGCCACACCCAGGCTTGTTTACTGCCAGACCTGTTGAATCAAGAAATCACATAAATAGAAGCTGTCTGACAAAGTGAAGCAGGCTAACAGATCACAAAAGCCACACATCATGCCACAATCTAAAAAAATTCCAGAACAGATTAGAAACGTACATGTGTTGGTCTAGGAAGGGTTTCAAAGCCATTTCTAAGGCTTTGGAACTCCAGTGAACCACGGGAGAGCCATTATCCACAAATGGAGATAACTTGGAACAGTGGTGAACCTTCCCAGGAGTGGCCGGCCTACAAAAATTACTCCAAGAGCATGACAATGACTCATCCAGGAGGTCATAAAAGAACCCAGAACAACATCTAAAGAACTGCAGGCCTCACTTGCCTCAGGTAAGATCAGTAACGCATATCAGAGAAGAATTTGGGGATTTTAAAGGTGCACAGATACAAGAAAATAGAAAAATATAATTTTTTTTGAAAAACATTAAAAGCAACATGAGGACATGAAAATGTCAAAAATGATCATACAATACATAAACAGGTGCAAACTGATTGAATCTTTACATGTTTTGCCATACCAATGGCTTCTTCAGGAGAATTAATATCAGGCACTGTACAAATGATCACTAAAGAGTCAAAAATAGAAAAAGATTTTTTTAGAGAAAAACAAAAATATAACAAATACAAAATATACAACTATACATTCTTAAATTTCATATCCTGGGTTGGCAAAAATTGAGCGACAACAAAACTTAGGTCAAATATATTACCTGTGTATTCAAAGAGTAAATTTTAAAAGATTTTGAAGGCTCCAGATTCATAGGGATGAATCAATTTGGATCAATTGATGTAACCATAGAGAGAAATATATATATGTATAAACAAATGCCTACTAATGGTCCATCTATGGGGAAAGACAAGGGGTAATCAATATCAAGGATAAAGATCCACTAATCCAAAAATAGGGCAAAAAAAACCTACCTGAGGCTAAAAGTCTTGATGACAAATTCCAAAGATTTAAATAATTCCCATCATTCCCTTCTTGGATAGGTGGAGGAACCAGGAGGGGAATGGAGGGGAGAAATAAAGAGGGTTTTTTTCCTTAGAGCTCCAACAATTCAGAGGCCACCTTTTAAATCAAGAATAAATAACCAAATCAACACATATAAATCTCCCATCAATCAAGGATAAGAGCCAATAACCATTACCTCCAACGTAGCTTAGTTACCTGCCATGAGAAACCCCACAATATTTCCCCCCCCCGCTCAGAGATGAATCCCCCCACAACTCGAACCCCCAAATCGTATGTGGGAATCGAGTTGTAGAAGGATTCATCTCTGAGCGAGGCCCTCGGGCCAGTTCATATAATAACTTTGTTTTGGACTTGTTACTCTTTGTTTTGACCAATAACATTTTAATTTTTGATCGCTCCCACTACCTCCAGGTACAAGGTGTGTTGATAGGGACCAAATGTGCCCCGTCATAAGCCAATCTGTACCTGGGGGTGGTGGGAGCATGAGATTTTTTTCCTTTGACGAATTTGAAGATTTTTTTGAGAAGGTGCTTATTTTGCGCCGATTTATAGACGATATTTTTATCACCTGGACAGGAACCAGGGATGAACTCTTTTTTGATTAAATTAAAGATAAATCATTACAATTTAAAGTTTTCCATGACCTTTGACCAGAAAATTATTAATTTTTTTGGATATCATGGTCTATGTTAACCCTGGTGGTACCATTGGTTCTTCTTTGTATAGAAAACCATCGGCTGGTAATAGGATCTTACATTCTGCGAGCTCCCATCCAAAACCCCTAGTCCAGAGCATACAGTGCAGTCAATATCTTAGACTAAAAAGAAATTGTAGCCGTAGTGAGGATTTTGAGTCTGAAGCAAAGGCTTTAAAGTCTCGTCTTATTGACAGAGGCTATAGCCGATCTTGTTTGAAAAAAGCTTGCCATAGAGCAAAATTAAAAGACAGAATAAATTTGATTCTCTAATAAATCCAAAAAAAAGAGGATCACAAGGTGTGGCTAATAACACGATATGCGGGGGGAACACAAAAAAAATTGTCACATCATTCAAAAAAGTTGGCACAATTGGCCACTGATGAGGTGATATCTAATTATGTGAATCCATATCCTCAGATTACTTAGAGGAAGTCCAGATCTTTGAAGGACCAATTAGTCCATAATCATCTGATGTCTAAAGCAGTAGGGCAATCTCGTATGGGGCACAGCTCCTTGCGAAAGATGCGACTTCTGCAGATTTCTGATGAACTCTGTGGAGCTAACTCTACCAAATTGCAATACTTATAAACCAAATTTCTATGCAAACTACCAGTCAATAGGGGTGGTCTACTACATGGAGTGTGAAAGTAAAGCTTTCGATGTAGGAAAGACCAAAAGGCCCTTCTTTCATCGAATAAGGACAAAGAAGAAAATGGAGACACCAATCAATAGGCACACGGGACTATATCATTCCTTGCAAGCATCAAAGATTAAATTCTTTGCTCTTGAGTATGTGCCTACTCATGAAAGAGGGGGAGATGTGGATAAAATTCTCCTTCAACGTGAGACCAAATTGATTCATTCCCTGGCGGCCACTGTCCATTCGGGTTTGAATGAATCCATCAGCTTTAAGCCTTTTCTATAGGTTAAATTCAGCCATTATCTATGAGATTTATTTCTCACCAATCATATTTGTAAGGTAAAAACAATTTTCTTATTCCAATTTTGTCTGTAACTAACCTGCAACCTGGATTGGCAAGTTTCTTTGATTGCGCCTCATCCTTGTATAGGTCATCTACTTTCGTTTAGGATTTGATCTAATTAAAGTCAATATTGGGCCAATTAGTTGTTATTGTTTATTAATAATAAATGATGTCTCTCTTATTTTGAGACATTTGAATATACAGTTATCTGTTTGTCAATCTGATGTATTAAAGATTGGATCTGGATTAGGTGACCATATGGACGCCCAGGGCATCATTTTTTGTGGTGTCTACTTCCTTGGACTCCACTAGACGGCGTCCTTTGCCAGTTGCCCATTCCGTGATCTCCATCACTTCCTGTGGATTTTATCATGTGGCGCGCGGTTGTGTAGGGCGGAAGTTTAGGTATCCCCTGATCAGGCCTCCCTTTGGACATTGGTGTCATCATGGTGCTGGCTCCATATTTTTATGTGGGACGTCTGACGCCAATGTCTGCGTTGTTTACTTTTAAGGTCCGATTTCCTTGATGCCCGATGTTTTTAACGTTTGGCATCATTTCCGCTGTGACTTCTGGTGTTTTGTTGACGCTCCTGTTCTTAACATTTTCAACGTCATTTCCGGTGCATCTGTAAAGCGCTGACGTCACTTACGGTGCATCCTTGATGTCATTTCCGGCGCGACCTCGGCATGTGCACTGGCGCAATAAGGCATCCTCACCCCCCTTTTGGCGCCAATTTGTCTCCACAGGGGAGTGAAGGGGGATATAAAAGGATGCCAGTCAGTCAGTTTTGATGGTCCAGCATAGGAGGGGGAGAAAATATTGTGGGATTTCTCATGGCAGGTAACTAAGCTACGTTGGAGGTAATGGTTATTGGCTCTTATCCTTGATTGATGGGATATTTATATGTGTTGATTTGGTTATTTGTTCTTGATTTAAAAGGTGGCCTCTGAATTGTTGGAGCTCTAAGGAAAAAACCCTCTTTATTCCTCCCCTCCATTCCCCTCCTGGTTCCTCCACCTATCCGAGAAGGGAATGATGGTAATTATCTAAATCTCTGGAATTTGTCATCAAGACTTTTAGCCTCAGATAGGCTTTTTTTGCCCTATTTTTGGATTAGTGGATCTTTATCCTTGATATTGATTACTCCTTGTCTTTCCCCATAGATGGACCATTAGTGGGCATTTGTTTATACATATATATCTCTCTCTATGGTTACATCAATTGATCCAAATTGATTCATCCCTATGATTCTGTTGCCTTCAAAATCTTTTATAAATTTACTCTTTGAATACACAGGTAATATATTTGACCTAAGTTTTGTTGTCGCTCAATTCTTGCCAACCCAGGATATGAAATTTAAGAATGTATAGTTGTATATTTTGTATTTGTTATATTTTTGTCTTTCTCTAAAAAATCTTTCTATTTTTGACTCTTTAGTGATCATTTGTAAAGTGCCTGATATTAATTCTCTTGAAGAAGCCATTGGTATGGCGAAACATGCAGAGATTCAATCAGTTTGCACCTGTTTATGTATTCTATGATAATTTTTGACATTTTCATGTCCTCTTGTTGCTTTTAATGTTTTTCAAATAAATGTATATTTTTTTATTTTCTTGCTGTATCTGTGCACCTTTAAAATCCCAAAATATTTCTCTGATATGTTTTGCTTATACAAGGGATGTGGTGCTAAATGATTCTCCGATGCTCAGCAAAAATTTCTCTCCTCATGTAAGATCAGTGTTCATGATTCAACAATAAGAAAGAGACTGGGCAAAAATGGCATTCATGAGAGAGTTCCAAGGCCAAAGCCACTGCTGACCAAAAAGAACACAAAGGCTCATCTCACATTCACTAAAAAAAAACCTTGATTATCCCCAAGACTTTACGGCAAATATTCTGTGGACTGATGAGACAAAAATGTTACTTTTTGGAAGGTGTGTGTCCCTTTACATCTGGCATAAATCTAATACAGCATTTCATAACAAGAACATCATACCAACAGTCAGACGTGGTGGTGGTAGCATGATGGTCTGGGGCTGCTTTGCCATGAACCATGAATTCTGAGCTCTACCAGAAAATCCTAATTTATTGGTACCTGTGATCAATAGAAGAAGGACCCTGTTATATCAGTGGTCAGTGAGAGAAGGACATTCTTACATCATCATCATTGGGAAGACTGCCCCCCCCCCAACAGATCACTGATGTCAGTTGTTAACGAGAGACAGAAAGTGATAATTTCTCAAGGAACCCCTAGAAACCCCTAGAACCCTGGCTGAAAAAGGCTGAATTAGGCAGTAATATACACCTATACCCCTTAATGGGAGTGGAGATGACCCTGTCTATAAGGTTATACACAGTACATACTGCACACACACAGTACAAGACATTTCTCAGGGCTGCGGTTCCTCTGAGCTCCACAAGGTGGTGATGTCACATCTACCCAGATAGGAAGTCTCTATGGAAGACAGACAGGAAGTGATGTCAGGTACAGAGAGGAAGTTCCGGGTGAGAGGTGAGTCGGGAGGAAGTAGAGAGAAGACATTTCTGGAAGTGGCAGCAGAGGAGGTAATAAGATCTTATTTTCTATTTACACCCAGTAACCCCCCGTCATGTCTGTCCTCTTCCTCCATAGTCACTGTGATGTCTTTTATCTCCAGCAGATGATGATACACACATATATAGTGTGGAAACCTAGATTAACCCCTTCAGGGGCAGAACATTTGCTTAGTTACAGGGCCGGAACATTCTCTTCATGTTAGAGATGTGTCACCTTCTCACTGGAGATGAGATGAACGTTCCTGGGTTCCGTGTGAGATGGCTCCACAGAATAGAGTTGCCACCTTTTCTTCAAACCAAACCCGAACACATTAACAGAGCACGGCAATTTTTTAATTTTTCAGTGGTACAATAAATTCATTACCTCTGTACAATGCAAGGCAATTTCTAATCATATGGACTTAATTATTTATTATTATTATTATACAAGATTTATATAGTGCCATCAGTTTGCGCAGCGCTTTACAACATGAGGGCAGACAGTACAGTTACATTACAAATCAATACAGGAGGAATCAGAGGGCCCTGCTCCTTGGAGCTTACAATCTAGAAGGGAGGGTCAAGTGGAAACAAAAGGTAATAACTGTGGGGGATGAGCTGATGGAGAAAATGAAAATACAGTTGTGAGGTGTGGGTGGGATAGGCTTCTCTGGAGAGAAGGGTTTTCAGGGATCTTCTGACAGCTAATAAAGTATGAGATAAGCTAACAGATTAGGGTAAGGAGTTCCATAGGATTGGAGAGGCTCTGGAAAAGTCCTGGAGGAGAGCATAGGAGGAGGTGATGAGGGAGCTAGAGAGCAGAAGGTCTTGAGAGGAACGAAGATAACGAGTAGGTTGGTATTTAGAGACTAGGCTAGTGATGTAGCTGGGGGCAAATTGTGGATGGCTTTGTACGTAGTTGTTAGTATTTAGAATTTAATTCTTTGGCAGACCGGAAGCCAGTGCAGGGATTGACAGAGAGGGGGAGCAGACACAGAGCGATTGGTAGGGTGGATGAGTCTGGCAGCAGCATTCATGATGGATTGAAGAGGTGATAGACTATGTAGAGGTAAGCCAATGAGAAGGGAGTTGCAGTAGTGGAGGCGAGAGATGACCAGCGAATGAATTAAGAGCTTTGTTGTGCCATTGGTTAGAAAGGGGCGTATTTTGGAGATGTTGCGGAGGTTGAGGCGGCAGGATTTGGACAGTGATTGGATGTGTTGCTTAAAGGAGAGTTCCGAGTCCAGGACTACACCTAGAACCTTGGCATGTGGGGATGGGCTTATAGTTGTGCCATCGATTTTGACAGAGAGATCAGGGGAAGGGGCATATGGGGGAGGAAAAATTATAAGTTTGGTTTTAGATAGACTGAGTTTGAGGAAGTGGTGTGACATCCAGACTGATATATCTGATAGTAAATTAGTGATACCTGAGGAGACAAAGGGAGTGAGCTGAGGGGTAGAGAAATAGATTTGGGTGTCGTCAGCGTAGAGGTGGTATTGGAAGCCGTGGGAGGCTATTAGTTGACCCAGGGAGGAGGTGTAGATTGAAAATAGGAGAACAGAACCTTGGGGGACCCCAACAGAGAAAGGAAAGAGGAGAGGAGGAAGCAGAGTTGTAAGAAATGCTAAAAGTACGGTTGGATAAGTAGGAAGAGAACCAGCGAAGAGTACAGTACAGACCAAAGGCGTGGAGTTTTTTGAGGAGGAGGGGGTGGTCAACCGTATCAAAGGCAGCAGAGAGGTCCAGGAGTAGGAGTACAGAATAGTGTAGATTTTGGCCGTTAGTAGATCGTTTGTTAGTTTTAGAAGAGCAGTTTCTGTGGAGTGTTGAGGACGAAATCCAGACTGAAGGGGATCAAGAAGGCGATTATCAGCGAGGTGGACGCTCAGTCGGTTGTAGACCAAACGTTCGAGGAGTTTGGATAAGAAGGGGAGCACAAGAGTTCCCCTTTACATCAGAGTCAGCAAAGTTGACACTCTTGGCTTACAATTGCAGTGAGCAACCCTGCTAGGTAGCCACAGTCTGGGCCAGGGGCGGACTGATAACTAAGGATGAGCTCCGGCGTGTTCGCAACTAGCACGTGCAGAGCCCGCCAGGAAGTCGACGCTGCGCTAATCACAGGCAGTGAGACATTTCTCGATCTCTGCAGCCATGCATCGGGAAAATGTCTCACTGCTTGCGATAAGCGGAAGTTCGGAAATTCAAAAATTAGAAATTTCATAAACTTGAAAATGCAAAAATAAGAATGAAAATCTGAGAGTTCAAAAGAATGAAAATCTGAAAATTTGAAAACCCGAAAATCTGAAATAATAACTAACTAATAATAAATATTAAATTATAGGTATTGGAACTTCCTTTCAAATGTGGTTGTTAGTGATCGTAACGAGTGCGAATTTATCCAAAGTTACGAATTATCTAAAATAACGAATGCCGCATCTAATTGAATGGAACGTAACTATCTAATAATAATAAATAATAATAATAAAACCTTTTTATTATTATTATTTATTATTAATTTGTTCCATTCCATTTGTTTGGATGGGGCATTCGTTATTTCAGATAATTCGTAACTTCAGATAAATTTGTATTCGTTACGTTCACAAATAGCCAAATTTGAAAGGAAATTCCAGTACCTATTATTTAATAGTTAGTTATTATTATTAGTTAGTTATTATTTCGAATTTTACTAATTTTCTTTCTTTTTTTCAGCTTTTTGAATTTTTGTATTTTCTAATTTTTGAATTTCTGAATTTTCGAATTTCGAAAATTCGGAAATTCGAAATTTGAAATTTGAAAATTTGGATATCCGAAAATTCGAAATTCGGAAATTTGAAAATTGGAAATCCGAAAATTCGGATTTTCAAATTTCTGAATTTCCAAAAAAAGCAAAAAAACGAATGAAACGAATATGAAGAAATGTTTTGTCAGTGTACATGTCTAGCTCCCAGCGATCGAGAGCAGTGATCTCTGTCATGTTCTAGTGAGCTCATCTCCCCTACAGTTAGAATACACTGAGGGAACACATTTAACCCCTTGATTGCAACCTAGTGTTAACCCCTTCCCTGCCAGTGACATTTACACAGTAATCAGTGCATTTTTATAGCACTGATAGCTGTATAAATGCCAATGGTCCCAAAATAGTGTCAAAAGTGTCCGATCTGTCCGATATGTCGAAGTCACGATAAAAATCACAGGTCATCGCCATTACTAATAAAAAAATGAATAATAAAAATACCATAAATCTATCCCCTATTTTGGAGACGCGATTACTTCTGCGCAAACCAATCAATATTGCGATTTTTTTTTTTTACCAAAAATATGTAGAAGAATACATATTGGCCTAAACTGAGGACTTATAGCAAAAAGTAAAAAATGTTGTTTTTTTTTTAATTGTCACTTTTTTTTGTTTATAGCGCAAAAAATAAAAACCGTAGAGGTGATCGAATACGACCAAAAAAAAGCTCTATTTGTGGGAAAAAAAGGACGTCAATTTTGTTTTGGTACAACGTTGCATGATCGCGCAATTGTCAGTTAAAGAGACGTAGTGCCGTTTCGCAAAAAAGGGCCTGGTCAGGAAGGGGGTAAATCCTTCCGGGGCTGAAGTGGTTAATATCAGCTCATTGTTTATGAGAGACAATAAGAGAGAAAACAAAATATACACCCCAATAATATGGACAGCACTACAGATGTGTAAGTGCAGCAGTGACCACCATGAAGGAAAAAAGAGTCAGCCTATTAACCCCTTACATCCCCATCCTAATATTGTACAAACAATACCATCCAGATAATTCTCTGCTATCCCCCTACAGAGAATCCCGCACAGATCACATGACCACATCAATGAGGATGGAGGAGAACCGGAGTCACATGACTGAGAGGATACTAAACCTCACCTTGGAGATCATCTACCTGCTGACCGGAGAGGTGAGGTCACATGACATCACATGACAACATCTTAGGAACAAAGAACACGGAGGAGAGATGGGTTTGCTTTAAGAGCATATTAAATAAGGGCATTAGCCAATGCATCCCACTGGGTAATAAATTTAAAAGAGCGAAGAAAAGTCCTGGATGGCTTAACTCCAACGTAAAAATGCATATAAAAGCAAAGGAGAAGGCCTTCAAAAAATACAAGGTTGAGGGATCATCATCAGCATTCAGACTTTATAAAGAGTTCAACAAGAAATGTAAGGGTGCAATAAGGACGGCTAAGATAGAACATGAAAGACACAAAGCAGAAGAGAGCAAAATAAATACCAATAAATTCTTTAAGTGTGTAAACAGTAAAAACAGAGGAGGACAGACCATATTGGCCCCATAAAGAATGAGGAAGGACATCTGGTTACAAAGGATGGGGAGATGGCGAAGGCATTGAATTTATTCTTCTCCTCAGTCTTCAATCGGGGGGCTTCAGTAACCAAAACTGCAGTGTTTATCCTCATGACACATCACAGGAAGCACCTACATGGTTAACAGAGGACAGAATTAAAATTAGACTTGGGAAACTTCATATTAATAAATCACTGGTCCAGATGGCTTGCACCCGAGGGTACTTAGGGAGCTCAGTCAAGTAATTACCAGGCCATTGTTCCTAATTTTTACTGACAGTCTACTGACTGGAATGGTACCAGCTGATTGGAGAAAAGCCAATGTAGCACCAATATTTAAAAAGGGCCCAAAATACATCCCTGGGAATTACAGACCAGTTAGCCTAACATCAATAGTATGTAAACTCTTGGAGGGGATGATAAGGGACTATATACAAGATTTTAGTAATGAAAACGGTATCACTAGCAGTAATCAGCATAGATTCATGAAGAATCGTTCTTGCCAAACCAATCTATTAACCTTCTATGAGGAGGTGAGTTGCTGTCTAGATAATCTGGATTTTGCAAAAGCATTTGACTCAGTTCCCCATAAACGTTTACTGTACAAAATAAGGTCCGTTGGCATGGACCATAGGGTGAGTACATGGATTGAAAACTGGCTACAAGGGCGAGTTCAGAGGGTGGTGATAAATGTGGAGTACTCGGAATAGTCAGGGGTGGGTAGTGGGGTCCCCCAGGGTTCTGTGCTGGGACCCATCCTATTTAATTTGTTCATAAACGACCTGGAGGATGGGGTAAGCAGTTCAATCTCTGTATTTGTGGATGATGCTAAGCAGGGCAATAACTTCTTTGCAGGATGTGGAAACCTTGCAAAAAAGATCTGAACAAATTAATGGGGTGGGCAACTACATGGCAAATGATGTTCAATTGTTCAATATAGAAAAATGTAAAATAATGCATTTGGGTGGAAAAATATGAATGCAATCGATACACTGGGGGGGGGGGACCTCGGGGGAATCTAGGATGGAAAAGGACCTGGGGGTCCTAGTAGATGATAGGTTCAGCAATGGCATGCAAAAGGGGATTAATTCCAGAGATAAAACGCTAATTCTCCCGCTCTACAAGACTCTGGTTCAGCCGCACCTGGAGTATGCTGTCCAGTTCTGGGCACCAGTCCTCAGGAAGGATGTACTGGAAATGGAGCGAGTACAAAGAAGGGCAACAAAGCTAATAAAGGGTCTGGAGGATATTAGTATTGAGGAAAGGTTGCGAGCACTGAACTTATTCTCTCTGGAGAAGAGACGCTTGAGAGGGGATATGATTTCAATATATAAATACCGTACTGGAGACCCCACAATAGGGATAAAACTTTTTCGCAGCAGGGAGTTTAACAAGACACGTGGCCACTCATTAAATTTAGAAGAAAAGAAGTTTAACTTTAAACTACGTAGAGGTAATGCCATGTACACACGCTCGGACATTCCAACAACAAAATCCTGGATTTTTTTCTGACGGATGTTGGCTCAAACTTGTCTTGCATACACACGGTCGCACAAATGTTGTCGGAAATTCCGAACGTCAAGAACGTGGTGATGTGCAACATGTACGATCAGCCGAGAAAAATGAAGTTCAATAGCCAGTGTGGCTCTTCTGCTTGATTCCTAGCATGCTTGGAACTTTGTGCGTCGGAATTGTATACACACACTCTGGAATTTCCGACAACGGATTTTGTTGTCGGAAAATTTGAGATCCTGCTCTCAAATTTTTGTTGTCGGAAATTCTGACAACAAATGTCCGATGGAGCCTACACAAGGTCGGAATTTCCAACAACAAGCTCCCATCGAACATTTGTTGTTGGAAATTCCGAGCGTGTGTAGGCGGCATAAGAGCGGCAAGGATGTGGAATTCCCTTCCACAGGCGGTGGTCTCAGCGGGGGCCATTGATAGTTTCAAGAAAGTATTAGATAAGCACCCGGACGACCACAACATACAAGGATATACAAGGTAATACTGACATATAATTACACACATAGGTTGGACTTGATGGACTTGTGTCTTTTTTCAACCTCACCTACTATGTAACTATATTATTATTGGTTTTCCAATATAGAGTTTTCCTCTTGTGAAGTCAGGTGATCATATGACCATCACAGTGCCTCCATGTGACTCCCTTAAACATTATGAGAGACACAACATGCAGAAGATTCTAGAAGTCACCAAGAAGATGATGGAGCTGCTGACAGGAGAGGTGAGCGGTGCTGGGAATTCTGGGACATTATCCAGTAACAGACAAGGGATGTGTCTGGATGGTGACTGTATCATTGTGTGTGTCAGGTTCCTATAAGGTGTCAGGATGTCACTGTCTATTTCTCCATGGAGGAGTGGGAGTATTTAGAAGGACACAAGGATCTCTACAAGGACATCATGATGGACAATCAGCTGCCCCTCACATCACCGGGTAAGAGGAGACTTTATTGTAAAGAAGAGAGCAGTACGGAGGGTCCACCTAGATCCCCCATCATCTGATAAACACATAGAAACAATGTATTCAGTCAGTGTGCGTGTTTCCTACAGATGGATCCAGTAATGAGAACCCACCAGAGAGATGTCCCCGTCCTCTGTATTCCCGGGATTCCACACAGGAAGGTCACACCATCCCTCACCATCATCAGGTAGATGAGGAACAATCACTGATAGTTCTGATTTATACACAAGCATGTTTGTTACAATTAATATTTTATTATATATTCAGAGTGGAAACCTTGAGAATTATAATGTTGTTGTCAAAGAAGAGTATAAAGAGGAGGATGAGGAGTATGGAGTGATGGAGGAGTTTTCAGAAAGACACAAGGATATGATGGACCCACTTAATACCAGGAACCCACCAGAGAGATATTCCCAGGATACCACACAGGAAGGTCATACCATCCCTCACAATCATCAGGTAGATGAGGAACAATCACTTATAGTATCTTTACGATCTGTACATTATCTGCATTGTTACAATTTATGTCATTTTTATTATATATTCAGGGTGGAAACCTGAGAGATTCTAAAGTTGATATTAAAGAAGAGATAAAAGAGGAGGATGTCGAGGATGCGGTGATGGAGGAGTCAGGGTTTCCAAAAGTTCACAAAGATCTGTACCAGGACACCATGGTGGAGTCATCCAACTACAGAAACCCCCCAGAGAGATGTACCCAGCCTCTGGATTCCTGGGATTCCAAACAGGAATATCACACCATCCCTCACCAATACAAGGTTGGTGGGACAGAGCATCTAGAACATGAACCCGTCAAGGTGATGTGTTGATTTTTAAAAAATGTGATGTCACATTATTAAAGCTAATGTTTTACAGATGACCCCTTCTATTTGTTTGGTTTAGGTTGAAGATCTGATAGATATAAAAGTTGAGGTTAAAGCAGAAGAAGAGGAGATGTATGTGAGGGACGATCAGCAGTCTATGGAAGAGGATGGAATAACGGGGACATTTATAGAGGAGGACACTCCTACAGAGATCAGCACAGGTGGGTCATTAACACTAATACATTATTATGTTCGTTCCACTCAATAATTGGTCCAAAGTAGGGCAAGAATCGGTTGATATCAGCCTGTAATCCCCTGGTCACTTTCCTGAGCTGTGTTCACCTTCCTGTATTTCTCTCGGATAATCTTCCTTCTCTGTGTTGCAGACACAATTTATGTATCTAGACTGGATTTATGTAGATTCTGGGGTTCAGCTTGAGGCAAATGTTTATTTTCATTGACAGCCTAGTCACCTAGGCTTTGGTCTTCTTCTCCATTCCCGGGTTTAGCAAGATCTCTGACAGAGAAATTCTCCCAGGGTTGCTTGCTCTGTTGTTTACTGGCTGTGCCGGGTGGAGGGATATGTCTGTATAGTCTCAGATCCAAGTCACTGAGTGCAGCCTCAGGAGATGGGAGGCAGCGGTGTGGGACCTGTGCAGCTTGTCTCAAGTAAACATTAAAACTTCCACTGATTACTGAATACCAATATTAGTCCTGACCCTTACACTATTTAATTTATATTGCACATTACATAGTCCTGACCCCTGCACTACATTCTCCATGTTGTACATACATATTCCTGACCCCTGCATTATATACTCTGTGTTGTACATTACATAATTCTGATACTGTTTAGTCCTAAATTTTGTATCCAATATAATAAGATGTACATTACTTATTTTGCACCCATTTTCTACCAGCTAGACATTTTTTATCTGATGATTTGATTGGAGCACAGACTTTTACATGTTGATAATAATGTGGTAACATCCTTGGTTTCTGGAACCTGAAACAGAAAGTGATAATGAGGGAGGAGTCAATAACCCAATGATGGTGGTCTTCAGGATCAGTCCAGTCTTCATCTTGGTTGTTCTCCCCCCATCCTCACTCTCTGACCTCTGGTGGGGCTCAGCCCTGCTGTTATTCATGACTAAATCATGTACTAAGTAAAGAAGTGCAGGACTTCTTGTGTTGGGAAGATGGCAATGAGGGATAGAGGTGGTGGGGGACACTCGTCCTATAATCCCCTCATCTTTGTCACTCCTATAAAAGACAATTCTCGTTGTTTCCTCCCTCTCTGACTAAGGTCCACGAATAAAGAAATGAACTTATAGGAGATCAGAGGACCCATTTACTAGTTACCTTGATGGAATTTTAGGATCCTCAGAGACAAAGCTGCCTGATGTGGGCGGAGTCCTGGTTTATTAGAACCAATCTGCTCATGTCTAGTAATAATCATTTTATTTCTATTTTAGTAGATGGACGGGAGATGAGGAAAACCTCAGAGGATTGTCTCACTTTGTCTCCAGACTGTAAAGTAGAAGATGAGGACATCACACAGTATAGTCCAGGAGAAAACCCGACTACCTCAAATGTCCATCCGGCACCACACAGTGTAGATGGACCATCGTATTCCTCTTATCCTGAGGAACCTCAGACTGTGAGGGACAGTGCCGTCCTTCCAACAGATAAGAGGTTTTCCTGTACTGAGTGCGGGAAGCGTTTCCGTTTTATATCCAATCTTAATGTGCATAAAAGATCTCACACGGGGGAAAAACCATATTCCTGTCCTGAGTGCGGAAAATGTTTTTCACAAAAGTCCAATCTTGAAATTCATCATAGGCTTCACACAGGTGAGAAGCCATATTCCTGTCCTGAGTGCGGGAAATGTTTTTCAGATCAGTCCCACCTTTACATACATAAGAGGTCTCACACAGGAGAGAAGCCATATTCCTGTCCTGAGTGTGGGAAATGTTTTGTAAATAAATCCCATCTTGTCACACATCAAAGACTTCACACAGGGGAAAAACCGTACTCCTGTTCTGAGTGTGGAAAACGTTTTTCAGACAAGTCCTTTTATCACAGACATCAGAGATTGCACACAGGCGAGAAGCTGTATTCCTGTTCTGAGTGCGGGAAATGTTTTTCTCAGAAGTCACATCTTTACACGCATAACAGATTACACACAGGTGAGAAGCCGTATTCCTGTCCTGAGTGCGGGAAATGTTTTTCACAGAAGTCTAATCTTTACACCCATCAGAGATCTCACACAGGGAAGAAGACACCTTCCTGTTCTGAATTAATTGTTCCTCACTGAAGTCCTGTCTTCCTGTACATCAGGGATCCCACACAACGCTTGAGGTGTATTAGTGCCTTGAGTGTGGGAAATGTCTTCTATATGAATGTTTCTGGACATCACAGCTCTCGTGGGGAAGAAGCACATCCTGATATACACCTCAGATATACTCCATGGCTGATCTTCATCATGTAAGAGACAGTTCCTAAGGAGATCAGAGATCACCAAAGACATGGATGAAATGTACCATGTTGGCCATTGACAGCAGTAGAAAAATAAAAATGGTGTCATTACCTTTTCTTGGCTGAGTACATTTTGTGGTGTAAGCTTTTGTATCCATTTAGAAGTCTATTTTTTTTTTTGAACAAGCATTCATCTGTCCATCCATCGTAAATTTATATATATTCTAAAGTGTTATATACACAGATGAAATAACCCCCAGCAGCTGGAAGCAACATATCACTAAGACAAGATAAAACAAAAATATATATTTCCAGTGCTATAATTATCCAATGATAAATTAAAAGACAGAGGTGGGGCACGGACTTTTTAGGCACAGTCAACACATATAAATATCAAAAAATATAATTTTATTTAATAAATAACATATAAAAAATACATAATCTAAAAATCCACATTGATAGTACGGTATATATAATAATATACAATGCCACTACTGTACAGAACCAACAATAACTGCAAAAGGACAGAAGAGTGAATACAATACATTCCATATACAGTGTAAGTCCAAGAGTATGGTTCAGAAACAGATAAGCGGTGTGATGAAAGGTAAGTAGCACTTCAAATCTCTGAAGGAGGCATGGAGAATGCCATAAGAACCCTGTTCAGGTCTCTGAGGTAGCCAACTTCTGTTAAGAGGGGAGTTTAGACCCAAAAGGAACAGGCCCACATGGCACCCAACTGCTTCCATGAGGAGACTTTTTCTCTGTTGATACAGACTTAGCAGATTCAGGCAGCACAGCTGGAGGCTAAGTGGACCCTCGTGGCCACTTCAGCAGAATGGAAGGTGAAGGTGGTTGTCGCCCCTAGAAACCTAGTGTGTGTGAGGGGCAGCCACTACTTGCAAAAACTCACACCCCACTATGATGTGGAAGTATTCCTAGCCACATTTAATTGCATAGCTGAGAGAGGGTTGACCTCAGGACCAGTGGGCCAGCCTCATTGTTCCATTCTTATTGGAGTGGAACTGCAGAAGGCCTAATTTGACCTACCAGCAGCCGACACCAGAAATTATGCTAAACTGAAGGGAGAGATCTTAGTCCACCATGGATGACTGTTGCTGTCTGGGCACACCGGATGCATTGCTGGAAGTATAGTGCCGAACAGTCACCGCAGTCCCAAATGCATGACCTGTTAGAACTAGTCATGAAATGGTTGCAGCTGGAGAAGTAATGGGACCACATATTGTAGAACTGGTCATTGTAGACAGCTACTAACTGAGCTTCAGCATTTGAGAGCCTCAGAGAATGGACCAACTGGTGGAAATAATGGAGCATTGCATGATGGTGGAGGATCTATTTGGACCTGCCAAGTCCCAAGGGCCCCTGTCAGCATGGACACCAAAGCCATCATCCCTGGGAACACGGAACAACCACCCCAGGGTCCCAGAGTTTTGCTCCAGCATGAAGAAATGAGAATGTGCTGTGCTGGTATTGTCACTCATGGGGTCATATCTAGGCTCATTTTACCCCATGGGAGGAAATCATGGAGTACAGAGCTACACAGAGGGTGCCCTTCTATGCCTAGAGAGTCTGTGCATCTGACTGAGGGGCAGTTTGAATGTGACATCTGGGTGAACCAACTTCATGCCCAGGCACTGCTGGATATAAGAAGTATGGTGACCCTTGTCCATACTGGGGTAACTGGGGGAGTTGGCCCCATATACATAAGACCCTCAAAGTGGTCCATTGGGACACTAGTGCCAGTGCGTTTAGCAGAGAACAGCAAATTATGGTTTCAGCTCCTCAATAACCCAGTCCTGAGTTAGCGCTAATGCACACATAATAAACAAAAGGTAGAGGGAACCACCATCTAAGTGTATCTTTTATTAGTGAATATAAGTCATAAAAAACATGTATGCACTCACTGTAGCAGGTTATAGACATGCATATTTCACAGTCCTTCATGTAGAGATTGTCCAGGAAGCAGCCAGGAATTGCAGAGTTCATTAGTGAGATGGTCCGTGTATGCCGGGATACTGCTGGATAAGAAGTGTCAGTCTCGTAGCTGTGCTGAAACGCAAGCTGTAGAAACGGTGGCTGGAGACTTCCAGATCAGGCTCGGCTGGACTCAGATGGTGAGGTCAGCATGCTGACAAAGGGTGGGGGGGCGTGGCTGCACATTGTGGGGCAATACACACCCCTTAGTCAAGCCAAGATAAATATTTCTTGGTTTGACAAAGGGGTGTGTATAGCTCTGAAATGCGTAGCCATGCCCCCCCTTGTCAGCATGCTGATGTGACTCTCTGAGTCCAGCTAAACATGAT
The DNA here is from genome assembly GCF_042186555.1 of Aquarana catesbeiana. NCBI lineage: Eukaryota > Metazoa > Chordata > Amphibia > Anura > Ranidae > Aquarana > Aquarana catesbeiana. Next base: position 308,891,705 of record NC_133331.1, read on the forward strand.
CCAGCTGCAATTTTTTCACTACTAAAAGCTAAACTTAGATGGTGGCGCCCTCTTCCTTTTGTTTATTATTTGTGACTTTAGAGAATGCTGATGATGTACCTGTGGTAGACGGTGGACAGACCAAGGAACCCACTAAGGGGGAATCTCATCCTATGCAGGCCATGGATAGGGGGGATGTAGAGAAAACTTCCCTACTACAGGCTATGTCCCAGGAGGATGAAGGGGAAAGTTCCTCTAGTTTGGTGCATGCTGAGGTTGAAGTGTTAAGGTGTGCATTTGTAAGAAAAATGCCGGAGAAAATTCAAATGGATTAATGGGGTATCCCAAGTGCCTGAGGCTGAAAGAAGGTTTCACCACTTTGTGATCAATAGTGATCAGTCATATTGAGTCATAGAAGTCCGGGTGAAGTGGTCAACTAGTTACTGGTCCCCCAATTCTTTTAGACATATGATACTGGACTTGTCTCACAAAGACACAATGGGAGGTCAGCTACAACCTAAAAAACAGAGGCACAGATAACGGATCAGTTTTACTGGCTGGGGGTCATTGCTGAAGTGAAAAGAGATTGTGGTTCATGTACCATTGGTCAACTAACTGCTCTAGTGTCACATTTTAGGAATCCTTTGGTGCCTCTGCCTACTTTGGAGGGATAGGTCTGGTGGGCCCCCTCAGTGAAATCGGCTTGGGGTCACCAATAAATCCTGGTGGTACTTGAATATGTAACAAGGTATTGAGAGTCTCTCTGAGGAAGACCTTCTCAAAAGCAGTTGCTAGAGAGTTATTTAACATGTTCTCAAGAACTGGGTACCCAAAAGAATCCTGATGGATCAAGGCACTCCGTTCCTGTTGAAGGTGATGGCAGACCTGTGCAAGTTGGTCCAGATTAAACAATTGCATACTTCTGTTAATCACCCACAGATGGATGGGCTGGTTGGGAGGGTTAATAAAACCCTAAAATCTATGTCTAGGAGGGTTGTACAAAAAAGATGAAAAAGATTGGAACTGCTCACTCCCACCACTGATGTTCACCATTTGAGTTGGTTGCTTGACCTGGTTAAAAAACCTGGGCAAGCAAATCTTCTCCACATAAGACAATGGTGGAGCATATCACCCAAATGAGGGAATGAATTGCTAAGGTGATGCCTCTAGTAAAGGGGCATTTAGAAAGGGCCCAAGAAGCACAGATAAAATTGTAAGATCATGCTCATACAGCTCCAAATTAGGGACTGGGTCGCTGTGCCTATAAGTTCTTATCTAAGTGACAGGGGTGATATGAGGTGGTAGAAAAGGTCGGTATGCTAAATGGTAAGGTAAACACACTTGGGAAGCAGAAGCCTTATGAAACTGACCATGTGAATCTATGAAACCCATGGAAAGATCAGGAGCAGGTAGCCGCCCTGGCTGAGATGAATCAGAGCCCCGTGTAGTGGTAGATTAGTCCCAATTGCCACCAACCTGTCCAAACTCCAGACTCAACAGGTAAAAGGGTTTTTACAAATCTATAGGAAGATTTTTTTCAGGACTGCAAGGCCTTACCAGTGTAACTGAGCATGACGTGATCATGGAGCCTAATGTGAAGGTCTGAGAAAAACCTTATCGCATTCCTGAGGCACACAGGGAAGCTGTATCAGAAGAAGTTTGGAAAATGAGGTTACCCGATATCATTGAGGAATCGCAGAGTGAAGGGTCAAGCCCAATTGTGTTTCTACTGGAAAAAAAGTATAATGCCAAGGGTTCGCTTAGAACCGTTACTCACCACACCCACCATGTATGTATAGAGAATGCACATCTGTTCCTAAGGGTGGCAAAAAAGTATTTGGGATTTTTTAGGTGAATTTACAGACAATACATTTTATATAAAATCCAGAATTTATTGTACTCATCCTAACAACAGGTTGGTCATGTTAAAAACTTGAAAAGGAATAATAAAAACATCAATAGTATGAAAGCTGAAGTGAACAGAACCCCTTAAGATGCACAGAACCTTAAGATGCAGAACCCCTTCTGCATCCACAGAAATCACATACTGTACCTAAATATCACATTTATCTGTTCAGGGTGTTGGTTCCAAAGTCCAACAGCACTCTGCAGTTTTGTAAAGACTTCAGTCTTTCTCAGTAGAAAGTTGATGGCTGCCGAGAGAAATTACGCCGTAGTGGAGCAAGAGTGCCTGGCCATCAAATGTGCTATTTTCTCCATGACAGGAAGTTTCATTTGGTGTCAGACAATGCCCCACTGACCTGCATGAGACTTAACAAACACACGACTGCTAGAGTAGCCAGGTGGTTCTTGGCCCTGCAACAATTTAGATTTGTGGTGTTACACAGGCCTGGAAAACAAAACCATAATGCTGATCCCCTCTTAGGGTACACTAAAGAGTGTCCCACACTGCCTCAGACACCTCCGCATAGAGTGGGACATGTTCAGGATACTAAGGATGGGTCCTGGATAGGTACATCACAGGTGTGTGGGTTGATCTCTTTAAGGGGGATGACAAGAGCCAGTTGGATTACTCAGACATTATGAGGAGTTCCGGGGTGATCTGGTAAGGGGGAAAAACTGGCTTGTAGTTTTCCTAGGATTGTTAAGACCTATTGGGACCTAATATTGGTCCTGGAATTCAGTGGGTCGGAGATCAGCTAGCTGGTTATCCAAACTCCCCCAAATATCACAGACTGCCTTATTTCATAGGTCAATGTAGTGGCCCCTTACATTAGTGACCAGTAGAAGAAGGGCCCTCTTACATCGTCATCAGTGGGTAGACTGTCCCTTTACAGATCATTGATGCCAGTTGTTACTGAGAGACAGAAATTGTTCTTTTCTCAAGGAACCCCTAGTAACCTTTGGAAGAACCCTGGCTGAGAAAGGCTGGACTAGGCAGTAATATATTTCTATCCCCCTTGGTGGGAGTGCAGATGACCTCATCTATAAGGATATACGGTACATACACACAACACAAGGTCTGTGTTCGCACGATGAGATGTCTCTCAAGGCTTCAGTTCCTCTGAGCTCCACAAGGTGGTGATCTCACTTCTACCCAGACAGGAAGTCTCTATGGAAGACAGGAAGTGTTGTCAGGTATATGTAGGAAGTTCCAGGTTAGGGGTGTGTCGGGAGGAAGTAGAGAGAAGACATTGCTGGAAGTGGTAGCAGAGGAGGTAATAAGATCTTATTTTCTATATACACCCAGTAACCCCCCCGTCATGTCCGTCCTCTTCCTCCATAGTCACTGTGATGTCTTTTATCTCCAGCAGATGATAATACACACATATATAGTGTGGAAACCTAGATTAACCCCTTCAGGGGCAGAACATTTCCTCGCTTATGGGGTCGGAACATTCTCTTTATTTTGGAGATGGGTCACCTTTTCCACCAATGACCTTCTCACCTCATCAGTCTATACTAATGGATTATACGATGCTTATTCATGGGAGGTTTATTTAGGGTTGCCACCTCATCCCTTTAAACCTGAACACATATGAATTACACAGGTTCTGAGGCTAATTAAATGCAGATAAGGCAACAAGTGAGTTTAATTACCACCTTAATCAGCCACAGAACCTGTGGAATTAATATGTGTTCGGGTTTAAAGGGATGAGGTGGCAACCCTAGATTTATTTAGGGGGATTTGAAAATGTATGTTTTGTAAGATTCAAATGACATCACAGTGACCTCACAGCTCCTCCTCCCAATGTCCTTCCATCCGGCTAATTTCTCTTATTTTCCAACGCTCTTAGGATGTGGGCCTGTTTTGTATGTACTGATGTCAGAAAGCCTGTGACCTTTAACCTATGTGGTAGGGGGCTCTGTGTGGATAAATTATAACTTCAACCTGAAGTGACTTTAATATAATGGAGACCTAATCAGAGAAGTGAGGAGGATTCTGGGAGGTCACATGACATCACTCCTTTCGCTATTAATAAAAAACAGACCTGACTGGAGAGGTGAGGTGGATAGGAATCACATTTGATTTTACTATTCATGCTGTATATAGATTTTTGAGATTTGTGAAGTCTGGTGACCATCAAATTCCCTCTAACTCCTGATAGAATACAGAACTAAAAAGAAGATTCCAGAAGTCCCCAGCAAGATCACAGAGCTGCTGACAGGAGAGGTGAGTGTTGCCGGGAATTCTGGGACATTATCCAGTAACAGACAAGGGATGTGTCTGGATGGTGACTGTATCATTGTGTGTGTCAGGTTCCTATAAGGTGTCAGGATGTCACTGTCTATTTCTCCATGGAGGAGTGGGAGTATTTAGAAGGACACAAGGATCTCTACAAGGACGTCATGATGGACAATCGGCCGCCCCTCACATCACCGGGTAAGAGGAGACTTTATTGTAAAGGATAGAGCAGTACGGAGGGTTCACCTCGATCCTCCATCATCTGATAAACACATAGAAACAATGTATTCGGTGAGTGTTCTGGAAATGTTGAAGATAGGCAACTCCTATCCTCATATTGATTAGTGGTTCCAAATTAATAACTACTGCCATAGGGAACAGACACAAACGATACACTCAGCATCTTTCCAAATAGCTGCTCTGTTTTATGGGGCGCAATTGAAGTTTTTTATACACATGATCACGTTAATATTACAATTGTACTTTCATGGTAACAAGGGGCGTAACATAGGCAGGCCAAATTCCAATCAGGACTCGAAAGAAGTCAACATGTAATGGAAACATTATTAGTGCTGTTTGCACAATGAGTGTAGTGTGCAATACATAGGCAAACTATATACAAAAATAAAATCCGGTTCTATACAGAATTTACAAATTTTTTTTACAAGCTCCCCTCTTTTGATCAACATTTTACATTTTGATCACTAACCATATCACTATTAACCTGGAACCTCCACAAGCTTAGGTGGAGGTAGTTCCGGCCCAGGAGGCAAACTCCATTGGGGAGAATATAATAGCTGAGAGCAGCTACATTATTACAAATTACCTTTTATTGTGATTAAAACTTACATAGAAACAAATGATTATTAAGAAATATTCACAGAGTAATTGGCTGTACACTCCTGTGGCCAGAATGGCCTTGTAACTTAATTGCGGACATGCTGACTTATCAGCATAGGTAAACACAGACAATTCTACATAAAATGGAAGACATAAAAGACAATATAACTTCAACATGGCTGAACTACTTTTCAAATCACATTAAATATATATGTATCTTTATATCCTTTACGATTAAAGAGGTTGTAAACCTCCCTGGGGAAGTTGTACCTATAGGTAAGCCTATAATAAGACTTACCTGAAGGTACTGTAAATATCTCCTAAACTTGCACCATTTAGGAGATATTTACTATCTAACTAACGGCTAACTATATAGCCGTTTCTTCAGGGCCCATGCCATGACCGGCGGCACCTGCGCGCACGTGCGGGAGTGACGTAATCGCGGCTCTGGCCAATCACAGCGCCAGAGCCCGGGAACCCTCAAGTGACTCTGGGAAACATGTCGGCTGTGTAAGCGGTGAGCCGGCGCCGATCCGGGGCATCGCTCTAAGGTAAGTATTTCATAATGAGCTAGTATGCGGTTCATACTAGCTTATTATGACTTTGTATTGCAGGTTTTTTTTTTTGGGGGGGGGGGGTTGACATTTGAATAAATAGTATCCCAGACTGTGATTCCAAGAGGAAAACAAATCAAACACGGATATTATTTAAATTAGTCATTTTTTTTGCAGTGTCTGGTGTGGATCCAGGTGACTTTTCCTTCAAATTTTGTAAACTGTACATGAAATAAATGCTGTATTCTATCTCCAAGCATTTCCGTATACATAAATGTCTCTTAACAATCCACAAGTCACCGGACTTTTTTTGAGATACTTCCAAACTGTTGGGATCTGGAATTGGGGAGAAAACACATAAATTAGTTTGTCAAAGACCTTTAAAGATGAGCAACATTCTCTGTGAGGTCCGAGTGGAGCACTTCAGCTGCTGGGACAAATATAAGCAAGCACACTCCCAAACCAAATCTCATAGGGAGAGGGTCCAATGTCCCCTTAGGGGCTTAATAAAATATAAGAAAACATTCAGGCAATTGTATCTCTAGCTGTTTAATCTGCATGATTCTTAGTCCCTGTGGACTTGGTAACCCTGTTACCCATTGTGGATCCCTGTTCAGATGTCAGCTGGGACCCACCGATCATTCCCGAGGCACACAGAACCGCGGTCTGCCTGTGTAAACAAGGCAGATCGCCGTTCTGTGACAGGAGAAGTCAGAGATCTAAGCAGGAAAACGGATCTCTGTCTTACAGTACAAGCACCCCCCCCCCCACAGTTAGAAAGCACCCCCTAGGGACACATTTAACCCTTTGATTGCCCCTGATGTTAACTCCCTTCCCAGTCAGTGTCATTGGTACAGTTACAGTGCATATTATGTAGAACTGATCACTGTATTAGTGTCACTGGTCCCCAAAATAGTTTAACTTAGTGTCTGATTTGTCCGCCGCAAAGTCGCAATCCCGCTATAAGCTGCTGATCGCCGCCATTACTAGAAAAAAATAAATAAAAATTCCAGAAAAATATCCCATAGTTTGTAGACGTTACAACTTTTGCGCAAACCAGTCAATATATGCTTACTGGGATTTTTTTACCAAAAATATGTAGCAGAATACATATTGGGCTAGACTGAAGAAGAAATTAGATTTTTTAAAAAAAATTTTATTGGATGTGTTCGTATAGCAGAAAGTAAATAATATTATTTTTTTTTTTTTTTTTCAAAATGGTTGGTGTTTTTATTGTTTATAGCGCAAAAAATAAAACCCCCAGAGGTAATCAGATACCACCAAAAGAAAGCTCTATTTGTGGAAAATAAAGGACACCGATTTTATCTGTGTACAGTGTTGCACGAACGCGCAATTGTCAGTTAAAATAACCCAGTGCCGTATCGCAAAAAAATGGCCTGGTCATGAAGGGGGGGGTAAAGCTTCCGGGGCTGAAGTGATTAAATAGCCAAAAGGGGCTGGCTGTAGGCTGGACCAATGAGGCAGGTAATGGTAAGCAGGTAAGTCACTGTGGAAACAACAAGTGGCTGGTAATTAAATCAGCTGAGCAGCCTCTGTGTACTGAAAGAAAAGAACTGCTAGTAAATAGCAGGAGCCCAGCCCTGACATCAATACAGTTCAATTAGGGGAGTACAATAGGTACCCTTTGTCCCAAAAATGCCTTACCTCAGCCGACTGATTATCAAAAATTCCCAGATCGTCTCAGCCTCCTTATTTTTGGATTCTCAGGGTCACCTATAAATCCCCTCCTGGCTGGCTCGCCAACTGATGTGGAAATTTTGTAGATAGGCAACTCCATTCCTGATATTCATTAATGGTTCCAAATTACTGCATTAGGGAACAGACACAAAAGATACACTCAGCGTCTTTCCAAATAGCTATTCTGTTTATTTGCCACAATTGAAGCTTTTTATACACATGATTACGTAGGTATCACATTAATATTACAATTGTACTTTTATGGTTACAAGGGGAGTAACATAGGCAGGACAAACTCTAATCAGGACTTGAAAGAATGCAACATGTAATGAAAACATTATGCGTGTCATGTGGACAATGACTGCAATAAATTATATAGAATTTTCTAATTTCCTTTACAGTCAGTGTTTGTGTTTCTGACAGATGGATCCAGTAATGGGAACCCACCAGAGAGATTTCCTTGTCCTCTGTATTCCCGGGATTCCACACAGGAACATGACACCATCCCTCACAATGATCAGGTAGATGCATAATAATCATTGGTTGATTTATACACAAGCTTGTTTGATACAATGAATGTTTTATGTAATATTCAGAGTGGGAATCTCGAGGAATATAATATTGTTATCAAAGAAGAGTATAAAGAGGAGGATGAGGAGTATGGAGTGATGGAGGAGTTTTCAGAAGGACACAAGGATACGATGGAGCCACCTAATACCAGGAACCCACCAGAGAGATGTCCCCATCCTCTGTATTCCCGTAATTCCACACAGGAAGGCCACACCATCCTTCACCATTACAAGGTTGGTGGGATGGAGCATCTAAAACATGGAGACGTGATAGCAAAGTGTGGATTTTTTTAATGTGATATCACAATATTAAAGCTTATAGTTTACAGATGTTTTCTATCATTTTCGTGGTTTAGGGTGAAGATCTGATAGATATGAAAGTGGAAGTTAAAGCAGATATAGAGACATATGTGAAGGACGATCAGCAGTCTATGGAGAAGGATGGAATAATGAGGACATTTAAAGAGGAGGACACTCCTACAGAGATCAGCACAGGTGGGTCATTAACACTAACACTAAATACATTCCTCCACCCATACTGCTCACCGATTGGTCCAGAGTAGGGTGGGGACTGGGTGATATCAGCCTATAATACACTGTTCACTTTCCTGAGCTGTGTTCCCCGTCCTGTATTTCCTTCTCCGTGCTGCAGACACAATTTATGTATCTAGACCAGTGGTTCTCAACCTTACTAGTGCCGTGACCCCTTGATAAAATTTCTCAAGTTGTGGGGACCCCTAACAGTGAAATTATTTTTGTAGTGTGGGTTGTCAGCACCCAAGGCAAGACAAGTAACTTGCGCCCTTAACGGACATTTAGCGCTCCCTGAGTCCCTTCCACTCGTACAATATTGAAACCCCTTATGGTACATTTTAGGATGTACCACTCTCTTTGTTCTCCTTTCTTTCTCTATCCTAATTTCTTGTTTTTTTCCCTATCCCACTCTAGCCATCTTTCTTGTTCTTTTTATTATTTTTTCTCTCCCTATTTCTTTGTTCCTCCCCCTCTTTTCCCCTCCCTTCCATGTATTCTCTATTTTTATTCCTTCTCTTACTACTTGGTGGGAATGGGATGAGTGGCATTGCTGGCGGGTAGTTGGGATGAGTGGCAGTCCTGGCGGGGAGTTTGGATGGGGGGAGTTCTGATCAGCCAACTTAGGTGCTCTTGATCAAGCTCATCTGCTGATCTGAGAACTGTAGTGGGGACTTTTAATGGCAACTATAATCACAGGTAGTGTTACTCACTGTGTCTCCGACTTTGTTGTGTATCGTAGCAGTGACACCTATGCCAAAATCAGGAGATAGGATCTCTTCCAGCCCCTCCCATTTCACATTCCTCACCAGTCAGCTGACCTCTAGTCTCTGCCCCCCAGCCATGCCGTGAACTGAATGGGCGGCTGCGAAGAGGCTGAGTGGGCGACCGCAGGCTCCAGGGACAGCCCTGCTGGGCGGCCGCTAAAAGGCTGGGAGAGCGGTGCGGGCTTCAGGAACAGCCCAGGATTCGGTGACCCCTGGCAAATTATCATTCGACCCCCAGGTTGAGAACCACTGATCTAGACTGAAAGTAGATTCTGAGGTTCAGCTGACAGGGAAATGTTGATTTTCTTCACGTTCATTGCTCAGCCTAGGCACCTGGTTCATGTGTCTGGGGTCTTCTTCCTCATGTCCGGGTCTAGTAAGATATCTGACAGAGCAATTCTTCCAGGGTTACTTGCTCTGTAGTTTACTGGCTGTGCCGGGTGGAGGGATATGTCTGTATAGTCTCAGACCCAAGTCACTGAGTGCAGTCTCAGGAGATGGGAGGCAGCGATGTGGGATCTCTGCAACTTGTGTCAAGTAAACATTTAAATGACCACTGATTACTGAATATCAATATTATGAGTCCTGACCCTTTACATTATTTAATTTATATTGTACATTACATAATCCTTGCCCCTGCACTATATACTGTACATTTGTTGTATGTTACAGAGTCCTGACCCTGCATGTTATATTCTATGTTGTACATTACATAGTCCTGACCCCTGGGCTATACAGTCTATGTTGTAGAATATATAATTCTGATACTGTTTAGTCCTAACATTTGTAATCAATATAATAAGTTGTACATTACATAGGTCTTACTTCTTTTGTATTCATTTTCTACTAGCTGGACGTTTTTTATCTGATGGTTTGATTGGAGCACAGACTTTTACATGTTGATAATAATGTGATAACATCCTCAAACTATGGAACCTTAAACATAAAGTGATAATGAGGGAGGAGTCAATAACCCAATGATGGAGGTCTTCAGGATCAGTCCAGTCTTCATCTTGGTTGTTCTCCCCCCATCCTCACTCTGTGACCTCTGGTGGGGCTCAGCCCCACTGTTATTCATGACTAAATCATGGACTAAATAAGGAAGTGCAGGACTTCTTGTGTTGGGAAGATGGCAATGAGTGATAGAGGGGGTGGGGACACTCGTCCTATAATCCCCTCATCACTGTCACTCCTATAAAAGACAGTTCTCGTTGTTTCCTCACTCTCTGACTAAGGTCCATGAATAAAGAAATGAACTGGTAGGAGATCAGAGGACCCATTTACTAGTTACCTTGAGGGTGGAATTGTAAGATCCTCAGAGACAAAGCCGCCTGATGTGGGCAGAGTCCTGGTTTAGGGGAACCAATCTGCTCATGTCTAGTAATAATCTTTTTATTTCTATTTTAGTAGATGGACGGGAGATGAGGAAAACCTCAGAGGATTGTCTCACTTTGTCTCCAGACTGTAAAGTAGAAGATGAGGACATCACACAGTATAGTCCAGGAGAAAACCCGATTACCTCAAATGTCCATCCGGCACCACACAGTGTAGATGGACCATCGTATTCCTCTTATCCTGAGGAACCTCAGACTGTGAGGGACGGTGCCGTCCTTCCAACAGATAAGAGGTTTTCCTGTACTGAGTGCGGGAAGGGTTTCCATTCTAAATTCCATCTTAATGTGCATAAAAGATCTCACACAGGAGAAAAACCGTATTCCTGTCCTGAGTGCGGAAAATGTTTTTCACAAAAGTCCAATCTTCAAATACATCAGAGGCTTCACACAGGTGAGAAGCCATATTCCTGTTTCGAGTGCGGGAAATGTTTTTCAGTGAAGTCCCATCTTTTCATGCATAAGAGGTCTCACACAGGGGAGAAACCCTATTCCTGTCTTGAGTGTGGGAAATGTTTTGTACTAAAATCACATCTTGTCACACATGAAAGGCTTCACACGGGGGAAAAACCGTATTCCTGTTCTGAGTGCGGGAAATGTTTTTCAGACAAGTCTTTTTATCACAGACATCAGAGATTGCACACAGGTGAGAAGCCGTATTCTTGCCCTGAGTGTGGGAAATGTTTTTCAGACAGGTCCAGTCTTTACATACATCAGAGATCTCACACGGGGGAGAAGATGCACTCCTGCCCTGAGTGCGGGAAATGTTTTTTAAATAAGTCACATCTTTATACACATCAGAGATCTCACACGGGGGAGAAGCCGTATTCCTGTCCTGATTGTGGGAAATGTTTTTCAGAGAAGTCAAGTCTTGACAGACATCAGAGGTCACACACAGGGGAGAAGCCGTATTCCTGTCCTGAGTGCGGGAAATGTTTTTCACAGAAGTCCAGTCTTGACAGACATCAGAGATCTCACACGGGGGAGACGCCGTATTCCTGTCCTGAATGCGGCAAATGTTTTGCAGTGAAATCAAATCTTTACAGACATCAGAAATCGCACACAGGGGAGAAGCTACTTTCATGTCCTGAGTGAGGGAATTGTTCCTCACTGAAGTCCTGTCTTCCTGTACATCAGAGATCCCACACAACCCTCCAGGTGTATTAGTGCCTTGAGTGTGGGAAATGTCTTCTATATGAATGTTGCTGGACATCACAGCTCTCATGTGGGGAAGAAGCACACCCTGATATACACCTCAGATATACTCCATGGCTGATCTTCATCATGTAAGAAACAGTTCATTAGGAGATCAGAGATCACCAAAGTCTTGGATGAAGTGTTGTACCGTGTTGGCCATTGATAGCAGTAGAAAAATAAAAACAGGGTCACTAACTTTCATTCGCTGAGTACATTTTGTGGTTTAAGTTTTCGCAAGGCCTGTGTGCAGGATGGAGTGGTCAGGAGTATGTCTCATATATATATATATATATATCTCAGTGTACAAAGTGGTCATTAGTGTGCCATACACAGCCCAGCATACAGAATGGTCAAGAACATGGATTATTTGTCATCTTGCTCTTCTTTGTGATGGTGACCTGCAGTTTACATCTTGGCCTTAAGCTGGTAAGTCAACACTACACTAGGGTACAGGGCCAGGACAAGGGGGTTGGCACCCAGGAGGAGTAGCTGCCCAGTTCACAATGTGGGGGAAGGGTGCGGGGATGGAAGCCACCTTTTAATGCATCCTGGGATATGACATGTCACATGAGCATGTTGGTAATTACCCGTGCAGAGAAAAGCATAGGGGTGCCGGAGAGGTGACCTGATTCATCTGATGCCACAGACTTCTCATTATCTTGAAAGTCGGCAGCTGTACAGGAGCTACCACTGGAGGTGAGAGGAGGGAACTCACCAGCAGATGGTGGACTGTGGGGACTCACCAGCAATGTAATGCCTAGGTCTGGTGAGTACAATTCAGAGAAGGGGGGATTATTGGTGGGGGTGTTTTTTTCATGAGGGTTTGGGGATTGGATTTGGAGTGGGGGAGTTGGATTTAGAGCAGGGGGGGGGGGGTTGTATGGGAGCCACTCTGTGCTTTACCTATTTTTGGCCTTTACACTCTGTGTGTTATGCACTCTTAACCCAGAGCAAAGTAGGCTCAGGTGTTATTAAACTATACCTGTTTGAGCCCCTCCCATGGTTAGCACATTTTGGATTGTTTTGTCACGTTTTTGGGGTTGTGTCCAATATATGCAGAGAGAGATGACACAAATACTTAAAAGTATAACATTTATTTTAAAAAATGATCGATATAGATAAAGAAAATATAACAAGAATACTAAAAGTGGATGTAAACCCGAATTTTGTTGATGTCATAATGTAGAGTGTAAGGTTTCCTATCATTTGAGCCCAGTCTTGCCACAAAGAGTTAATCCAGCTCTGAGCAATCCTCTTTTATTGTTCAATGAGATAAAACTTGACAAAGAGAAAAACTTTGTCAAATCCTCCCCCTTGCTGTGAGTGACAGGTGATTTACATATCTCGTGCACTAGCCTAAGACATGCATTTTTTTTCATTCCCACCCACTCCTTTCTTCAGCAGCTCTGCAAAGATTGGCTTTTTCACACCTCAGCATAATTTGGCATGCTGAAGTCATGTGGTTACTTTCCTGTCTTTTCACTGGATGTTAGAGATCATAGTAGTAGAGGTGGGTGGGGAATCTATTGACATCACGACTCCACCCACCGAGCTCCAGACAACAGACCCGCCCACAGAATCTGCAGTTTTTCGGCTCTCATAACAGACAGAGGGGAGACATTTGACAGGTAAAGATACATGCAGGAGGACTGTATATCCTTATAGATAACCCCTATGGCAGTAGTTTAGAAAGGATGACATTGGGTTCACATCCACTTTAACTAAAGGTGCTGTTTCCGCCATGGAGTCCCGTTTGCTCTTACGCAACATGGCCGGCCAAGTTCAGACGCTTGCATGGTTTGCACGCTCTGGTGTGAGACTAGCTTATTCTAGCTTGGGCAGTGATATTTAGACTTGTGTATAAGGAATTGACAACCCCCAAGCCAACTCCCTTTGCAATATGACCCCTCAATGACTGGACAGTTAACAATGACCTTAACCAGGATATTAGAGGCTTTAATAGATGTCTGTAATGCCAACCTTAATAATGAATATGAAATATACAATTTCCCTATCATGGCCACACCTAACATTTGGAGTAGCGCGCCTTGTGTACCACTATTATCTCTTCCTTTTTTGGTGCCTCCCCCTGGTCTAGAAGGCTGTAGAAACTTCTAGAGCTGGTGGGTGGAGGTTAGGAGGGGCTGTTTGGAATATTTATGAGGGCTTCAGCCAATCCCTAGCAAAGGGTTGGCAGGGGGCAGGCCACCTCATAAATAGTCATAGCAAGGGGCAGTCGGGTGGAAGATGGGGATGGAGTGCTGAGGAGTCTGTCAGTGGCCCTGGATTATGCCCCATAGTCGGGGGGGGGGTGACCTCAGGCCTGGGTGCTGGAAGGATCCTGCCAAGACACATGGAGGAAGACCTTCCTGGAGGCACAGGAGAGAGGACAGCGGGAGCAGGTCAGCACGTCTGGGAGATCTCCTGAGAGTCAGGTGGTCTGGTGAGTGTCGGAGGACTTTGGGAGAAGTTAGCCTTGAGAGCTAGTGAAATGGGCAGCTACAGCAAGGTAGGTTGGCAGTGCCTGAAGGGTGGTGCTGGGATCAGTAGCCACAGGAGTATTGCAAGCTGGACACTGAAATTCTGCTACACACCTACAGGGGCCTCGGATTCCTGCCTGTAATGGGCTATTGTTTTTAAATCTGACTGAGATCTTCACAAAGTGATCCAGCAAGCAAGTGAGTGCTGGAGGAAGGAGAGGAGCTCTATATTTATCCCTTTCATGCCTAAACCTATTTCTGAAATTTGTTGCTTACAAGTTAAAATCCATATTTTTTGCTAGAAAATTACTTGGAACCCCCAAACATTATATATATATATATATATATATATATATATATAATTTAGCAGAGAATCTAGAGAACAAAATGGTGATTGTTGCAATATTTTATGTCACACTGTATTTGCACAGCAGTCTTTCAAACACAATTTTTTGGGAAAAAAGACACTTTCATGAATTTCTTTCTTTGATGCGCAAGCTCACGGGGACGGGGGTGCTTTAAAAAAAAAAAATTTCTTATTTTTTTAAAAAATTTTTTACATTGTTACTTTAAAAAAAAAAATTTGATCACTTTTATTACCATTACAAGGAATGTAAACATCCCTTGTGACAGTAATAGGTGGTGACAGGTATGCGGATGACAGGTCCATGTCTGCTCCGCTATGCAGAGTGGACACGGATAGAACTCACTCTCCTCTATCAGTGATTGGGTGTACACGGACCTCCTGTCCATTTGAATCCAACTGTCACCAGATCCAATCCACTTGACATATGGGGAATCATCCCCATCCATCTGTTTTTAGCAGATCAAACTGGATGCAGGCAGGTGTTTATGGACACATGTCCATTTTACATCCACTTCTCCATAGAGGAGAATAGATAGTCCAATCATGTCCACATGAAAAATGGACAGGTCCGGTACGGTACGCCGGACCCTCAGAGCACATGCATTGGTGACGTCACAGGCGGCTGTACCCAGGGTAAATATCTCCTAAACAGTACAGGTTTATGAGATATTCATTTTACCTACAGGTAAGCCTTATTATAGGCTTACCTGTAGGTAAAAATCACAAAGCTGGCTTTACCATCACTTGTACAACACAATATCATACTACACATCAATCAGAACACTTTTGGGGCTTTAAAGTGGAACTAATGGCAAAAAAAGGAGCGTTTAACTCCTGTCAGCTTTTTTTAAAACATTTTTTGCTGTTTGTGGGGGAAGGGGGGGATTTGGGACAATCGGGGGGGGGGGGGGGGGCGGCAAAGTGCACAAAATCCTTGCATCAGCTATGTGTGTGTCACACCCACTGCACGAGCTTTGGTCTGAAATGCCCGGTGGCGCTTTAACAAAGTCCCGCCTCCTAGACGGCTCCTGGGAGATAGACAGAACACTGATCCAATGCAGTGAAATTGAATCAGTGTGATGTGTATCATAGGAGCCGTGAGCCGGTCTAGGAGGTGGGACTTTGTTACAGTGGCCGCCCGGGAGATTCAAATCCTGCATTTGGTGGGCACTGATAAGGCTGCATTTGGTGGGCACTGAAAAGGCTGCATTTGATGGGCATTGGTAAGCTGCATTTGGTGGGCACTGGTAGGCTGCTTTTGGTGGGCACTGTAAGCTGCAATTGGTGGGCACTGGCAGGCTGCAATTCGTGGGCACTGATGAGGCTGCATTTGATGCATTTCATTTCCGCAGTCTCTGACCATCTCTTGTATCATGTCTGCAGTCTCTGACCATCTCTTGCATCATGTCTGCAGTCTCTGACCATCTCTTGCATCATGTCTGCAGTCTCTGACCATCTCTTGCATCATGTCTGCAGTCTCTGACCATCTCTTGCATCATGTCTGCAGTCTCTGACCATCTCTTGCATCATTTCTGCAGTTTCTGACCATCTCCTGTATCATGTCTACAGTACGTCTGGGGGCTCTTTCTAACAGACTCTCTAACAGAAGCTCTCTCTGTGTCCATCAGAGAGGCCCCCCCTCCAGGTCCCAATAGAGTACTCTGCTTCTCTTCCTGTATTTTGTTTATTGTTAAGATACCATGGGAGGATCCCAGGGTAATAAAGACTCCTTAGGGAAGCATCTCTGTGTTTGAATCGTTGTCATAAAAACATTTGTAAAGGGGAGGAGTTAGTAAGATGACCATGCCCATGTGGGGGCGCCAGAAATTTTTCTGCATCCAGGCTTCTGTGACCCTAGGATCGACCCTGGGCCCTATGCCATTTTTATATTTCAATTCTTCTATTGCTGGCAATAGTGTTGTATTGCTGGCAATTTACAGTAAATGTCATTTCATAAATTTTTTTCTTTAGAAATGTCAGTTTTGCTGCAGCACGTTCTATACATGC
This sequence comes from Aquarana catesbeiana, assembly GCF_042186555.1. NCBI lineage: Eukaryota > Metazoa > Chordata > Amphibia > Anura > Ranidae > Aquarana > Aquarana catesbeiana. The sequence goes on from NC_133331.1 coordinate 308,908,232, forward strand.
TACAGATGCACCACTTTACATGAAGACTGAGGGGACCTCCCAGGCACTATATTCATTTTTATTGTTGCACTTTCAGCATCATTAAAATCACCGCTCCTGTAAAAATTATCTTTTTAAAAAAAATGTTTGCATTGATATATGTCCCCCAGGGCACTACCTGGACCCCCATACCCTTTTTATGGCCAAAAGGCCTTCAAAATGGGGACTTTTAATTTTTTTTGGGTCCCATAGACTTTAATAGGGTTCGCTGTTCGGGTCAGAACTTTTTCTGTGTTCGGGAGTTCTGGTGTGAACAGGGGGGTGTTCGGCCCATCTCTAGTAGTCAGTGGTGGTACTTACCTGATCACACACTACCACTGCCTCTCTCCTTATGTCAGAGTTATGCTTTCACTGTCAGAAAAGAGATCATCGCTCCCAACAGTCTGTTATAATTGCAGTGCCTGGTAATGGTACCCAGAGAGTGTTTCAGCAGTCATCGCCTCGCTGTCACTCTGCACAGTCCTGGATCGTGAAAGATGTAAACATGATGGGACTGTAGCCAAAATCCTGGTACTGTTCTGCAACAGCCCAACAACAAGGACACTTGACAACAACAACATGGCCGTGTTCATACTATGAGACATTTCTTAGGGCTGCAATTCCTCTGAGCTCCACAAGGTGGTGATCTCACCTCTAACCAGAAAGGAAATCTCTATGGAAGACAGGAAGTGATGTCAGGTACAGACAGGAAGTGATGTCAGGTATAAATAGGATGTTCTGGATGAGCAGCAAGTTGGGAGGAAGTAGAGAGGAGACATTGCTGGCAAGTAGCAGCAGAGGAGCTGCTGTCCAGCCTCTTCCTCCATAGTCACTGTGACGTATCTCCAGCAGATGATGATACACACATATATAGTGCATGACCCCACCAAAAAAAAAACCAGTGTGTGGTGCTCTCCAAATTCAGGGCTGGTATGAACTTTGACCACTTGACCTCCTGAAGATTTTATCCCCTTTATGACCGGGCCATTTTTTTGCTATTCAGCACTGTGCTACTTCAACTGGTAATTGCGCGGTCACCGTCATGCAACACTGTACCCAAACAAATTTGTATAATTTGTTTTCACACCAATTGAGCTTTCTTTTGGTGGTCTTTGATCACCACTGGGGTTTTTATTTTTTGCGATTTATAAATAAAAAATTCAGAACATTTTGAAAATAACCCAATATTCTTTACTTTCTACTATAAAACCTATTCAATAAAAAAATGTTAAGTCAAACTTCATCCTAAATTTTGGCCAAACTGTATTCTGCTACATGTCTTTGATAAAAAAAAAATCTCAATAAGTGTATATTGATTGGTTTGCATGAATGTTATAGCCCCTATAACTGTGTATCTCTAGTCAATCTAGTCCTTCCCAGGGACCATACTGTAGAAACATGAGAGGATTGCTGCACAAGAAAGATTTATTTCTAAAGAAAAGGTTACATCAAAGACCAGGTACAGACGGTAATATTTCGGGCTCACATGGATAACGCCCTTCTTCACAATCGTATACCTACAACTGCCAATACATATCACTCAATATATATAGTCCATTAGCATAAGAAATTAATCAAATCATTAAGATAAGCTGGAATCAATTAGTCTATATAAAATACTACATTCCTTATCATTAAATGTTAATCAATTAAGTAACTGAAGCGACTTTCGGTCACAGCCTTAAATCTGGAATTCTTGTGAACCCATGTTAGTGTCCTAACAATAGGTCTCAATGTTTATGTCAGTGGGACAAAATAAGCCCCATTCCTGGTTTCGGTGAGAAAACAAGCCCTATTGTTGGTGTTAGTGAGATAAAAAAAGTTTCATTGTTGGTGTCAATGGGAGGAAATAAGCCCCATCACTGGTATCAGTGAGATAAAATAGGTCCAACCGCCTGTGTCGGTGAGATAAAAATACTGTAGGTTTCATTGCTGGTGTCAATGGGAGGAAATAAGTCCCATTGTTGATTCCAGTGAGAACAAAGTCTTAAAATGGGGTACACACTATAAGAAAATCAGGTAGTTCAGCTCAGTCTTTCTCTTCTGATTTTTCTTGTATGAAAATCATAAGAAAACGGTACTCATTAAACGAAAATCGTTTTTTCTGTTCCCGTACGAGATACTACTTACATACATACTGGTCAATTTTCAGGAAGTGGTGCGGCATGGTCAAGACAGAGACTGCCGGCATCACTGTGCCCATCAATGCAGCCTCACTGCCCATCGTTGCAGCCTTACCGTGCCCATCACCGCAGCTTCACTATGCCCATCATTGCAACCTTACAGTGCCCATCATTGTAGCCTCACTTTGCCCATCACTGCAGCCTTACCATGCCCATCATTGCAGCCTCACTGCCTCACTGTGCCTATCACCACAGCCTCACCATGCCCATCATTGCAACCTTACCATGCCCGCCATTGCAGCTTTTCTGTGCCCATTACGACAGCCTCACCATGCCCATAATTGCAGCCTTACCATGCCCATCATTGCAGCCTCACTGTGCCTATCACCACAGCCTCACCATGCCCATAATTGCAGCCTTACTTTGCCCATTACCGCAGCCGCACCGTGCCCATCATTGTAGTCTCACGCCCATAATTGTCGCCTCATTGTGCCCGTCATTGCAATCTCACTAGTAGTGACTGTGTGCCTATTCATCCAGTCAGTACCTGGATTGCACAGCGGGCATCTCCTGCTGTGTCTTGGAGCTCTGAAAAACTTTTGGCCGCGCTGTGACAAAAGTCCCGCCCTCCTCCTCCTCGTGTGATAGACGCAGTGTTCTGTCTAATACACGAGCTGTTCTAGGAGGAGGGCGGGACTTTTGTCACAGCATGGCCGAAAGTTTCAGTCAGCTCTGAGACACAGCGGTCTCCCGCTGTGTAAGGGAGGGGGAGAGAGGGCGGGACTTTTGTCACAGAGCAGCCGAAAGCGTCACACTGAGCTCCGAGACACAGCAGTCTCCTGCTGTGTAAGGGAGGGAGAGCCACAGTTAAAAGCGGCCCCAGGGCAGGCAGCCTAATGCCCGGTATCCCTGCCCTGACTCGAGTATAAGCCGAAGGGTGGGGGGGTTTCAGCCTAAAAAATGGGCTGAAAAACTTAGCTTATACTCGAGTATATACAGTAAAGGAATAGTAGTGGTAAAAAAAGTACTTAATAGGTTTAACTATTTGTTTTTTATAATTCTCCATTAAAGGGGCGTGGCAGGGGGTGTGTCCTATGTCTACATACTTTTGCTAATAGGTTTCACTCGTTCCCATCTCAAAAAGTTGGGAGGTATTCCCTGGTTTGGATACCTCAGACTATTTTCCAGTCCATTGATAGAATGATTACAGACTTCCTCTGGGGTGGGGGGACTCTACGCTTTAGATTGCAAGTGCTACAGCAGCCCTAGAAAGAAGGGGGGTTGGCGGTACCCAACTTTGTTAGGTATTATTTAGCGGTGCAGTTGGTTTTTGCACATAGATGGCTGACTCAACCAGAGGGTAATGCTGCAGTGACTTTGGAGGCCTCAGAGGTTGGCTCATATGAGGCACTATCTGACCTACTATACAGGGGAAGAGGGGCCCCCTATCCCATGACGGGGTCAATGCGCTCAGTTATCAGAGCATGGGACCTGACTAGAAGGGCGGCATTTCAGGACGGTGTAGTGTCACATTATACTCCTCTGTGGCACAATCCAAGCTTATCCCATTTTTTTGCCTATCCAGATCCAATAGCCTGGACCAGATATGGGATTTAAACAGTGGGTGCGGTGGTTGGAAATGGGGTGTTATTGACGTTTGATGTGCTCAGAAGTAAGCACCAGCTTCCTAGCTCGCACCTGTTCTGTTTTCTGCTATTCAAGCATGCTTTTTCAGCTCAGTTTGGGTCCTCCATCCTAAATGTGCGGGCTGATGACCTGGAATCACTACTCAGGGACAAGGAACTACCCAAAGCCTTATCGACTATATATAAGGAACTGTTCACTGACACTACAAAGCTTCTCACATCCTGTCGTGCTGCCTGGACGCTGGATTTCCCACAGCTTGACAATGATGACTGGGATGATGTCTGGAGCACCACATTTGCCAGACTGGCGTCGGCCCATGATCACCTGATACAGTTCAAGTTTCTTCATAGGATATACTACACCCCCGCTAAATTAGCAAGGGTTTTTCCCGCGCACCCCTCGAACTGCTGGAGGTGTGATGCACCTGGAGCAGATTTTTTGCATATTTTTTGGCTCTGCCCGCACATCCAGCGGTTCTGGGTGGGTGTGATGGACTGTGTTAGGTCAGTAACTACAATTGCTATTGCACCATCTATTGAAATTTGTTTGTTGGGCTTGGTGGACAAATTAGCACCCAAAAATGTGATCTGTACTCTACTCACATTGCTCCTGTACTATGCTCGCAATGTGATTATCTTATCGTGGAAGAAACCGCTGGCTCCTACCCCCATGGCCTGGAAGGCATTGATTAACAAGGCTCTATCGCTGTATGAAGCTACATATCTCAGTAGAGGGGTACCAGATAAGTTTAAAAAGGTGTGGGGTGGCTGGATAGATGACAATTCAACTGCATCAGAATAATTGCCTCCTGGTGATAAGATGAACTATGTGGCGGGTAGTGAGGCTTGTGTAAGCCTGGATGGGAACCTATTACCTCTTTTACTACTGCTATTTGGGGATATCATACTGCATATAATGATTGTACATTGTATATGTCCTCCCCTTCCCCTTTTTTTCCCCTTTACTAGGGTTTAATATGGAAGGATTTCTGATGTCTGTTATTATTTGGTATGGGAGCTGCATTGTACACTGGTGCTGGGAATTGTAGTGCTGAATGTTTATTATGTTCAATGTTTGTATGTATCTTATTCTATGTTTAAAAAAAACCTTTAATAAAAAGAATTTACAAAAAAAAAAGTTGGGAGGTATGTTAATGCAGTGCCTGGTGATGGAATCCAGACAGGGTTTTAACAGTCAGTACTTCACTCCCACTCTGCACAAAATCCTGGATCCTGATAACACTGTAGCCAAAATCACAGGCTTGTCTTGCTGCATCTTGGCACCAATGACAAAGTCTTGCTCATAGTGTACATTGGAAACTTTATCAGGGCTGCAGTTCCCCTGAGCTCCACAAGGTGGTGATCTCACTTCTAATGAGACAGGAAGTCTCTATGGAATACAGGCAGGAAGTGATGTCAGGTACAGACAGGAAGTGATGTCAGGTATAAATAGGAAGTTCCAGGTGAGAGGTGAGTCAGGAGGAAGTAGAGAGGAGACATTGCTGGAAGTGGCAGTAGAGGAGGTAATAAGATCTTATTTTCTATTTACACCCAGTAACCCCCGTCATGTCCGTCCTCTTCCTCCATAGTCACTGTGATGTCTTTTATCTCCAGCAGATGATTATACACACATATATAGTGTGGAAACCTAGTTTGATCCCTTCGGGGTCAGAACATTGTCTTGATTTTAGAGATGTGTCACCTTCATAGATCCCAACTGTCCCGGATTACGAGGGACTGTCCCTGATTTGAAACAATGTCCCGCTTTCCTCCTCATTTGTCCCTCATTTTGGTCTTTAATCTATATAGTTGTATATAAAATGCACTTTTTATCTTTCAAAATGTATTTCCCAGTGCTAAACCTTTCATCCGATTTCTAAACTGCTGCATTTGTAAATTTTAAAAGCCAATATAAAGGAATAGTAATGGTAAAAAAAAAAAAAAAAAAAAAAGCACTTGTAGGCTTAACTAATTTTTTTTTTTGCAGGTGCTGAATTTAAACCCCATTGAAGACAATGGGATCTGAATGTCAAAAAAAAACAGTAATGGCTGTTTTCTGGGCTAATTCTAGGCAAGGGATTGTCAGACAAAAGGTTGGGGGGGGGGTCAGGGCACTGCCCTGGGGTACATGGACCGAAGTTTGATGGGGAGCAACAATTTTAATAATTTGTAAAGTGAAACGTTACAAAAATACAAAATTCCTTTAAATATCATGTTTAGGGGATGTCCTGACCCGGTCTGTGAAGTGGCGTATCTACTACGACAGCAACACTGACAGTTAGGCTCCTTTCACACTGAGGCGCTAAAGTGCTAAAAATAGCGCCTGCAATGCACCCCGAAAGAGCCGCTCAATGCACTCCAGTGTGAAAGCCCCGAGGTTTTTCACACTCGAGCGGTGCGCTTGCAGGGCGGTCCAAAAAGTCTTGCAAGCCGCATCTTTGGAGCGCTGTAGGAACGGTGTATGTACCGCTTCGAAAGCGTCCCTTCCCATTGAAAACAATGGGGCAGCGCTGCAAACCTGCCCACAAAGCGCTGCTTTGCGGGCGGTTTTAACCCTTTTTCGGCCGCTAGCGGGGGGTAAAAAGCGGCGCTATATACCGCCAGCGCCCGCACGCCTCAGTGTGAAAGTAGCCTTACAAAGAAAAAGAGTGCTCTTTAAATTGCTGGTAAATGACAGCCCCTGGACCCCTCCTTCTGTTTGTAGTGAAAGTGGCCAGGGATTCCATTCATCTATACCAGACTATTGTCCTAGATGAGGAACTGGTATAGATGGTAATGGGGATAACACACACACACACAAAACAGGGTGGGGTTGTACCTTAAAATACATACCAGGCCCTTATCCTTCATAAAGGCCTGGTATGAATCTCAAGGGGGACCCCTCCAAAAAAAAAGTGTGGGGTCCTCCACAAATTCAATACCAGACTCTTCAAAACTAGTTTAAAATGTAAAGGCTAAGTTCACCTTAAAAAAAAAAAAAAAAAAAAAAAATGAACATGTTTTTCCAATTTAAAAAAAATTACATTTATTATTTTTTATTAGGAGCCTGCAGAGCATTTCCCCTGCAACCAGTGGATCAAGGGTGCAATGTTTGGCTCCTGCAGACAAGCCCTGCAGCTTTCTGTCCATACCTCTCTACGAGCTGTCAGTTAGAAAACTGCAGGGCTGAATGAACTTCAAGGGTGCTCATCAGCGCCCTCACAGTCCATTGAATCTGCAAGTCCATCTGTTGTGGTGACAGACAGGACTTGTCGTTTATTCATTCACAGAATGCTGTGGATGAAGGATATAGCTGCATGGGCAGAGCACTGCACAGCCATTATAAAACGTGATAACAGCTGTAGGGAGAAGAACCCCCACCCACTTTCATAAAAGGGGGGGGGGGGGTTTCGGTGCTGCGTAGTAACATGTCAAATGTTACACTCTAAATATTGGTGTAATATGTTATTAAAGGTGAGCTTAGCCTTTAAGTGGGATCTCCATACCAAAAACAAGAAAAGAAAATGTGTTGTTCTTCTTACAACTCTTACCAGACCCTGCGAGCATGCAGCCTGGCAGGCCACGTAAGTGAGGAATGAGTGTGTGGTCCCCTCCTAAATCATAGGAGGCCACATGCCCTCAACAATGGGGGGATACCCCTGCAAAGCACCTTGTTCCTATGGTGATGAGTGGAAGGGCCTTTTTTTTCCACAACCCTGGCCTGGTGGTTGAGGGTGATGGGCTTATTAAAATTTTGAAGCCCCCTTTAACATTCTGGGGCACCCAGATATAATTGACCCATGTGAATAAGACAGGGGTGTCAAACTCATCAGCTGCATAACGTACTCCCAAGGGGATTAGTTGGGAGTACGTTATGTACCGAGTGCAGAGTTCCGGAGTGCGCTATGTACCGAGTGCAGAGTTCAGGAGTGGGTTACATACAGAGTGCAGAGTTCAGGAGTGGGTTACATACAGAGTGCAGAGTTCAGGAGTGGGTTACATACAGAGTGCAGAGTTCAGGAGTGGGTTACATACAGAGCGCAGGGTTCAGGAGTGGGTTACATACAGAGCGCAGGGTTCAGGAGTGCGTTACATACGTAGCGCAGGGTTCAGGAGTGCGTTACATACGGAGCGCAGGGTTCAGGAGTGCGTTACATACGGAGCGCAGGGTTCAGGAGTGCGTTACATACGGAGCGCAGGGTTCAGGAGTGCGTTACATACGGAGCGCAGGGTTCAGGAGTGCGTTACATACGGAGCGCAGGGTTCAGGAGTGCGTTACATACGGAGCGCAGGGTTCAGGAGTGCGTTACATACGGAGCGCAGGGTTCAGGAGTGCGTTACATACGGAGCGCAGGGTTCAGGAGTGCGTTACATACGGAGCGCAGGGTTCAGGAGTGCGTTACATACGGAGCGCAGGGTTCAGGAGTGCGTTACATACGGAGCGCAGGGTTCAGGAGTGCGTTACATACGGAGCGCAGGGTTCAGGAGTGCGTTACATACGGAGCGCAGGGTTCAGGAGTGCGTTACATACGGAGCGCAGGGTTCAGGAGTGCGTTACATACGGAGCGCAGGGTTCAGGAGTGCGTTACATACGGAGCGCAGGGTTCAGGAGTGCGTTACATACGGAGCGCAGGGTTCAGGAGTGCGTTACATACGGAGCGCAGGGTTCAGGAGTGCGTTACATACGGAGCGCAGGGTTCAGGAGTGCGTTACATACGGAGCGCAGGGTTCAGGAGTGCGTTACATACGGAGCGCAGGGTTCAGGAGTGCGTTACATACGGAGCGCAGGGTTCAGGAGTGCGTTACATACGGAGCGCAGGGTTCAGGAGTGCGTTACATACGGAGCGCAGGGTTCAGGAGTGCGTTACATACGGAGCGCAGGGTTCAGGAGTGCGTTACATACGGAGCGCAGGGTTCAGGAGTGCGTTACATACGGAGCGCAGGGTTCAGGAGTGCGTTACATACGGAGCGCAGGGTTCAGGAGTGCGTTACATACGGAGCGCAGGGTTCAGGAGTGCGTTACATACGGAGCGCAGGGTTCAGGAGTGCGTTACATACGGAGCGCAGGGTTCAGGAGTGCGTTACATACGGAGCGCAGGGTTCAGGAGTGCGTTACATACGGAGCGCAGGGTTCAGGAGTGCGTTACATACGGAGCGCAGGGTTCAGGAGTGCGTTACATACGGAGCGCAGGGTCCAGGAGTGCGTTACATACAGAGTACAGGGTTCAGGAGTGCGTTACATATAGGGCTGCAACGATTATTTTCATAAGCGATTAGTTGGCTGATTATTTTTTCGATCAATCGGAAAAAATCATTAAAAAAATGTAATATGCCATTTTTTTTAATGTTTATTTAAAATAATAATGAAAAAACGGAGTGTTACACAGGTCATATACAGGTATCCTGTCATGATGGGGTTTATAGTACAAGAACCCCCCCCAGGAACACCAACGATGGCTCACCGCTGCTTCTTTCCTCGCTATTCCCGCGAGGCAGCAAAGCGGGCAGGGCTGAGAATACCCCGCTGATGTCATCTAGGAAGAGAGAGGTGGACATGCGAGTCGGACGTGCACGGTCACATGAGCGCCGCTTTGAGAAAACGACTTTTACACAGGGCATTGTGTAACACTGGGACGGAGGCAGGACTGACAAGCAGGGAAGAAGGGAGGAAGGTGCGTGCAGACCAACGAAGTTTAATCGTTTCAGCCCTACATCACTATAAAAGGAAAAAAATGTCAAAACAGAGTGCACAAAAACACTTCACACCCCTCTGCATTCCCCACACCCTCCAATCTCCCCAATATTTCCAAAAATATTTGGAAGTAAGCCCTCATGAATGGTTGGGTAGAAATGGTCCAGCAGGTAGACATCAAATCGTAGAGGCTCAAAGTGGGAGAGATGAGGACAGTGTAAAGTGTGTAGCGTTTGAGACAAAACTGACCAGTGGTAGGACAATAGGTAGTCACCTTGATTAGACTTTAAATTTGGGGACTCAAGGCAACTGTTTTCCTGTACTAAAATGATAGATTGGGAGCTGAGATACACATATCTGGAAACTTTTAATAATGAGTGGTGCTGAGAATGGGGGTGCGGGGGGGCATAGGATGGAGCATGTAGTGTTATGCCAAATTTTTAGTGTGACTAAATTTTTCTTTACGCAGTAACCTCTGTCGTGACCTTGACTACGATTGGCTCCATGAAATTCGGCCCCTCATAAATGACCTGTCCCAGAAATTTGCATAGATGAGTTGCTTGTACATTTTACTGGCAGGCTTGCAATCCAACAATATTTCCTCAGCAAGCATGCCAGATATGGGGTCAAAATGTATAAGCTCTGTGAGAGGGCAATAGGCTATACGTAGCTTTAGAATTTGAGGGAAAAGACAGTCAAGTGGAGCCCCTCCAGATGCCCAGACTACATGGGGAGCAGTGGTAAGATAGTGTAGGACTTGTTGTCATCCATGTTCCATATGGGGTACAATTTGTGCGTGGACAACTTTTATGCAAGTGTGACACTTTTTTTTTTAGAAATTTGTTCCTTAAAAAAAAATTGGCTGCTGTGGCACCAGGTGACCTAATTGCAGGGGCTTTCCCCAACTGCTCGTTAACACCCAACTTAAAAAGGGGTAAAAAGCCTGCTTGCAGAATGAAGAACTAGTCACAGTAAAGTGGAAGGACAAACATGATGTTTTCATCCTGTCTTCCATTTATCCGGACACAATGGTCCAAATTCACACGTCGTCTGTGTCATTGAAAAGCCTCTCTGCGTCCACGACTATAATCAAAATATGGGAGGTGTAGACTTCAACAACCAAATGATGAAGCCATATTTAGCCTCCCGCAGAGTTAGACACTGGTACAAAAAAGTGTCTATGTATTTATTTCAATTGGCTATATACAATGCGTTTGTTATTTACAAAGCTACTGGAAGAGCTGGATCGTTACTAAAATTTGTGGGAAGCAATTGTCTCGGCCCTTTTGTATCCAAAAGGCCCTGTGGCCCAAAGCCCAAATCCAGATGCAGTTAGCCGGCTGCATGAGGCATTTTCCAGATGTCCACCAACCTACCCCAACACAAATGTCACCCCAAAAAAATGTCATGACTATGGGAAACGCAGAATAAGGCATGACGCCTGTTTTTATGTCCCTCCTGTCCTGACCAACCTGGTCTCTGCCTCAAGGACTGCTTCTGTCGCTAACACACCATAGTGGACTATTAGGGTACAGCACAGAATTCTGCACAAGACGTGTCTCCAAAGATGTTACTTAGTCAGGAAACTGTCTATCCCATTTTGAGAGACCCTAAAATCATAGGCTGTAAAGCTTATTGTTCTGAAAAGTTAAGTTACAAAAGAAGTAAAAAAAAAAAAAAAAAAGTTGTTTCATTGACTTAATGTTATGTTGTTAACTGTTGTTTGCTTTGCAGAAACGCCAATCAACTGCAGCACTGATCTCTGCATTCTGACAGCAGCAGGTTGCTGCTTTCAAAATACATACATCAGTGCCTGCAGCACTGCAGGGGGAGATGTCTCCATCCGCAACTATAAATAAAGCATTGTGAATGTGGGGTGGTCAGGGGGCGGTAACTCCTATGCTCAGCATTTTTTCTGGCAGAGATTTCTTCATCCACATTAATCGATGTATCTGTTAGGTTCTTTTTTTTTTGTTCAGCTCACAGGCTGAACGAAAAAAAGAACATTACATGTATGCCCAACATTAGGAGTGTGGCAGAAACTCCTAATGCTGGCCATACACGTACTGCTTTTTCAGGCCCTAAAATGCCAGGACAGTTCAAACCCCCCCCCCCAAATGACCGCTTTTTTGGAAAGTAGACACCAAAGGTATTTTGCTGAGAGGCATATTGAGGCCATGGAAGATTCTATTTTTTTCCACAAGTTTTTGGAAAATGGCAAAAAAAAATGTTTTTACACAAGTAATTTTAATGAGATTTCTCATGCACGTCATGGGTATATGTGGCATTACACCCCAAAACATATTCTGCTACTGAGTATGGTAATACCACATGTATGAGATTTTTTGGGAGCCTAGCTGCGTACAGGGCTCCAGTATCCATTAAGCACCTTCAGGCTTTCGAGAGTTGTTAATTACGCATTGGATTTCCTGACTAACTCACTTTAGAGGCCCTTAAATGCCATAGTACAAACACCCCCTAAAATTACCCCTTTTTAGAAAGTAGACACCCCAATGTATTTGCTGGGAGGCATGTTGAGTCTTTGGAAGATGTTATTTTTTGACACAAGTTTTTGAAAAAGAAAATCATTTTTCGTTTCCTTTCCAAAACCTGTGGCAACAAATGAGATCTGCAAAATACTCACTATGCCTCTTGGCAAATACCTTGGAGCATCTTCTTTCATAAAAGAGGGGTCATGGGGGTATTTGTACTGTCCTGGCATTTTAGTACCTAAAGAAATGTGATAGGCAGTCAGAAAATGAGAGCTGCTTAAAACGCTGTGTAAATTCCAGTATGTATACCATCGTTTTATAATAGAAAATATAGGGTTTATTTCAAAATTTTGTCTTTTTTTTTGTTTATATAAATAAATCAGTGGTGATCAAATACCACCAAAAGAAAGCTATTTGTCTGAAAAAACAGTACAGTGTTACGTAACCGCACAATTATCAGTTAAAACAGCGCAGTGCTGAATAGTAAAACATGTCCTGGCCTTGAAGGGATAAAACCTTCTGGAGGTTACGGGGTTATATAAATACAATAGAGGAAAGCAGCTCCCTACACATGTGCCAATTTCCATAGGGGGACAGCCTGCTTATTCACCACTTTCATCACCATTCTAATATTGTATGACCAATACAGTCCAGATCCTCTCTCTGCAGAAAACCTGCATAAATCACATGACCACATCAATGAGGATGGAGGAGGACTGGAGTCACATGACTGAGAAGATACTAAAACTTACCCTGAAGATCATCCATCTGCTGACCGGTGAGGTGAGGAGTATTCTTGGAGGTCACATGACATCACCCTTATCCCTATTAATAAAAAACAGACCTGACCGGAGAGGTGAGGAGGATTCTGGGAGGTCACATGACATCACTCTTATCTCTATTAATAAAACACAGACCTGACCGGAAAGATGAGGATTCTGGGTTTCTAACATGATATTTCTATTGGTTTTCCAATACAGAGCTTTCCTCTTCTGGAGTCAGGTGATCATATGACCATCACAGTGCCTCCATGTGACTCCCTAAAACCTGAGAGACACAACATGGAGAAGATTCTAGAAGTCACCAAGAAGATGATGGAGCTGCTGACAGGAGAGGTGAGCGGTGCTGGGAATTCTGGGACATTATCCAGTAACAGACAAGGGATGTGTCTGGATGGTGACTGTATCATTGTGTGTGTCAGGTTCCTATAAGGTGTCAGGATGTCACTGTCTATTTCTCCATGGAGGAGTGGGAGTATTTGGAAGGACACAAGGATCTCTACAAGGACGTCATGATGGACAATCACTAATAGTATCATCAGCATTTGTACATTATCTGTATTGTTACAATTTTATGTCAGTTTTATAATATATTTAGAGTGGAGACCTGAGAGGTTACAAAGGTTAAAACAGAAGAAGAGGAGACGCATGTTTGTTACAATGAATGTCGTATTATATCTTTCAGAGTGGAAACCTTGTTAAAGAAGAGTATAAAGAGGAGGATGAGGCGTATGGAGTGATGGAGGAGCTTTCAGAAGGACACATGGGTATGATGGAGCCACCTAATACCAGGAACCCACCAGAGAGATGTCACCGTCCTCTGTATTCTGGGGATTCCACCCAGGAAGATCACACCATCCCTCACCATCATCAGGTAGATGAGGAACAATTACTGATAGTATCATTAGGATCTGTACATTATCTGCATTATTACAATTTTATATAATTTGTATTATATATTCAGAGAGATTCTACAGTTGATATTAAAGAAGAGATAAAAGAGGAGGATGATAAGGATTGGTTGATGGAGTCTCTAAAAGGACACAAAGATCTCTACCGGGACACCATGGTGGAGTCATCCAGCTACAGAAACCCACCAGAGAGATGTCCCCATCCTCTGTATTCCCAGGATTGCACACAGGAAGATCCCACCATTCCTCACCATCATCAGGTCGGTGGAGTTGAAGGTCGGGACATAAAGTGGTTGAACACTTTGAAATGAGGAGACGATGTGTGGACTCTAAAAGATTTTTTTTGTGTGGTCACATATCATAAATACTTGTATTTTCCTGATAAAATTAGAATGTAGAGGTGAAGTGATATTGCACATATATATTACAAATATGTACCACTTACCCCTGAAGGAGCCGCTGTTTCCCGGTTTCCTTTGCCCATGATTCTGCTATTAGCACCACTCACTCTGACACACCTGGGCTGAATAGGGCATGTTTATTACAAATTTACAGCGTACCCCAGCAGTTTAAAAGAGGTGAAAGCAGTAGTAACTGCTCAACCAATTTGTAAAACAATGGTATTTAAGATATGTGATTGTTGACAAACAAGCAAATAGAACAGAGAGTGGTCCCTAAATCCTATACTAGGGGTAACCCTGCTTAAAGTGAGTAGTACCACAATAATAGTTTGGCAGTTCATTTTAACTCTTTTCCCCACTAACCAGTATGATGGTGCCCAAATCTGATGTTGGAGACAAAGTTCCTCCAAATATTAATAAAAGCACCTGAACTGTGACCTACAGAGGAAATGGTGGTTCCTTTAATGGGATTTAGTGGCCAGTGGCCTCTCGCCGACTCCTGTGGCAACAGATGACCTCTCCGTTCAGCTCAATAAAGGCATTACAGCAGCGCTCTCTCCAACAACTGGGTAGAGGTCTCCGTCAGTGGCAGTGATGATCCCAGATACCAGGGAATGTCCTCTGCGGTGCCTCTCTCCATCTTAGATGAGGTGATAAATGTCTCCCTAGCAAGCAGATGCACGCACACGCTCTCCAATAATGTTGTAATTTCATCTCTCTGAGCCCTCAACTGTGTCTGGTCTTCTGTAAACACAAACAGGGACAGCAGCAGAAACAATGAAACTGCAGCTGCTTCTCTCTTCTAGCAATGCTGACCAGGGCTACCCCCCCCCCCCCCCAAAAAAAAAATGTCTTTGGTCCCTAAAGAAACAGCGGGTCCAAATGGAGCAAAGTTTTTGCATGGTGTGGAAATACACAAACAGGATATTAAATTAACACATTTACATTATGCAAATTTGATTCAGGAGGTCAAGCTAATTTTGTGACACTCCCACCAAGGTGTGTCAGGAAGTGGGCTGGAGTCAATTTTAACCATTTTTAACTGGTAGAGGCAGGTGAAGCTGTAGTGGAAATTACTGGCATTTCTGAATCCTTGGGGCTGTGATCACAATCTGTTCCGTACCTATGCCTAGGGAGTAATATGTCAACCTCTCTGGAAAGTTCAGGCATCTCTTGGGAACTTCGGGCTTTGGACACAGTCAATTCAGAACTTCATAACCTTTTGGCTATTTGCTCCTTCAGCTCAGACGGTCCCTCTCCTGGGGGCTCTTCAGCAGGCTCCTCCCATCTTTCTACTTCATGGGACTGAGGTGCAAATTCAGCGGCCTCTTGCCTAAGCGCCTTAAAATTAATCTCAGTAGAGGAGGTAGATGGGGTGGCATTTATGGACACAGTTGGCCACAACCAGTCCATGCTGACATCTTCTATACGGTCTTCCTCCGTCTCCCCAACTGGAAAAGAAGACTGTGGTTGCTGATCTCTGATTTGAAGAGGACACTTGGGTAAAACATGGATCAATTTGTTGAGGCATTCGAAACAGCTCCTCCCTGATGTGGAAAATGATTATGGTGCCAGATTTTCAGGGGACCTTTTTTCCCCTCTGGGTTGATCTGGTACACCTGCAAACCAGACAATTGCTTGGAGATGATGTAGGGTTAGGATTTTCACTGGTCAGCTACCTTGTGCTTTCCATGGACACCCAAAATTTCTTAGAAGCTCTCGATCACCCAGCTGTAGATCCTAGGCTCGAATTTCCTCTCTTATTTCCCTGACCTGTGGCAACTAATGCAACTTGGGCCTTCTCATAAGCCATCTTCAGGTTCTTTCTGAGATGATCAACTGTGGGTTGTAACAGATGGCTGATCCACTGTGGTGCCAAAAGCGACAGGTCAACAGGCAAGCAACCTTCTTTTCCAAACATCAGCATAAATGGGGAATATCCTATGGCATTGTTCTCTGTGTTGTTGTATGCATGCATAACTGAAGAGATGTGCCTGCTCCAGTGTTATGTTTTTTTCCGCAGTTTAAGTCCCAAGCATGTTGAGAAAGTTAGTTGAACCTCTCAGGCTACGGATCCCCTTGTGGGTGATATAAATTTCTGGATTTCTAAAAGGCCAAACAGATCCAGAAGCTTCCTGATGAGTTGACTCTCAAAGTCTCTTCCCTGATCAAAATAGATTCATTGGGGCAATCCATGCTGAATGAAGAACTTCTCCACCAATACTTCAACCGCTGTGGATGCTCATTGGTCTTTCCTCTGAAATGCCTGGGCGTAACAGGTGAAATAGTCTGTCACAGGACATTTCCCTGTCCACTCAAATCGTGTTCTAGACACATGAAGTCAATGTTCACCAATTTCATTGGTTAATTAACTTTGGAGATGGCCCATTGGTCAGATTGAAGAGAGGGTCTTCCTTCTGGTCCTTCCTCAAGTCTTTCCTAGAAATGTTGGGCAAGCCTCCATCTCTCATTTGAGTGAGGTCGCAGTAGTGCTTGGGAACACCTGCAGCAGGTATACCAATGGTTTCAGCCCCTGTCACTTCTTTGACATGATGTCCAACTCCTTGACATAAAGCTTGGACCCCTTTTTGACATCAGTCTGGTCCACTCTTATGGGGAAGTCTCAGGTTCATAGGGTCTCCTTGATAGTACTTCAGTATGTCTGTTTCCAACACCTGGATCATAGTTCAGGCTAATGTGAAGCCCAGATAGGGCAGCCAAACATCAATGTCCTGTGGCATCCAGCTTGGCCGTGTTGAGTATGTAGGTGAGTGGAATATTATCTGTCTTGACCTCAAAGTCTGCGCCATACAGATAATTTCTCAACTTGTCTACCATTGCCCACTTCAAGGCAAGAACTTTAGCTTGTGTGTGGGATAGTCCTTTTCATCAGGAGTAAGGTTGCAGCTCATATATGGAACAGATTGTAGGTGTCCATCAAGCTCCTGATACAACTCTCCACACAGGCGCTCACTGCTGACATCAACATGCGTCTCGAGTCGAGTTGGATCTGCATAGGCCAGAACAGGGGCATTGCTCAGGCTACTGTTGAGGGTGCAGATTGTGAATGAGTATCCTTGAGGAACTGTTCTTTTTCCAAACCACACTATGGGAGGCGCATAAGGACTCGATGACTCTCAGATTTTTCCTATCCTCTTCAGCTCTGCCAACTGCTCTCAGAGGTCTTCCAGTGAAATCCATTCTCTCCCTAAAAAACTTGCCTTCCTGAAGGTGAATTTGGGGCTTGGTGTGCTCTGCATACCCTACATCCAAATCCTTCTCAGAGAATATCTCTGCCATCAGCTTTGGCCTTCTCCATCTACTTGTGTTTGTGTTTGTTAACTCAAAATATTAAAACACTGCCAGCCCCTCTATTAAAGGCAGGCATACCACACTGTGTAAGTCTTTTCTAAAAATGAGAATTGTAAATACCTTTTTAGGGCAATCTTCAGGCTGGTCATGTGACTTGTGGCCGCTTTACAGCTCCGATACATTGCTACTGCAGGAGGGGCCGGGATCACCCTCTGACGTTACCTGGGGAGATCACGTGGCCGCTCAGCCCCTCCTGCAGAAGCCCTGTCTTGGAGATGTAAAGTGGCCAGGAGTCACGTGACTGGCCTGAGGATAGTTCTAAAAATTGTATTTACAATCCTCATTTTTAGAGAAAACGTACACAGCAGTGGAGGCCCATGCATTGAGGGCGCACAAGCGCTGCCCCCCTTATGCCTGCCGCCGCCCCCCTATCCATGCGCCCGACCCCTTTCAGGACGCTGGGTGCATGGATTCCTATGGCGGGGGTGGGGGGGTTTAAGCACCTGCCAGAGGCTCTAATAGGCTTCATAAAAGGGTGGGCTTGGGGCGCAGAGAGTGCGTACTGATCCCACCCAATTGTGTGACCATAGCAAATTAATTTTCACTATTTTCACACTTCAGTGCCTCCCCACCAATCAGGAAGGCAGGTCATGAGACAAATCCTATCCTATCCTATCCAAATCCGATCCTATTGGATGCCCAGCGCTTTGGTGTAAGAGGAGACACAGAGAGGAGGAAGCATGAGGAGCGGACCCTGGGCACGGGTGGATTGTTTGTCACCCCCTCAAAATAAAAAAAAAACACCAGCTGCCACTGTCGAAAGTCTTGTTACAACAGATCGATGAGTTGAGTTGAAGTATGGCTTTTTTTTTTTTTTGCAGAATCATACTTACCTAGGTGGATGCAGCATCAGTCCCCCTCCCCCACCTGCTCTAGGACTGAGAACCTAGCAATCAAACACTGCTGATTGCTAGGTTCTCAGGGCTCCCTGAGCAGAGAGCTGGTGACTGTCAGTTACCTGCTCTGCCCCCCCCCCCCCCCGCGCTCACTGGAGTGCTGGGCTGTGGAGGGGGTCGGAGCGGCCAGCTCTGGCTGTCAGCAGCTCACTGAAAGGCTGAGCCAGGTGTCGGTCCAGGCATGTGGGCAGACCCCGACTTCATTGTCACTATCTTGCCCCCTGAGCCTGGACCAGATCTGTGACATCAGCAGACAGTGGGCCTAAGCCCACTGTCTGATGAAAATGGGTCACAGGAGTGCAGAGCGAACTGCACTTGTGTGACCCACAGGAGAAGTATAGCCAAACTAGCTTTGGTTGTACTCCTTTTAAAACAAGTTTAGATTCCTCTCCTCCAGGGTAACAGCGTGTATGTGCAAGAGTTTCCCTGGTTCATTTTAAAGTCCAAAACAGACACCCACTGTTCTGGAGCTAAGGCCATTACTGCCTGATGGATTTGTTCTTCCAAGGCTACTCTAGGGACATCGAGAATTACACTCAGATCCAATTGTTTTTTTCTACTCCCTGCACCACTCGATGTCGGCAACAGGATCCATAATGCTTTGGCTCACCATCTTCATTGTTCACTCACAGAACAGGGAGATCCCAGACTCATGCCTCCATGTATAGCGCATAAGGAGCACCCTGAAGGAGCCACTGTTTTTTGGGTCCCCTGTGCCCAGGAATCTACAAGTAGCATCACACACTTTTGACACATGTGGGCTGAAGGGTGAATGTGTAATTGCAAATTTATACAGTACCACAACAATTTTAAAGGAAAAAAAAAACATAGTAATTGCTCAACAAATATGTAAAGCCATGATATTTAAAACATATGATTAGTGACATACAAGTGGAACAGACAGTAGTACCTAAATCTTATACTATCAGTATTCCACCTAAAGGGAGTAGTACCACAATAATAGTTCAGCAAGTTATATTAAATCGCTTTTCACACTAGCCACCATGATGGGGCCCAATCTGATGTTGGTTCTCTCTCCCTCTCTCTCACCATTCACAGCACTTAAAACAGTTCACAGCCTCCTCCTCTGTGTGGTGGGCAGAATTAAAATGCTACGCAAAATTCTGTAATAACCAATTCCAGTTACAGCAGTAGAAACAATGAAACTGCAGCTGCTCCTCTCTGCTAGCATTGCTGACTGAGGTTACACCCCCCGCCAAAGTTCTTTGGTCCCCACAAAGCTCTGTAATACTGTAAGTGTCAAATTACAGCTCTGCCTTTCACTCTGTAAACAAAAGCAGGAACAGCAGCAAAACCAATGCAACTGTAGCCGCTCCTCTCTGCTAGCATTGCTGACCGGGGCTACAGTTCATTTACTGATTAAGAGGTTAAACAAATGTTCAGCATAAGTGACTTCTGCATGCTAAGCTAGGAAATGTATACTCATAGAGAGATTGCTGCGTTTTGTTATCCGTGTCTGTATGCTCAATGTAAGCTATAGTTATTCTTTTAATCTGTATGAAAATGCACGCAGATTGGAGTCAGTGTGTATCAGCTATTTGACAGATGGGAAACAGATTGTGTGTATGGTTGCCTAGCAGACCAGCCAGCTGAAAAACCAAAGGTGGTGGCGAGCTACCCTAAATCATGTGTCTGGTGTGTGTGGGCAGTGGGAAAATTGATTATGTCAAGATTCTAGGTCATAGTATAGCCTCAGAAGCATCCAGGAATTACTAAGTGGCTCCACAACCCTTAGAGTGCACCAGATTGTATGCATGATTTGTATCTGCCTGTGTGTGGCCAGGCTTTGGGTGAAGTTTCGTTTTAGTGGTGGCTAATGGTATTGCAGGCTGTGTTAATTGCTTCACAGCACTGTTTTCCCTTCTCGTAGTAAGCCATCTGTTCATTCCTCCTCCACCAAACAAGGTTAGTGAGTCTCCATGGCTGTGCATTCTTAACAATGGTATTTTCTGCCGCTTTGTTGGTTTAGGGTGAAGATCTGATGAACATGAAAGTTGAGGGTGAAGTAGAAGAGACGTATGTGAGGGATGATCAGCAATATACGGAGGAGGCTGGAATGACAAGGACATTCAAAGAGGAGGACACTCCTACAGAGATCAGCAAAGGTGAGCCATAATATATTCTTCTGTTAGCGCTGCTTTGTTACTGCACACTGACTGGTCCAGAGTAGGGCGGGAGATTAGTGACATTATAGGTTGATAACAGTGATCTTCTTGTACTGATACCCGTCCTGCACATTAGATCTTTTTTTCTCTCAGATAAACCCCCTTCTTTGCGCTGCAGACACAATGTATTTTGTTAAGTGGGGAGCATTGATTGCAATAATGTGAAACGTTTTTGTTTATTTTTTTAAATACCATGATGGGGGGGTCCTCTGTCCCTTTTAACCTGTCTGTGATGTGACACATCTGTATAAGAGAGTTTTTGAAAACTACATCTACATCTATTCACCCCGGCCTATAGTAATGCCTCAAAAATCTGTCTCTTCAATGACCCCAACACCAATTTGCTAAATTCTTTAAGTCCATATGGAGAAAAGCGCACATAGTAATCCTACTGCTCTTTTCCTGTTTCAAATGCAGCTTTATGTATTGACATACCTCCCTAGACCCAGTTAGTCTGGGCAGTATGGTCACCTGCTGACTTGGCACCATTCACAGGCAGCTTAAATCTTCAATAAGACACAGAAGTTGAATTCAACTCAACTTAAACTAGCTGCAGTACAGATGGTGATTTTTTTCAGTCTTTTGAAGGGCAAGAAAACAATCAGTTTCCTAAGCCCTGTCTCTGAGCAGAACTAACACTAATTGAGGGAAAATGGAAGAAACAGGGAGGGTCTAGCTAGGACTTAACTAACTAGCACTAAACAGGAGGGCAGAGGGAGATACCAAATCACATTTGTAAACAAGTTGTAGTGGCGCTAAATCACTGTTGGATTTCAGCATATGTCAAAGAATAGCAACTTGATCAGGGGCGTATCATGAAAGCAGTGGGCCCGTGTGGGGAAAAAAAGTGGGCCCTAGGCATTGTTAAAAAATAAAATGCGGCGAAATGTGGGCATGGTATACATTTGGCTAAATATCAGGCGTGGCTTAAAGGGGGTGTGGTTTAATAGTCTGAGATTACTTACAGAATGTGGTATTGTTAAACGGGGAATGTGTAAGGGAAAGTGTGTGGTGGACGTTGGTGGGTAGCATGTAGTATGTACAGGAGAGGAGTGTGGAGTGTGTGGACAATGTCAGTAGAGCAGTGGATGGTGTCCCGTAGGTTTTTTAAAATAAAAAAAAAAAATTCACAATGCGTCTTGGTGATGGGCAGTGTCGGTAGGGCAGGGGGGATATTATATTTTAGATTTTTTTATTATTTTGTTTAATTTAATTTTTTTTATATTTATTGCAATTTTTTTTATCAGCCCTGTTGGTGGGCTTTGGTGAGATATCGGGGGTCTAAACTGACCCCTGACATCTCCCCTTTGAAACAGAGAAAGGGACTGATGACACAGATTCCCCAGTCCTATTCCCAGCAGTGAAGATGAATGAGCAGAGACAGCGGGTCTTATTCATTCAAAAACTGAGGCATAGTAAACACAGTTTTTAATATACTCAGTTATCAAAGGACACAGGAGCGATCACTCACTGTGTCCAATTTAGAAAAAGAAGGGGCCGGTAAATGACATGTTTACCAGCCCCTTCCTCCTCTCTCCCACTGGTTGCTGGGGGGATCTGTCAGAATGGAGAGCGAAGAGGGGAAGCCAGCAGCAGTGGGATCGGAGGAGAACACGGTGGGGGGGGCGGAGATAGCACTCACACGGGGGGGCAGAGGAGGGCATGGAGAGGAGCCAGAGGAGGAGGACATGGGCCCCGAAGAAGAGGGGGCCCACTGTGACCCACACTGCAACCATGGATTATCGTCCCTGGTTGACAGTCAGGGATGCTCGGTGCGGCAGGGGGGACAGTTGCAAGCATGGAATCTCCCTGTATAGCTTTTCAGCTGACAGCCACGGGAGAGAGGAGGAGAAGCGGCTGTCAGCTGAAAAGCTATACAGGGAGATCAGTGCTTGCAATTGCCCCCCTGCCACACCGATCATCCCCGACTGTCAACTAGGGATGATAATCCATGGTTGCAGCGTGGGTCACTCTTCTTCGGGGTCCATGTTCAGTGAACACCCTGCACCCATGGATGATACGCCACTGAACCTGATACAGTTCAGTACAACACAGAAAAAAAACAAATAGGTGGGAGAGCACACCTACTGATTCACACTCTCATCTCTGTTTGTTTAAGTATATTCTGGGGTTCAGCTAGCAGTATGAGATTGTTTTTCAATCCTAGTTACAGTAGCGCTATCTTAGGTTGGTCCCTCTTTTTTTTGAGCTGACATTTTATAGCTAAAGATTAACCTAAAACTCTATTAACAGGCTTGTTGGGATGAAAAGTAAGGAGAAACCTAGAAAACTAAAACACTCATATTTGCAACAGAAACGACTTCTCCAAACACTCTCCAGTACTGCTTGTCACCAGAAGCCTAGGCCTATGGCCACTTGTTCTAGGCTAAAGGGTCTGCATTTTTGAACTTTGAATCTTTTCAATACCAGAGATCACATGACCCAGTCCCTAGGCTTGTGGTTGTGTGAGGAGCATGGACCTCCCAGTTTTCATTGGTTCCTGCTCTTCTGACAAGGATGTGTAAATGTAGAAGTGATCTGGGAGGAGGAACAAAGGACCTTTTACTGAAGCGTGGAAGTCACGGCTGGTTGGGATATCCACAGAGAACATCTGCTTTCTAAAATCTACCTGATCCCAATGGAATATTGATTATTGATTTAAGTGAACTTACCCTTCTGTATCTATTGATCATGTTTTTATATTTTTCCAGGACACGCCATCGAGGACCCCTCAAAGGATCGTCTCACTTTACTTCTAAGCTGTAAAATGGAAGATGAGGACATCACAAGAGATTGTGCAGGAGAAAAGACAATGAGCTCAGCTATCGATGATCGACTTCACATTGTGGATAGATCATCAAATCCCTCTGACTCTGAGCAACCTCGTACTGTGCGGGATGGTGCCGGAATTCAGGAGGAGGTGAAATTTTCCTGTCCTGAATGTGGAGAAAGTTTTATCTCTGAACCAAGTCTTACTGTACATCAGAGATCGCACACAGGTGGGAAGCTACATTCCTGTTCTGAATGTGGTAAATGTTTTAAAAAAAAATCAGAATTCCTCAAACATTACGGATCTCATACAGGCAAGAAGCCATATTCCTGTACCAAGTGCAGGAAATGTTTTTCAAGACTGTCCTATCTTCACGTACATCAGAGGTCCCACATGAGGACAAAGCCATATTCTTGCCCTGAGTGTGGCAAATGTTTTTTACATAAATCAGCACTTGTTAGGCATCAAAGATCTCACACGGGGGAGAAGCCGTTTTCCTGCCCTGAGTGCGGGAAATGTTTTTTACAGAAATCTGACCTTGTTAGGCATCAAAGATCTCACAGAGGAGAGAAACCATATTCCTATTCCAATCTTAACAGACGTCAGAGAATTCACACGGAGGAGAAGCCGTATTCCTGTGCTGAGTGTGGGAAATGTTTTTTACAGTTGTCCCATCTTTACAGACATCAGCAGTCTCACTCGGGGAAGAGATCGTTTTCCTGTCCTGAGTGCGGGAAATGTTTTTTACAGAAATCAAACCTGGTTAGACATCAAACATCTCACACAGGAGAGAAACCGTATTCCTGTTCTAAGTGTGGGAAATGTTATAGACGGAAATCGGGCCTTGTTATGCATCAAAGATCTCACACAGGAGAAAGCCCATATTCCTGCCCAGAGTGTGGGAAATGTTATATGCGGAAATCTAAATTTGTCATACATCAAAGATCTCACACAGGAGAGAGCCTGTATTCCTGCCCTGAGTGTGGGAAATGTTATATACGGAAATCAGAATTTGTTATACATCAAAGATCTCACACAGGGGAGAAGCCGTATTCCTGCCCTGAATGCGATAAAAGTTTTTCGTGCAAGTCCAGTCTTCACACACATCAGAGGATTCACACAGGAGAGAAGCCGCATTTCTGTCCTGAGTGTGGTAAATGTTTTTCACGGGCATCCCATCTTTACAGACATCAGTGGTCTCACACGGGGGAGAAGCCGTATTGCTGTACTGAGTGTGGGAAATGTTTTTCAGAGCAGTCCAATCTTTACACACATCAGAGGATTCACACAGGAGAGAAGCCATATTCCTGCACTGAGTGTGGGAAATGTTTCTCAAAGAAATCTGACCTTGTTAGACATGAAAGATCTCACACAGGTGAGAAGCCATATTCCTGCCCTGAGTGTGGGAAATGTTTCTCAAAGAAATCAACCCTTGTTGTACATCAGAGATCTCACAGAGGCGGGAAGCCAAATTCCTTCCCTGAGTGAAGAAATTTTTCTTATTTTTTTTTTTTTACAGAAAGCAGACCTTGTTATACAGTGGCAAGAAAAAAGTATGTGAGCCCCTTGGAATTAACTGGTTTTCTGCAGTAATTTGCCATAAAATGTACTCTGACCCTCATGTACGTCACAATAGACAAACATAATGTGCTTAAAGAGCAGTTCCACCCAGGGGGTCCATTAAAAGAAAGAAAAATTAAAAGTCAGCAGCTACAAATACTGCAGCTGCTGACTTTTAATTGGACACTTACCTGTCCCTGGGTCCAGCGTTGCGGGGTATCGAAGCCCCGCTCGTCCCCCCCCCCTCCGCTCGTCGGCGCCGGCATTTCAACTGTGGGCGCCGGGCTGTGGCTTCACAGCCTGGCACCCACTGCGCATGCACGAGCGGCGCCGCGCGCCGTGATTGGCCGCTCAATCACCTGGGACCTGTAATGGGTCCCAGATGATTGACAGGAGGAAGGGAGCAGAGCCGAGCCCTTCCTGTGCCGAGGGGGAAGTGATGTCACCAGCCCAGGCAAAGGAAGAGGCAGACTACGAGGGACCCCCTAGGAACAGGCATTTAGAGGTAAGTAAAAAAAAAAAAATATCCAAATGTTTTTTTGTTTTTAGAATTTTTCAGGTATTTTTGTTTTTTTGGGTGGAACCCCACTTTAAGCTAATAAAACACAAACAATGCAAATTTGTCGTGTCTTTATTGAACACACCCATTAAACATTTACAGTACTGATGTAGCTAGGCACTGACTAGTCTGTGGGATTGATCCACTAAAGGCAAATGGACTGTGCACTTTGCAAAGTGCAGTTGCATCTCTGCAAATGCAGTTGCTCCATAGCTTAGTAAATGAGCAAAAGCTCAGCTGACTTTCATCGTGTTCCAATCATGTGCAAGCAAAAATGCATTTTTTTTTTTTTTTTAATTTTTCCTTGCATGTGATTAGGTATTCTTTGCAAAATGAAGCTTTACCTCCATTTACTAAGCTCTGGAGCAACTGCACTTGCAGAGTGCAACTGCAGTTTACAAAGTGTATTTGCTTTTAGTAAATCAACCCCTATGTGTAATCATGTGACATTTTTTAACAAGAGCTGTCCGAAGTTTGTTTACCTCTAGTGTTCAGCATGGACATTGTGTCATCCTTTCCTGAAGGCAGAGAAAGAGAGAAACCACTACTGAAAGCAGAGGATCGTGGGACGTGTGGTCTGGAAAGTCGCAATTTCCATGGAGCCAGTGCTGCAGACTACAAGTTCCTGCCAGCTGGAGGAGAAAGAATGCTGGGTGAGGACAAAACTAGCCCGGTCCGGGGAGAAGCTCTTCCTCCTGGGATCACGGCCTTCAGCTGAGAGAAGGTACCCAGCTGCTGTGGGGAATGCGAGCAGGCAGTGCGGCCTAGATGGCATGGATAGTCCTCAGTGGGGGAGCCATACACCTGCAGGCAGATCCAATATCGCCAGCTCCTTGTTGGCCGAGTGACTGTCGCTACAGACAGCTGAATCCCAGTGTCATCAGGTGCACAGCCAGGCACCCTTCACTGATTGCAGATTCCCTTGAGCCTTGGTATAATCAGAATTGGTGAGCAGGTGGAAGCCCACCCCGAGTACACCCTATAAAAGAAACTGCATGCAGACACCTTTACCCCATCTCTTTACACATAAGCTCCTAACTGGAAACACTTTGCATATGCTATTCACTATTGCTGGTCACCATTCTACAGCAATCTGTCTGGGCCCTTGTTGAGCTAGATCAGTGGTTCTCAACTCCTGTCCTCAGGACCCACTAACAGGCCAGGTTTGCAAGATAACTGAAATTAGGGCTGAAACAACTAATCGATTAATCGACAACTAATCGATTATGAAATTAATCGATTACTATTTTCATAATCGAATAATCGGCCAGTAACATAATGGGGTTTAAAAAAAGCTAAAATGAGTCCTTTATAGTACAAAAAGAGCAAATCGCTACTGTAAATATTACTTTCACAGTTCTACAGTAAAAAAAATTAACCCCTTACAGTAGTGATTATCGGCTTTTTTTTTTGTACTATAAAGGGCTAATTTTAATTTTTTTAACCCCATTATATTACTAAACGCCTTAGACCTGGTTCACATCTATGTGTTTTTTGGTGCTTTTTGCAGAAACGCACTACAGTTTATTTACATGGTTTCCTATAGGACACGTTCACATCTATGCTTTTTTCAGCCGCTCATATTTGGAAAGGGTCAGGGAATTTAACGCAAAACAGTGCTTTTTTGGTTTAATATACTTCAATGGAGAAGCTGCAGAAGAGCATGTAATGTGTTTTTGCAGCAATTTGTGTTTTTTTTTAATCTGCTTAACGACAAATTGTTCAAAAAAAAAATGCAGAAACGCAAATCGCAGCAAAATCACGTGCGCAAAAATCACAACGCACAGCAAAAAGCACTGCAGAAATAGATCAAAAGCAAACTGCATAGGTGTGTACCGAGCCTTATGCTGGCCACATGGATCAATTTTCAGACGAGAATATTCAGACAAAAAATCATTCGCTGAATGAAAGAATGTTGTTTGAAATTTTCACTTGTTTTTAACATTCTGTTTTTAAAACGAATGTAAATTTCTGAACGAAAACCACATCCACTGTCTGAAAATTCCTTTGACCAAGAAGTTTTCTATTTCCAAATTTTCCCATCACTATGGTTGAAAATGACCGTCGATTTTACCCCACTAATGATTAGAAAATCGAACGAACGTTCTTAAAATTGCATTTTTTTTTTTTTGGTGGAAGACATTTGTTTTTTTTAAATAAAAAAATGTGATCTCTGAGTCTGATGATATTTACCAGATTCACCCTTTAATAGTATATACAGTATATCTCCTCTAATAGTATATACAGTATATCTCTCCTCTAATAGTATATACAGTATATCTCTTCTAATATTCTCAGAGTGGATTCGAGATTTTGCTCCCTAACCATATAGTTGGTTATTTAGATTTACCACTGCATAGAGATATTTAAGAATAAATTGCCTTTTTTTAAAACTTTACATATTAACTAAATTATACACCACACTTTTTTTTTTTAAGGTTATTAACCGATTAATCGATTCATCGAAACAATAATCGGCCAACTAATCGATTATGAAAATAATCGTTAGTTGCAGCCCTAACTGAAATACATCACAGGTGATATCATTTGCTGCTCAGTGATTGCAGTATTTTAACCTGCATGTCTACAAGCTAATACTTAAAATCTGGCCTGTTAGTGGGTCCTGAGGACAGGAGTTGAGAAGCACTGAGCTAAATGAAGATTCTGAACTCCTACACTACAAGGACTTCTCTACTCTGCCCCCCCCCCCCCTCGCTCCACATGAAGGACTCCATTCATAACATCTGTGTTAATTAAGGGGAACTCTTACTCAGAATTTGCTTATTGCATTGTTCACATATTGTGTTCTTATAAATTGTGCTGTTTGCTTTCTGGGCCTGTGGCTTCAGGATTTTAAGGGAGCAGTTTAACACAGAAATTATTGCATTCTTTCTTTGAATTATGTCCAAACCTAGGGTCAGAGGGGTCGGAAGGCTTGCAAGGTCAGGGCAACCTTTGGGGTCAGTCATCTTTCAGCGCCCCTTATGGGGGTGGTGGTACACTGGAGGAAAAAGTAATTGAGTTCTTGGAGATAATAGCTGGTTGAACCTCCTTTTGAGAGCAACTATCAAACAAGTGCTTTTGGTAGCTCTGGATCAGACCTGCACAACATTCAGGAGGAAATTTTCAGCATTCCTCTTACAAAACTGCTTCAGACACATTTGTAGGTTTGTGGTGTGAGCAGCTCTCTTGAGGCCATTCCACAGCATCTCTATGAGGTTAAGGTCTGGGCTCTGACTGGGTTACTCCAAAGGCGCATTTTTTTTTTTTAAGCCATTCTGTGGTGGATTTACTTTGATGCTTAGGGTCATTGTCCTGCTGCATCACCCAACTTCTGCTAAGCTTCAGCTTGTGGACAGCCACCCGGTCATTAACCTGTAGGATATTTTGGTAAACTTCAGTTTACTTTTCCATGGTGGCAAGTGGTCCAAGCCCTGAGGCAGCTAAGATAGCCCAAATCATAGTAAAATCAGCAGGCCCTGAGTTAACCCCAGGGTGCTTAGGGCATGTGCAGACCAGCTGGGGAGTGTACTTCAACGGGTCTTTAACCTGAGTCTACCAAAGGTTACTGTGTTGTGGAAGATGTCCTGTCTTGTCCCTGTGCCAAAGATACCACGTCCTTGTGGCTCCAAGGTCTATAGACCAGTGGCTTTGACCTTCCACATTATGAAGACCTTGGAGAGACTTGTTTTACATCAGTTACGACCCATGGTTAGTAAATATTTAGACACTGTGCAGTTTGCCAACCAGCATGAGACTGGGGGCTGAGAATGCTATAATTTTCATGCTAAATTGCATGTATGCACACCTGGATAAGCCAGCAAGCACTGTGAGGGTCATGTTTTTTGACTTCTCCAGTGCTTTTGATACTATCAGGCCAGATCTCTTGTGCGAGAAGCTAGCAGCAATATAGGTTGATGTTTCACTTGTGTCATGGATTGTAGACTACCTGACAGGAAGACCGCAGTATGTGCATTTGCAAGACTGTGTGTCAGATAGGGTGATCAGCAATATTGGGGTTCCACAGGGGACAGTTCTGTCTCCCTTTTCTTTTTACTGTCTATACTACTGATTTTAGCTACCAGACAGAGTCTTGTCATCTTCAGAAGTTTTCTGATGACTCTGCGGTAGTGGGATGCATCAGGGATGGGGAAGAGACTGAGTATAGGACTGTGGTGGAGAACTTTGCCACATGGTGTGAGGATAATCATCTGAATCTAAATGTTACCAAGACAAAGGAGCTGGTTGTGGATTTCAGAAAGAGGAAGCCACCAGTGACCCCAATCTCCATCCGAGGAGTGGATGTGGATGTAGTAGAGAGTTACATGTATCGAGAGGTGCACATAGATAATAAGCTTAACTGGAGCAAGAACACTGAGGAGCTCTATAAAAAGGGCCAGAGATGCCTCTACTTTTTGAGGAGGCTCAGGTCCTGTCAGAAACCATGAAATCAGGCAGAGACAGAAGTACAGTTAAATCACACTTGTTTAATAATTAAAGTAAAAAGAAAAAACGTAGTTAAAACATAGCCAAAGTTCAGTAACTGGAACGGATAGTCAGCCAAGCCAGAAGTCCGGGATCAACGTAGTGAAACAGCAAGCAGGATCTGGAGCCAGAAGGGATGTCAGCAAAGCAAGTCTTTAATCAGGAACACAGGAGATCGCCTCTGTGATGTTGACCAAGGCGAAGGCAGAGATCCTCTGGACTGGATGGCTTAAGTAGGCAGGACTGACGAGCAGGATATCATCAACAGCTGAGTAACTCTGGAGAGAGATGGGAGCTGGCAATTAGCCGACAGCTGAGCGGCCAGCTCAGACAAGGAAGGGCTGAGCCCAGCCCTGACAGGTCCTTTAACATCTGCCGGACAATGCTGAAGATTTTTTATGAGTCTGTAGTGGCCAGCTCTCTACTGTATGTAGTCGCATGCTGGGGACGTAGGCTTAGGGTGGCTGACACCAACAGACTCAACAAACTGATTCCCAAGGCCAGTGATGTTGTTGGATTGGAATTTGAGTCTTTGATAACAGTGTTGGAGAGGAGAATTTTGTTCAAGGTACAGTACGTTCAATCTTGGACAACACCTCCCACCCACTCCACAATACGCTGGTCAGTCTGAGGAGGACCTTCAGTGACCGATTGTTACACCCATAATGCACCACAGGAAATAATTTTTGCCTGTGGCCATCAAGTTATATAATTCTTCTCTGTAAGGGCTGGAGGTGAAGATTTAATTCTGGTTTATGATCAGGATTTATGTTGTTTTATAGTATGTTGGTATTATGTTAATTATTATTTGGGGTAATGTTAGAGAAAGTAGTGTATTATTTGCATTTGGTAGTTTGATTTTCTGTTTTTTTTTAATCTGTGTTATTTATTCTATGTTGTATTTTAATTGTATGGATGGTTTCTTAGAGTGAAGTTTTAATTTGTTTTATTTGGTGCTAATGGCTGTTATTGATAATTTTGTTGTGTCTTTGTACCTTGTTCTGTTCATTGTTGTGATCTTGTGTTGTCTTTGAGTGTGGTTGTGTCGTAAAAATTTCCCAATTTCCCTTTGGGAGCAATAAAGTATTCTGTATGATGTTCCCTCCACTATACTTCATGGTTGGGATGATGTTTTGATGTTGGTAAGCTGTGACCTTTTTGCACTATACATAATGCTGCGTATTCTTCACAAAAAAAATAATTTTGCTTTATCAGTCCATAAAAATGTTTTCCCGGTTGTCCTGCAGTTTGCCAAGGTACTCTTTAGCAGACTTCAGTCGTGCAGCTATTTTTTTATTTTTTTGGAGAGCAGCGGCTTCCTACATGGTGTTCTGCCATGGGCACCTTGCCTGTTCAAAGATTTACATGTGGAAGAATCATGAACAGAGATGTTTGCCAGTTCCAGTGATGTCTTCAAGCCTTTAGCTGTCACTCATTGGTTCTTCTTTACTTCACCAAGGGTTCTGTGTTGTGCCTTGGGAGTCATCTTGGCTGAGCACCCATTTTTAGGAAGAGTAGCCACAGTGCTAAACTGTCTGCATTAAGGCTGCATTCACACCAGAGCTTATTGTTTTCAGACTTTTTTAGGGCGTTTTTCTGGCGTTTTTTCAGAGGCGTTTTGAGGTACAAATGTAAAAAGCAGTAAAACGCCTATAATCTGCCTAAAAATAAGCTTATGTACTTTTTTTGAGCTTCAGGCGTTTTGCTTCAGGGGACAGAATGCTCAGATGTGAACAGGGGCCATTTGAATGAATAGTTTTTTGCTTGTTGGGCGTTTTGGAACTTTTAAGCATTTTACGTGCTGAAAATGTTCAGGTGTGAATACAGCCTTATAGACAATTTGTCTAACTGTCAACTGATGAATGCCAAAACACTTTGAGACTGCTTTATTCCTTTCCAGCCTTATATAGATCAACTACTCTTCATCGTATGTCTTCAGAAAGTTTCTTTTTGCAAAGTATGGTTCACATCAGCTGATGCTTCTTATGAACAGAAATCTTAAAAGGTTTCAGAGTCTTTTATCAATCAAAGTAGCTCCAAACACCTCCAAACTCATTTCATTAAATGACTCCAGGTGTGCAACCTACTGACTCCAATTAGCTTTCGTTAAAGTAATCAGCCTAATGCGCGTACACACGATCGGACATTCCGACAACAAATGGTCCATGGGAGCTTGTTATCGGAAATTCCGACCGTGTGTAGGCTCCATCGGACATTTTTTTTCGGAATTTACGACAACAAAAATTTGCGAGCTGGTTCTCAAATGTTCTGACAACAAAATCCGTTGTCGGAAATTCAGATCGTGTGTACACAATTCCGACGCACAAAATTCCACGCATGCTCGGAATCAAGCAGAAGAGCCGCACTGGCTATTGAACTTCCTTTTTCTCGGCTCGTCGTACGTGTTGTACGTCATCATGGTAAGCTGCTCAAAGTGCACCACGTGAACATGATAAAGGTACACCATGACAGATCAGCTTGTTCTCTCCCAGTCTGTAGACTGTTACCAGAGACTGAAGCCGAACCACTGGTGGACCTCCTGGTTGCTACCAAGGTGCCAGACTCCCTTGGGGAGTTGCATATCAACCCCTAACTGATTGCAGGGCAAAAAACATGGCCTGTCTGGGGTGCTAAGGCCCCATCAGGATACCTTCACCTCCTGGCCTTGCCTGGCCATGACTAAGGACTAACGTGTAGGCTGTTTTACAGCTTTGTACATGTATTTAATAAAGAAATATAATTTTGGATGTCTTCCTGAGTGCCGACCATCCGTTTCCTTATACAGGGAGCCACAAGCCTATATGACACCCAGTGCCAAAGGTCAATAAACTGTTGGACAAGCTGGCTGGCACCTGCTATCTAACACTCATGCACACTGGCAGATCCCTATGACTGCTGAGGCTCGGGAAAGATCTGCCTTTATCACCTGTTTTGGTCTCTGTGAATTCAATGTTATGCCATTTGGGAACGATCTGTTGGAAGGGTTGGAACACTGTGCCGTAGCCGTAGCCATAGCCGTATCTAGATGACATTGCAGTGTTCAGTGCAACCTGGGAGGAACACTTAGCACACCTAACACAAGTCTTGGAGAAAATCACTGCAGCTGGCCTGACAATTAAGACCAACAAATGCCAGGTCGGCATGACAGAGATACATTATCAGGGACATGTAGTGGGGGGAGACATGGTCAGGCCTGAAACCAGGAAGGTGGATACCATCATGTCCTGGCCCATCCCCCAGACAAAGAAGCAGGTCACATCCTTTTTGGGTGCTGTGGTGAGCCAGGTGAACTCAGCTGGGGAGGAACACCCTGTTCTCTACCTCAGCCAAAAGCTGCTGCCCAGGTGCCTATGCCACCATAGAGAAGGAGTGCTTGGCAATTGTATGGACTTTACAAAAGTTGTAGTACTATCTCTATGGTTGTGAATTCACAGTGATCTCTGATCATAACCCCCATATCTGGTTGCCCAGAGTTGCTGGGAAAAATGGGATATGATTGCGCTGGAGCTTAGTTCTGCAGCGATACAATACAATTTCACCATTCAACACAAGAAAGGAAGCCATAATTGGGAATGCCGTTGGCCTGTCCCGTCAGGGGGAACCTTCCATGTAGAACCCATTCGCGTTATCTAGATACAGTGTATCATTACGGCTCACAGACTGGCTGCTAGAGGTTATAGCACAGGACTTCTGCTTGTTGATTGGTTGCTAGAGATTACTGTACTGTACATCAATACTGCTCCCTGATATCTGGATATCCTTACCACTCACTAATTGTTTGTAGAGGATACTGCACATTGTTACTGCTCACTGATTGGTTGCTAAAGATTACAGCACATTATCTCCTTACTGCCTGCACACCATGGACTGGGGAGGTGAGGGGACCCATCAATAGACAGAAAACGCCTAGGAATACTAATACTCCTGGTAGCAGTGGCAATGCTGAGGGAGGGGGGCGTGGGTGATCAGTGGCAATGCTGGGGGGTTGATGGGATCAGTGGCAGTTGTGGGGGGATGGGATTAGTTAGGAGGCAGTACACTGTGGCAAATTTTGAATCATGTAGAGCAAAGCTGGAAATCTTTGGCAAGTTACATAGTTACATAGTAGGTGAGGTTGAAAAAAGACACAAGTCCATCAAGTCCAACCTATGTGTGTGATTATGTGTCAGTATTTCATTACATATCCCTGTATGTTGCGGTCATTCAGGTGATTATCTAATAGTTTCTTGAAGCTATCAATGCTCCCCGCTGAGACCACCGCCTGTGGAAGGGAATTCCACATCCTTGCCGCTCTTACAGTAAAGAACCCTCTACGTAGTTTAAGGTTAAACCTCTTTTCTTCTAATTGTAATGAGTGGCCACGAGTCTTATTAAACTCTCTTCTGCGAAAAAGTTTTATCCCTATTGTGGGGTCACCAGTACAGTATTTGTAAATTGAAATCATATGCCCTCTCAAGCGTCTCTTCTCCAGAGAGAATAAGTTCAGAGCTCACAACCTTTCCTCATAACTAAGATCCTCCAGACCCTTTATTAGCTTTGTTGCCCTTCTTTGTACTCGCTCCATTTCCAGTACGTCCCTCCTGAGGACTGGTGCCCAGAACTGGACAGCATACTCCAGGTGCGGCCGGACCAGAGTCTTGTAGAGCGGGAGAATTATCGTTTTATCTCTGGAGTTGATCCCCCTTTTAATGCATGCCAATATTCTGTTTGCTTTATTAGCAGCAGCTTGGCATTGCATGCCATTGCTGAGCCTATATAGTGGGGGATTATACACTGGCCATCAATGTAATGGGGAACTTACAATGACCACCAATGTGAGGGGGAATTTGCACTGACCACCCTGTAACAGGGGATTTTACGCCACCCACCAATATAAAGAGGAATTTGTACACTGACACCAATGTGTCAACATTATTAACATATCAATGCTGCCGATCCGCAGCTATTTACATATTAATGCCACAGCTATTTACATATCAATGCAGGTGACATGTAAACTAAGGGCCTGCAGGTGAGTCATCTGTACATGGCAATAGGGCAGAGCTGGGCAGCATTAGTAACAGAACTTCACACTGAGATATCGGGACACAGCATGGGACTAAACTTCAAGAGACAAGGGAATTTAAATTGGGCTAGTTGGCAAGTATGAGGCAGCTGCTTTGGGCCTCACAACAATGATGGGGCCCAGGGCAGCTGCCCCTTTTGCCCTGCCTTAAAGACAGCCCTGGCCAGAGCAGGGCGGGATGGAGAGGATCCGACATTCCTTTAGCATGAAGAAGGTATGATCACTTAACATCGAACATGTCACAGGCTCACTGGCAGCTGCTGGCTGCAGAAATCTAATCATCAGCAGGATCTTCCATCATCTGTGTAGAATAGGCAGTGAACACAGTGATCATGACTTCCCCTCCTCCTTCTCACACTGCTTCTTATCTGTGTTTTTATTTACACTGCACACAGGACACTGCACAAAGGATGGGTGAATGATGAGTAGACTTCTGGAAGACACTGCAACTTCAGGTGTTTCTATAGCTATTTGTGCCAGAGTCCCATGTCAGCCATCCATGATTTGTTTGACCTTTTCCTTGTTATCTTTGAAGGAATTAGCTAGTCAGGCTGGGAGCTTCACAGACCTGTTAACCATTTACTGTCCTCCTGTGCTTGAGCAATTCACTGTTAATAAAGTTTTTTTTTGGTACTTTGTTATATCTTGTAATATCCTATTTACGCATAGTGGAGTGATCAATGTTTTTCCACACTGGTCACTGCTAGGACACACTTGTGTAGCAAGGTCTTTTACCTCTTTTGGTCTAATGATGACCTCCAAGGCCAAGAATATCTGACATCCTTCAATATTTGGTGGGTTGTGAGGCATAGTGGGTGCAAAGATGGTGAAAGTCATTGGGTGCCAGACACTTCTTTGATGTAAAAGAGGTTTTATTTCTTTTGACAGCCTTTTTTATATATTTTTGGGGGAAAGAGGGTTAGGGCCAGGACACATGTAGATAGTTGCAAACCCAGATGGCAGATTCTGAGACTTCAATAGGAAGACAACCGTGCAGGGAAAGGCCCCAGCAAGAAGCCACATCTGCACTTGTAGGAATGCTGTCTCCTATAGTAACAGTCCTTTAACAGTTCCTAACTCAAACATAACAGTTCTTTCAGGTCCACTACAACTGCTCCTTGTGGTTCTTCAATACTGAGCTCCAGGTCTCTCATTAGACCCTCTGATTCACTGACTATGAATCCTCCTTCAAGGTTTGCGGTGGTATCTCCTCAAGCGTCACCCCCGCTTCTCTGCTTTGTCCCTAGCTTGGCACTCCAGATACTTCTCAAGCTTCACCCCTGCTAACCGGCTCGGTCCCTGGCTTGACACACAAGGCTGCTCTGCAAGCGTCTCCTCCGCTGGCTGGGTCCCTGACTTGATCACCGCCTGAAGTTTCCTGATTCTCCACCGTGCCCTTTCAGTGAGATTATGGTTCCAGTACTTGCTCAGTTACCCACTGTGGTCCCTGGTAAAGGCGATTGGTCCCTTAGTAGCGACAGCTTCCCTTCTACCTCTGACCACTGACAGGTTCTCCGTCCGCAGAACCGTCACTTCTGGTTGGACTGCAAGGCGCAATCCCAAACCTGCGCTGCTCTCCTACTTCTGGATAGGCCCTCACACAGCCTAGCAGCCAGATGCCATCTCCTTTATCATGTCCGCAGTCTCTGACCATCTCCTGTAGTATGTCTGCAGTCTCTGACCATCTCCTGTAGTATGTATGCTGTCTCTAACCATCTCTTGTAGTATGTCTGCAGTCTCTGACCATCTCCTATATCATGTCTGCAGTCTCTGACCATCTCCTATATCATGTCTGCAGTCTCCGACCATCTGTTGTATCATGTCTGCAGTCTCTGACCATCTCCTGTATTATGGCCACAGTCTCTCACGTCTCCTGTATTATGTCTGCAGTCTCTAACCCTCTTCTATATCATGTCTGCAGTCTCTGACCATCTTCTGTAGTACGTTTTGCAGTTTCTGACCATCTCCTGTAGTATGTTTTGCAGTCTCTGACCCTCTCCTGTAGTATGTTTTGCAGTCTCTGCAGTCTGACGCCATGGGGAAGACCCCGTGACGTTGGAGGGGGCCAGGGTCACCCGTTTACGTCACCAGGTGGCCCCGCCCTCAGCTATATAACAGGTGCCACCCAGAATAAGCGTCACTCTGTGGAAGCCTCCCATGGAGGCGGAACTGTGGCAGCTTTTTTGTTTTTCGGTCCGTCGGGCGGCGTGAATTTACATTGCTGGACATTTTAATTTTTTTATTTTTTAATAAAGTGTCCCAAGCTGTCTCTTGTCTTTTTTTTACCATTTTGACACTTTTTTTGTGAAATGGTAGCCCCGTTACCAATTCACATGGGGGGGGGGCCAGAATCTGGGGGTCCCCTTGTTAAAGGGGGCTTTCAGATTCCGATAAGCCCCCTGCCCGCATACCCCCACAACCACCGGGCAAGGTTTGTGGGGGTGAGGCCCTTGTCCCCATCAACATGGGGACAAGGTGCTTTGGGGTCAGACCTCAAAGCACCCTCCCCATGTTGAGGGCATGTGGCCTGGTACAGTTCAGGAGGGGGGGCGCTCTCTTGTCCCCCCCCTCTTTTCCAGCATGCTGCCAGGTTGCATGCTCAGATAAGGGTCTGGTATGGATTTTGGGGGGACCCCATGCCATTTTTTAAAAAATGTTGGTGCAGGGTTCCCCTTAAAATCCATACCAGACCCTCAGGTCCAGTATGGATTTTGGGGGGACCCCACGCCATTTTTTTTAAATTTTGGCGCAGGGATCCCCTTAAAATCCATACCAGACCCTCAGGTCTGGTATAGATTTTGGGGGGACCCCCACGCAATTTTTTTTTTTTTACGTTTTGGTTTCGGGTTCCCCTTAATATTCATACCAGACCCAAAGGGCCTGGTAATGGACTGGGGGAATCCCGTGCTCTTTTTTTCAATGAGTTTTATCCATATTGCCGAGACCGCCAATTCATTACAGCCGTTACAGCAGTTTTAAATGGCAATTTTTCCTTTAGAAATGTCACTTGGTAGCTGTGGTACTGTTCTAAACACGGGAAAAATGCGCTACTTTACAGGCACACTGTAGACACCCCCCAGGCACGATATTTAAAGGAATATTTCATTTTTATTGTTTCACCTAAAGCATTAAAAAAATCACTGCTCCCTAAATAACGGATGTTTTTAAAAACATTTTTTTGCATTGATACATGTCCCTTGAGGCAGGACCCGGGTCCCCAAACACTTTTTATGACAATAACTTGCATATAAGCCTTTAAAATTAGCACTTTTGATTTTTCATGTTCGTGTCCCATAGACTTTAACGGTGTTCGTGTGTTCTTCCGAATCTTTTGCCTGTTCGGATGTTTTGGTGCGAACCGAACTGGGAATCTGTGGGTGTATGGTTGCCTTGCAGACCAGTCCGTGAACAAACTGCTAGGTTGCAGCAAGCTGCTGTTTATTGTAAGTGTCTGGTGTGGGGGGTGTGTGGACAGTGGGAAAAGTGATTAACACCAGGGTTCAAGTGCATGAGATATCTTGAGGAATCCTAAAAGTGTTTGCTAATTGCTAGACTGCTCTGCAAACCCTAAAGCCTCGCACACACGATAGGATTTTTGTCTGGGAATTGTGTGATGACAGACTGTCTAAAATTCGACCGTTAGTACGCTCCATCAGACAATTCTTGTCCAACTTTTGGCCAACAAATGTTGGATGGCAGGCTAGTAAACTTTCTGCGGACAATGGTCTGTTGTCAGATTTTCATATCGTGTGTACACAAGTCCATCACACAAAAGTCCAAAGTACAAACACGTCTGCTCGGAATCGATGCTCACCAGACATGACATTAGCAGAAGGTGCCCAAGGGCAGGCCCGCCGCTACAGGACAGGCAAAACAAGCAATTGCTTCGGGCCCCAAGCTGGCCTGGGGTCCCAGCCTCACCGCCGGCCACCGTTCCACCGCTGCAGCCTGTAGCATGGCCTAGCTCATCTTCCTTCCTCCTGCAGTCTGCGCGGTACAGGACTCAGGAGATTCAGTTTCCTGTTCCCGGCTGGACTGACAGGAAGTGCACACACTGAGTGCTCACTTCCTTTCAGTCTGGCTGGCTGGGAACAGAAAACTGAATCTCCTGCCGCACGGTACGCGGTGGGGGGGGGAGTAGTAAGTAGCCGTGTGTGCGTGCATGCAGGGGGGGGGCCTCCATGTCCATTTTGCTTGGGGGGGGTGCTCAAGAGCTGAAATTCCACTGAAGGGACCACCTGGCGTGGAAAGAGACTGTCACTGTGACTCAGGAGGGAAGGTTTCGGTGAGGTATCATCATCATCTGTGCTGTCCCTGAGCTACTTACTTACTATATTGAAGATAAAAAATAGAAAATGTTTTTTACCTTAATATCTACAATAAATCACATTGCTCATTACACATTGTAATTGTTTGTAGCCTAAATACTGAAATGTGCACTTAAAACTGTAATTTTGTAACTTTTGGAAATGCCAGTAAAAACTTGGCTGTGCCAGTAAATTGTGAGTGTCATGTCAGTAAATTTCTATCTGGTAGGTTAGTGTCGGAAACCATGAAATCAGACGGAGACAGAAGTACAGTTAAATCACACTTGTTTGATAATAAAAGTAAAAAGAACAAACGTAGTCAAAACATAGCCAAAGTTCAGTAACCGTAACGGATAGTCAGCCAAGCCAGAAGTCAGGGATCAATGTAGTGGAACAGCAAGCAGGATCTGGAGCCAGAAGGGATGTCAGCAAAGCAAGTCTTTAAACAGGAACGCAGGAGATAGGCTCTGTGATGTTGACCAAGGCGAAGGCAGAGATCCTCTGGGCTGAACGACAGGACTGATGAAGTAGGCAGGACTGACGAGCAGGATATCATCAACAGCTCAGTAACTGTGGAGAGATAGGAGCTGGCAATCAGCCGACAGCCGAGCGGCCAGCTCTGAGAAGGAAGGGTTGAGCTCAGCCCTGACAGTTGGCAACACTGAAGGTGTACATTGTAAAAAAAAAAAAATAATAATCTAACAATAAATAAACACACTGACACTTTTTTACAAGTCCTTTAATGGGAAAAAAAAAATTCACAAGGATGTCACACAATGTAAATCTAATTGTCCAGCAACACAGGTTCAAATCAATCACAATGAATAAAGTTTGATGCTGCTGACTGACATACTCAATATGCTCCTGTCACTCACACACCATAAATGAGGCCCCTCCATTAAAAGTAAACTAAAGCCTCGTACACACGATCAGATTTTCGGCAGACAAAGCGTCCGACTTTTGTCCGAAGGGCGTGTGCCAGGAACTTGTCTTGCATACAAACGGTACACAATTGTCGGCCAAAAAACACGAACGTAGTGACGTACTACGAGGAATTTCAGCTCTTGAGCGCCACCCTTTGGGTACCTTCTGCCAATGTCATGTTTGGTGAGCATTGATTCTGAGCATGCGTGTTCGTACTTTGCACTTTTGTGTGTTGGACTTGTGTACACACGATGCGAAAATCTGACAACAGACCGCTGTCCGCCGAAAATTTACCAGCCTGCCATCCAACATTTGTTGGCGGAAAGTTAGCCAACAATTGTCTGATGGAGCGTACTAATGGTGAGATTTTAGGCAAACAGTCTGTCATCACACATCTCCCTGCCGAAAATCTGATCGTGTGTACGGGGCTTAAGAGTCAGAGTCTCCCAGGTGGATAAAATCATCTCCATTGTTGGTGTCAGAGGGACAAAGTAAGTATCATTGTTGTTGTCAATGGGATAAACTAAGCCAATTCTTGATGTCAGTAGGACAAAATAAGCCCCATTATTGAGAAGAACAATCAATAAGAACCAAGTCTAATTCCAGCCCAGTATTGGTGGTCATTGGAGATACCGGATCACAGACTCCCGCTGCCTCTCTGCTGACATCGGAGTAAGGCTGGGTTCACACTATTGCGAATTGGATGCGGCTCATCCAATTCGCATGACAAGAGACTGTGGCCGGCTCTCTCGCACATCTCGGGGGCGGCCATGGAGCACACTGCAGAAGAGTCCTCTGCTTCTTTGGCTCCACTTCAGGCCTGAATTCAGACCTAATTCGGACCTGAAACGTTGCATGGGAAAGCTTCG
Organism: Aquarana catesbeiana; assembly: GCF_042186555.1. Taxonomy (NCBI): domain Eukaryota; kingdom Metazoa; phylum Chordata; class Amphibia; order Anura; family Ranidae; genus Aquarana; species Aquarana catesbeiana. The sequence continues at coordinate 308,949,266 of NC_133331.1, forward strand.
GACCCCCTGCCGCGAGCCGCGCCCCACACAGTGTGAACTCAGCCTTATGCCGCGTACACACGAGCGGACTTTCTATCCTACTTGGTCCGGCACACTTTCCGACGGACTTTGTCCGCCAGGTGCGCCGGACTTTAAAACGAACAGACTTGCCCACACACGCCGGGATTTTCCGGCGGGCTAAGTCCGCCCGTCTTTCCGACGGACTTTCGCCGGAGTTCCGGCGGACTTTCAGAATGAACGGACTTGCCCACACACGGACAAGTCCGTTCATTTTGAACGTGACTCAGGTGCGACGGGACTAGAAAAGGATGTCAATCTTGCCGCTTTTATCGGCTAGATTGACACCTTGCGAGCCCCGTCGCGGGGCATACCAGGCCCTTAGGTCTGGTATGGATTATAAAGGGGAACCCCGCTACGCCGAAAAAACGGCGTGGGGTCCCCCTAAAATCCATACCAGACCCCGATCCGAGCACGCAGCCTGGCCGGTCAGGAAAGGGGGTGGGGACGAGCGAGCGCCCCCCCCCTCCTGAACCGTACCAGGCCGCATGCCCTCAACATGGGGGGTGGGTGCTTTGGGGGAGGGGGGCGCCCTGCGCCCCCCCCCAAAGCACCTTGTCCCCATGTTGATGAGGACAAGGGCCTCTTCCCGACAACCCTGGCCGTTGGTTGTCGGGGTCTGCGGGCGGGGGCTTATCGGAATCTGGGAGCCCCCTTTAATAAGGGGGCCCCCAGATCCCGGCCCCCCACCCTATGTAAATGAGTATGGGGTACATGGTACCCCTACCCATTTACCTAGGAAAAAAGTGTAAGTAATAAAACACACTACACAGGTTTTTAAAATATTTTATTAAACAGCTCCGGGGGGGGGATCTTCCTCCGGCTTCGGGGGTCTTCTTCCGGCTTCGGGGGTCCCTCCGCTTCATCTTCTCCCGGCGTCCGGTTGGTTCTTCTCCGCTCTCCGGCCTCTTCTCCCGGTGTCGCAGGTCTTCGGCCGGCCCCTCCGCTCTCTTCATGTAGCTCTATTGCGAGCGGAGGTCCGGACTTCTGGGCTTCTTGGCTTCTTGGCTTCTTGGCTTCTTGGCTTCTTGGCTTCTCTTCTCTTCCCCCAGATGTTGACACGACGCTCTCTCCGGCTGGACTGGTTTCTGAGGGCTGCGTTGTGACTTATATAGGCGGAGACCCCGCCCCCATATGATGTCACAGTCCCTGGGCATGCTGGGACTGTGACGTTTTAGGGGGCGTGGTCGGGGGGCGTGGTCGACCACGCCCCCTAAAACGTCACAGTCCCAGCATGCCCAGGGACTGTGACATCATATGGGGGCGGGGTCTCCGCCTATATAAGTCACAACGCAGCCCTCAGAAACCAGTCCAGCCGGAGAGAGCGTCGTGTCAACATCTGGGGGAAGAGAAGAGAAGCCAAGCCAAGCCAAGAAGCCAAGAAGCCAAGAAGCCCAGAAGTCCGGACCTCCGCTCGCAATAGAGCTACATGAAGAGAGCGGAGGGGCCGGCCGAAGACCTGCGACACCTGGAGAAGAGGCCGGAGAGCGGAGAAGAACCAACCGGACGCCGGGAGAAGATGAAGCGGAGGGACCCCCGAAGCCGGAAGAAGACCCCCGAAGCCGGAGGAAGATCCCCCCCCCCGGAGCTGTTTAATAAAATATTTTAAAAACCTGTGTAGTGTGTTTTATTACTTACACTTTTTTCCTAGGTAAATGGGTAGGGGTACCATGTACCCCATACTCATTTACATAGGGTGGGGGGCCGGGATCTGGGGGCCCCCTTATTAAAGGGGGCTCCCAGATTCCGATAAGCCCCCGCCCGCAGACCCCGACAACCAACGGCCAGGGTTGTCGGGAAGAGGCCCTTGTCCTCATCAACATGGGGACAAGGTGCTTGGGGGGGGGGGCGCAGGGCGCCCCCCTCCCCCAAAGCACCCACCCCCCATGTTGAGGGCATGCGGCCTGGTACGGTTCAGGGGGGGGGGGGGGCGCTCGCTCGTCCCCACCCCCTTTCCTGACCGGCCAGGCTGCGTGCTCGGATCGGGGTCTGGTATGGATTTTAGGGGGACCCCACGCCGTTTTTTCGGCGTAGCGGGGTTCTCCTTTATAATCCATACCAGACCTAAGGGCCTGGTATGCCCCGCGCTCGCCGCAATAGGAAGATTTGTTTTTCCTATTGCAGCGAGCGCGAGATGCAATACCATCCCCTCGTGTCGTATTTGGTCTGTCGGACCAGCCTACACACGAGCGGGCTTTCCGTCGGACCAGCACACACACGAGCGGACTTTCCGCCCGAAACTGAGTCCGACGGAAAGATTTCAAACATGTTTGAAATCTAGGTCCGGCGGGCTTTTGGGAAGAAGTCCGCCGGAAAAGTCCGCCGCCGCCCACACACGGGCGGATTGTCCGGCACACTCTGGTCCGCCGGACCAAGTATGCCGGAAAGTCCGACCGTGTGTACGCGGCATTATACTTTCACTGTCAGAAAGGAAATGACGGGTCCCAACAGTCTGGTAGAATTGCAGTGCCTGGTGATGGAACCCAGAGAGTGTTCCAGCCGTCCTCACCTCACTGCCACTCTGTACAGTGTCCTAGAGCCTGCAGGATGAGGACATGATGAGAGAGTAGCCAAAATCCCGGGACTGTCCTGCAGCATTCGGGAAAATTGGCAACAATGACAAAGCCGTGTTTAACCACTTCCGGACCGCCCGCCGCAGTTTTACGTCGGTACTTTGAAGAGGAAAATCGTTGTTATGGCAGCAGCTAGTTGCCATAACCCAGGTATCCTCTTCTTTAGCGGGCGGTCTGCTTCAAGATAAAAGTGGTCTCTGTGGCAGATTCGCTGCAAAATCACTTTTATCAGTGGCGGGGGAGGCCCCCCCCGCCACGCTCCGGTGCCCTCCGCCGCTTATCAGAGCCGTCGGCAGTGGCGGAGGCGATCTGATGTTTTCCCATGTGTGACATGGACACTAGGGAGGGAAAGATGACCCTCACCCGTCTCCATATCATTGCAGGGCAGATAAAACGTCACTTCCGCCCATAGCTCTTAAAGGGCCATTTTTTTTTTTTTAAATGACAAATTGTTTTTTTTTTTTATATTGCATTTTAGTGTAAATGTGAGATGTGAGGTCTTTTTGACCCCAGATCTCATATTTTAGAGGTCCTGTCATGTTTTTTTTTCTATTACAAGGGATGTTTACATTCCTTGTAATAGGAATAAAAGTGACACAATTATTTTTTTTTTTAAAAACAGTGTAAAAGTAAACAAATAAAAGGTAAAATAAATAAGATTTTTTTTTTTTTTTTTTTTTAAACGCGCCCCATCCTGACGAGCTCATGGGCAGAAGCGAACGCATACGTGAGTAGCACCCGCATATGAAAATGGTGTTCAAACCACACACGTGAGGTATCGCCGCGATCGGTAGAGTGAGAGCAATACTTCTAGCCCTAGACCTCCTCTGTAACTCAAAACATGCAAACTGTAGATTTTTTTTAAACGTCGCTGATGGAGATTTTTAAGGGTAAAAGTTTGTCGCCATTCCACGAGCGGGCGCAATTTTGAAGCGTGACATGTTGGGTATCAATTTATTCGGCGTAACATTATCTTTCACAATGTAAAAAGAAATTGGGTTAATTTACTGTTGTCTTATTTTTTAATTCAAAAAAGTGTATTTTTTCCAAAAAAAGTGCGCTGGTAAGACCGCTGCGCAAATACGGTGTGACAGAAAATATTGCAACGACCGCCATTTTATTCTCTAGGATGTTAGAAAAAAAATGTATAATGTTTGGGGGTTCTAAGTAATTTTCTAGCAAAAAAAAACCCTGTTTTTACCTTGTAAACAACAAATCTCAGAAAGAGGCTCGGTCCTTAAGTGGTTAAACTGTGAGAACTTTCACAGGACTGAAGTTTCTCTGAGCTCCACAAGGTTGTGATCTCGATAGGAAGGCTCTATGGAATACAGACAAGAAGTGATGTCAGGTACAGACAGGAAGTGATGTCAGGTACAGACAGGAAGTGATGTCACAGACAGGAAATTCTGGGTGAGAGGCGAGTCGGGAGGAAGTAGAGAGGAGACGTTGCTGGAAGTTACAGCAGAGGAGGTAATAAGATCTTATTTTCTATTTACACCCAGTATCCCCCCGTCATGTCCGTCCTCTTCCTCCATAGTCACTGTGATGTCTTTTATCTCCAGCAGATGATGATACACACATATATAGTGTGGAAACCTAGATTAACCCCTTCAGGGGCAGAACATTTCCACACGTGGTCGGAACATTCTCTTCATTATGGAGATGTGTCACCTTCTTACTGGAGATGAGATGAACATTCCTGGGTTTGGTGTGGGACGGGTCTACAGTAGGGTTGCCACCCTTTAAACCTGAACACATATGAATTACTAAGGTTCTTAGGCTCATTTAATGCAAATGAAGCACCAAGTGAGTTTAATTAGCGCCTTAAAGCGGAGGTCCGCCCGGCGCTGCAAAAATTAAAAGCCAGCAGCTGCACATACTGCAGCTGCTGACTTTTAATCGGACACTTGCCTGTCCTGGAGTCCAGCAATGTCGGGTGCATGCTGCCGCCATTGCGAGTAAGGGAACCCTACTGAGCATACGCGCGAGGCTCCGCTCTCCTACTGGCCTGGCGGCCGGGGAAGGGGGAGGGAGCCCGGGCGGTGATGGCTATACCCGCGGCTGAGGCTCCCGGAAGTGGGAACAGGATACTTGTGAAAGATAGGTATCCTGTCCCCCCGAAAGGTGCCAACGGAGGGGTACACAGGATGCCGTTAACGATTGTTCAGCTGTCCGCGGGCACAGCTTAGCATACTCACAAGACTGGGCATTCATCTTCCTGATTCTCCCCTTGTGACTGAGTGACGTCACATGGGGGAGTAAACCTCCCTGGTTGACTGACTCCTATAGTGGCAATCATCTTGAGGAAGAGGCTTGGATAATAGACGATCGCGCATGCGTGAGATTATAGCAGGGGAATCAAGGAAGGGCGCAAATGGCATCCAAAGATCAGGGCTGGTGCAAGGATTTTTGACACCCTAGACGAAACCTCATTTTGGCGCCCCTCCCCCATTAGCTCTGCCCCTTACTCCACCCCCTTTTCCCTGCCCATGTATATGGTGGGGGGGGGAGATTTTTGCTGCACCTCTCCACCTTTTCTTCAGCCGTGAAGCACAGGCCCGCATTTATTATTTTTTCTACAAAGGTGAACTTGAACCTCCACACCTCAAATCACCCCAATTGCTTCATCACTCCCCTGAATGCCTGTTCCCTGCTGCACCCCCCCCCCCCCCACACCTCTGTTTATCTCTGTACCTTCTCTGCACCTCTGTTTATCTCTGTACCCTCTCTGCACCTCTGTTTATCTCTGTACCCTCCCCGCACCTTTGTTTATCTCTGTACCCCCCCCTCGCACCTCCTGTACCCTCCCCGCACCTCTGTTTATCTCTCTACCCCCGCACCTCTGTTTATCTCTGTACCCTTCCCGCACCTCTGTACCCTCCCCGCACCTCTGTTTATCTCTGTACCCCCCTCGCACCTCCTGTACCCTCCCCGCACCTTTGTTTATCTCTGTACCCCCGCACCTCTGTACCCTCTCTGCACCTCTGTTTATCTCTACACCCTTCCCGCACCTCTGTACCCTCCCCGCACCTCTGTTTATCTCTGTACCCCCGCACCTCTGTACACTCCCCGCACCTCTGTTTATCTCTGTACACTCCCCGCACCTCTGTTTATCTCTGTACCCCTCTCACCTCTGTACTCTCCCCGCACCTCTGTTTATCTCTGTACCCCCGCACCTCTGTACCCTCCCCGCACCTTATCTCTGTACCCCCCCTCGCACCTCCTGTACCCTCTCTGCACCTCTGTTTATCTCTGTACCCTCTCTGCACCTTTGTTTATCTCTGTACCCCCGCACCTCTGTACTCTCCCTGCACCTCTCTTTATCTCTGTACCCCCGCACCTCTGTACCCTCCCTGCACCTCTGTTTATCTCTGTACCCTTCCCGCACCTCTGTTTATCTCTGTACCCTTCCCGCACCTCTGTTTATCTCTGTACCCTTCCTGCACCTCTGTTTATCTCTGTACCCCCCCCCCCCCCACCACACCTCTGTTTATCTCTGTACCCTTCCCACACCTCTGTTTATCTCTGTACCCTTCCCACACCTCTGTTTATCTCTGTACCCTTCCCACACCTCTGTTTATCTCTGTACCCTTCCCACACCTCTGTTTATCTCTGTACCCTTCCCGCACCTCTGTTTATCTCTGTACCCCTGCACATCTCTATCCTCTCCGCACCTCTCTTTATTTCTGTACCCTCCCGCACCTCTGTTTATTTCTGTACCCCCCCGCACCTCTGTACCCTTCCCGCACCTCTGTTTATCTCTGTACCCCCCCGCACCTCTGTTTATCTCTGTACCCTTCCCACACCTCTGTTTATCTCTGTACCCTTCCCACACCTCTGTTTATCTCTGTACCCTTCCCGCACCTCTGTTTATCTCTGTACCCCTGCACATCTCTATCCTCTCCGCACCTCTCTTTATTTCTGTACCCTCCCGCACCTCTGTTTATTTCTGTACCCCCCCGCACCTCTGTACCCTTCCCGCACCTCTGTTTATCTCTGTACCCCCCCGCACCTCTGTTTATCTCTGTACCCCCCCGCACCTCTGTTTATCTCTGTACCCTTCCCACACCTCTGTTTATCTCTGTACCTTCCCACACCTCTGTTTATCTCTGTACCCTTCCCACACCTCTGTTTATCTCTGTACCCTCCCACACCTCTGTTTATCTCTGTACCCCCGCATCTCTGTATCCTCCCCGCACCTCTCTTTATCTCTGTACCCTCCCGCACCTCTCTTTATCTCTGTACCCTCCCGCACCTCTGTTTATCTCTGTACACCCCACCCCCGCACCTCTGTTCTCTCCCTGCACCTCTGTTTATCTCTGTACCCCCCCCCGCACCTCTGTACCCTCCCACACCTCTGTTTATCTCTGTACCCCCGCACCTCTGTATCCTCCCCGCACCTCTCTTTATCTCTGTACCCTCCCGCACCTCTCTTTATCTCTGTACACCCCACCCCCGCACCTCTGTACCCTCCCTGCACCTCTGTTTATCTCTGTACCCCCGCACCTCTGTACACTCCCCGCACCTCTGTTTATCTCTGTACCCCCCTCGCACCTCCTGTACCCTCCCCGCACCTTTGTTTATCTCTGTACTCCTGCACCTCTGTACACTCCCCGCACCTCTGTTTATCTCTGTACCCCTTTCACCTCTGTACTCTCCCCGCACCTCTGTTTATCTCTGTACCCCTCTCACCTCTGTACTCTCCCCGCACCTCTGTTTATCTCTGTACCCCCGCACCTCTGTACCCTCCCCGCACCTCTGTTTATCTCTGTACCCCCCCTCGCACCTCCTGTACCCTCCCTGCACCTCTGTTTATCTCTGTACCCCTGCACCTCTGTACCCTCCCCGCACCTCTCTTTATCTCTGTACCCTCTCTGCACCTCTGTTTATCTCTGTACCCCCGCACCTCTGTACTCTCCCTGCACCTCTCTTTATCTCTGTACCCTCCCTGCACCTCTGTTTATCTCTGTACCCTTCCCGCACCTCTCTTTATCTCTGTACCCTCTCTGCACCTCTGTTTATCTCTGTACCCCCGCACCTCTGTACTCTCCCTGCACCTCTCTTTATCTCTGTACCCTCCCTGCACCTCTGTTTATCTCTGTACCCTTCCCGCACCTCTGTTTATCTCTGTACCCTTCCCACACCTCTGTTTATCTCTGTACCCCTGCACATCTCTATCCTCTCCGCACCTCTCTTTATTTCTGTACCCTCCCGCACCTCTGTTTATTTCTGTACCCCCCTGCACCTCTGTACCCTTCCCGCCCCTCTGTTTATCTCGGTACCCTTCCCGCACCTCTGTTTATCTCTGTACCCCCCCGCACCTCTGTTTATCTCTGTACCCTTCCCGCACCTCTGTTTATCTCTGTACCCCCCCCCACACCTCTGTTTATCTCTGTACCCTTCCCGCACCTCTGTTTATCTCTGTACCCTTCCCGCACCTCTGTTTATCTCTGTACCCCCCCGCATCTCTGTTTATCTCTGTACCCTTCCCACACCTCTGTTTATTTCTGTACCCCCCTGCACCTCTGTACCCTTCCCGCACCTCTGTTTATCTCTGTACCCCCCCGCACCTCTGTTTATCTCTGTACCCTTCCCACACCTCTGTTTATCTCTGTACCCTTCCCGCACCTCTGTTTATCTCTGTACCCCCCCTGCACCTCTGTTTATCTCTGTACCCTTCCCACACCTCTGTTTATTTCTGTACCCCCCCGCACCTCTGTACCCTTCCCGCACCTCTGTTTATCTCTGTACCCTTCCCGCACCTCTGTTTATCTCTGTACCCTTCCCGCACCTCTGTTTATCTCTGTACCCCCCCCCGCACCTCTGTTTATCTCTGTACCCTTCCCAAACCTCTGTTTATTTCTGTACCCCCCCGCACCTCTGTCACCCTTCCAGCACCTCTGTTTATCTCTGTACCCCCCCCGCACCTCTGTTTATCTCTGTACCCCCCCCGCACCTCTGTTTATCTCTGTACCCTTCCCGCACCTCTGTTTATCTCTGTACCCTTCCCGCACCTCTGTTTATCTCTGTACCCCCCCGCACCTCTGTTTATCTCTGTACCCTTCCCACACCTCTGTTTATCTCTGTACCCTTCCCACACCTCTGTTTATCTCTGTACCCCCGCACCTCTGTATCCTCCCTGCACCTCTCTTTATCTCTGTACCCTCCCGCACCTCTGTTTATCTCTGTACACCCCACCCCCGCACCTCTGTTCTCTCCCTGCACCTCTGTTTATCTCTGTACCCCCGCACCTCTGTACCCTCCCACACCTCTGTTTATCTCTGTACCCCCGCACCTCTGTACCCTCCCACACCTCTGTTTATCTCTGTACCCCCGCACCTCTGTATCCTCCCCGTACCTCTCTTTATCTCTGTACCCTCCCGCACCTCTCTTTATATCTGTACACCCCGCACCTCTGTACCCTCCCTGCACCTCTGTTTATCTCTGTACCCTTCCTGCACCTCTCTTTATCTCTGTACCCTCCCACACCTCTGTTTATCTCTGTACCCTCCCTGCACTTCTGTTTATCTTTGTACCCCCCCGCACCTCTGTTTCCCCACTATATCCCACACATCTGTTCCCCTCTGCACCCACCACCCCACCTTTGCTTCCCTCTGTAACCCCCTCCCACCACCTCTATTCCCATCTGTAACCCCCCCACACACACACATCTGTACCCCCCACACATCTGTTCCCCTCTGTAATCCCTTCCCCCACACACATCTGTTCCCCTCTGTACCCCCCCACACATTTGTTCCCCTCTGCATCGACCTCCCCACCCCTATTCCCCTCTGTAACCCCACACACACACACACACACATCTGTACCCCCCCACACACACACATCTGTTCCCCTCTGTACCCCCCCCCCACACACACACACATCTGTTCCCCTCTGTACCCCCTACCTCTGTAACCCCCTCCCCACATATCTGTTCTGCTCCCCCCCCCATGCACACCAATTCCTCTCTGCGCCCACCCCCCACACCTCTGTTCCCCTCTGTACATAATGCAATATAAACTTGACAACAGAATTTATTTTTTAAATTCAGGTTAATGGGTGTTTTTCCAATACCTGTGCGAACGCCGTGGTGACCTCACTCCGAGCAGAGCGGCGCTGCTGCCTGTCCTCACAAAAGATCCTGACGGTCCAGGAGGAGGAGGGCAGGGAAATCGCGCCAATTCCGCTTCTGTCTCATCTGCCCCGGCCGGTTCCATGTATCCTGCAGGCAGGCACTTCAGGGCCGAGCTCTCTCCCCTCCTTTTCTCACTGCCGCTGCTAGGGCGGCACTGCAGGCTGGGAACATCAGAGACGGTGACGACGTGACCGCGTATGGTGGTACAGAGACAGGTCACACTCACTGGCAGTGGCACTGTGATGATCAGGGGCATGCAGCGGCGCAGGGGAAGTTTCCTTTCCTTCCTTCATAATGGATACAGTCCTCCGCCGCCGCTGCACCAGCACCTCTGACACTGTATGGAGGGACTCGGGAGCAGAGCGGCTGCTTGTTAAGTTAGTTGCTGAGGGAGCGAGGGAGTAGGATCACCAGCGGCCGGGCGCCCTAGGCGGCTGCCTAGTTTGCCTAGCGGTAGCACCGGCCCTGCCAAAGATCAGTCAGAAACAATACTCAAGATGGGGCTGCCGAATCCCAGAAGACACATACTTCTAAAAAACAGGGTATATGTATGTGTGTATATATATATATATATATATATATATATTGTGTGTGTGTGTGTGTGTGTGTGTGTGTGTGTGTGTATATATATATATATATATATATATATATATATATATATATATATATATATATATATATATATATATGCACACACACACACACACAGTAGGCAAAGATTGCAGATTCGTTTTCGCATCAAATGAGATGAAAATCGCGATTAGTAGTGCAGAGTTTACTTTCTCTTTAATCAGCCTCAGAACATGTGTAATTAATATGTGTTCGGGTTTAAAGGAATGAGGTGGCAACCCTAGACCACAGAATATAACTAAAGTTCTGGTGCCGAATCTGAACCCCATTCAAGACAATGGGAGCCGAATGTTAAAAAGACAGTAATGGCCATTTTCTAGGCTAATAGGCCGGTGGTGGGGCTGGGCACTGCCCTGGGCGACAAGAACCAAAACAAACAGATTTTATAAATCCATTTGGCAGGGAGCAGGAATTTTAGTAATGTTTGTTACTACACCCAGGACCCTGCATTCACTATACCTGGTCTCCCACAGTACACAGAACATGGAAATGCAATTATTTTAGTAAATATAAACTGCTAAATCCTATGGGGCTGCATGACCCCCGACCCAATGTCTGGACGGTACTGATTGGCCTTGTGCTGATCACATGCACGCTTCCAAAAAAAAAAAAAAACTCATCAGCTTAGACGGTATAACTGCACAGGCTTAAATATCAAACTAAATCATTAAGAGCTCACAAATTGTTTAAAACATGAGATGATATGTTACCAGTATCGCAATGATGTCTATTTCTATTTTTTGTGTTTTTGTATGACATAAATGTATACTGTACATTTTTTTTTTTTTTTTCTCAATAAAATAAGATTGAATTAAAAAAAAACTCTCTAGCAATACACGCCAAACTGAGCATGTGCACAGTGCCCCCAAGACTCTGTACTACCAGCAGATGGATTGGGGATGGTAAAATAAGGGGAGGATCAGAGAAGACAAACAAATGGCCCCTGCCCCCACAGCAAGGAGCACATAGAATGGCAATGCATGAAAGAAATAAATAGAGAAAATTCCCGGCTAAACTCACCAACCAGTCTGCTTACTAACCGAATTAACCTGTCCAACAATATGGCACTTCATAGAAGAGAGCCTTTTTACACAATGTGGAGGATTAACCCCCTTAGGTTCCACAATGAGCATAGCCAGCATGCTTTACTGTATATACAGACTGATTTTAAATGTTGTGGTTTTAGTAACAGTTTAAAGGTCGATAATAAAGTGTAAAACTCCAAAAATAACATGTCTGGGGATGTCCTGACTGGCCTGTGAAGTGGCCCAAATGTACAATGTATACAACCTACTACAGCAACACTGAGGTATAGAAAAAAACTGTTATTTAGCTGCTTGCTTTCGGACATAATCAGCCAGGCAAGACACGGGCCGCTCTGGGAGGATGTACAGGTATGCCCTCTAGGGTGCGTAGCTGTGCAATCTGTGATCGGGGGACACTAGATTACAGATTGGAGTATGTGGTCACTGTCATTGGCCCTGTACCGCAATGACCAATCACAATGCTTGTAATAAACAAAGGCCATCATTTATACAGCCGTTGTTTACTACCGTGATCACTGTGATTGGTCACAGTGATCACAGTAGTAAGCAATGGCTGCATGAAACAGCAGCCAAACATTAGGGAAATGATTGCTTATATAATCATCATGACTGTATAAGCAATCACAGTGTAATAAAAAATATAATGGTCACCCCCCTCCAGAATGCGTGTCACTTTTTTTTCATACTGTCATGAAAGTAAAAGGTGTGTTGCTATGGTTACACTGTAATTCTGTTGTAGTCATCACTGTATCTCAGTGCCACCAGCCATTGTTTCCAATCACTCCCGCAGCAGTGCAATCTCAGCAGACCAGTGCTGCTAATCACCACAGAGTTCCTTATCAGCACCACACCAGTCCCAGAGTCCCTAATCTCCCCTGCTCCAGTTCCAGTGTCCCTAATCTCCCCCGCTCCAGTCCCAGTGTCCCCGATCACTGCCACACCAGTCCCAGTGTCCCTGATCACTGCCACACCAATCCCAGTGTCCCTGATCACTGCCACACCAGTCCCAGTGTCCCTGATCACTGCCACACCAGTCCCTGATCGTTGCCACACCAGTTCCAGTGTCCCCGATCACCGCCACACCAGTCCCAGTGTTCCTGATCACCTCCACACCAGTCCCAGTGTCCCTGATCACCTCCACACCAGTCCCAGTGTCCCTGATCACCTCCACACCAGTCCCAGTGTCCCTGATCACCTCCACACCAGTCCCAGTGTCCCTGATCACCTCCACACCAGTCCCAGTGCCCCTGATCACTGCCACATCAGTCCCTGATCGTTGCCACACCAGTCCCAGTGTCCCCGATCACCTCCACACCAGTCCCAGTGTCCCTGATCACCTCCACACCAGTCCCAGTGCCCCTGATCACTGCCACATCAGTCCCTGATCGTTGCCACACCAGTTCCAGTGTCCCCGATCACCGCCACACCAGTCCCAGTGTCCCCGATCACCGCCACACCAGTCCCAGTGTCCCTGATCACCTCCACACCAGTCCCAGTGCCCCTGATCACTGCCACATCAGTCCCTGATCGTTGCCACACCAGTCCCAGTGTCCCCGATCACCGCCACACCAGTCCCAGTGTCCCTGATCACCTCCACACCAGTCCCAGTGTCCCTGATCACCTCCACACCAGTCCCAGTGCCCCTGATCACTGCCACACCAGCCCCAGTGCCCCTGACCACTGCCACACCAGCCCCAGTGCCCCTGATCACTGCCACACCAGCCCCAGTGCCCCTGATCACTGCCACACCAGCCCCAGTGCCCCTGATCACTGCCACACCAGCCCCAGTGCCCCTGATCACTGCCACACCAGCCCCAGTGCCCCTGATCACTGCCACACCAGCCCCAGTGCCCCTGACCACTGACACACTAGCCACAGTGTCCCTGATCACTACCTCACCAGTGACAGTGTCCCTGCTTATTGCCACATCAGTCATAGTGTCACCATACAGTAGGTCACCATAAGGGCTTTTTCACATGTGCAATGCACTCTGAAGAGCTATCTATGTTTTAGAGAGCATTTGTCCCTAATCACCGCCACACTGATCACAGTGTCCCCGATCACCCCCACACTGTCCCTGATCCCCGCCGCACCAGTCACCATATCTCAGATCACTGCTATATGGTCACCATGTCCCCAATCACAGACACATTGGTCACACTTTTCCTGATCACCGCCACACCAGTCACACTGTCCCCAATCACTGTCCTGACAATGTCACCAGATCAGTGCTGCCAGTGACCACAGTGTTCCTTATAAGCACCACACCAGTCCCCGGGTCCCTGACCACCCCTCCGCCAGTCCCAGGGTCCCTGACCAATGCCACAACAGTCACAGTGTCACCATACAGTAAGTCATTATAAGGACTTGTTCACATGTGCAATGCACTGTGAAGAGCTATCCGTCTTTGGATAGCTCTTCAGAGAGCATTTGGCAGGCACTGAGAAGGTGTTGTATCACTTCTCACTGCCTGCTTTAACCGCTTGAACCCCACACAAGCACAAGCATACAAGGGGCATAATTCCTGCCACAGCTACGCAGCAAAGCATCACAGCCATGGTAAGTGTACACCCCTGGCGCTGCCTCTGTAGCTAAAAGGGGGTAGCAGTTGATGGGTGGTAAAACCGTGGCTCAGCCATGAAGTTTTTCTCCCCCCAACCTCACGTATGAACAAGCACTAATAGTGCAGCCAGTCACAGGGTCAGCAGACCAGTATTACAAGAATCAGTGTAACTGATTATCATCACAGCGGATCAGTGCAGCCAGCAAAAGTTTTCCTGATCAACGCCACACTAGTCCCAGTGTCGCAAGACCAGTGCAAGCTGGCAACAGTGTCCCTGATTGTCACCACACTGGTCCCAGTGTCACTAGAAAAAAGAGAAAAGGAGGGCGCACCGACCTAGTGCATTACCACTGGTAAAGCTTTATTGAAGTGTAAAACAGCAAAATATATACTCACAAACGAGCATGGATAACGGGCATTGGCAATGCTACAGGTGCGCAGTTCTTAACATAGACAAATCAGGACCTGACGTCAAGTGGATATAGTGATGGCTGAGGTGTTTCAATGGCAATTGCCCGCTTAGGCTCTGAGGAAAGGGGTTCTCCCCTGAAACGCGTCAGCCATTGCTATATCCACTTGACGTCAGGTCCTGATATGTCGATGTTCAGAACTGCGCACCTGTAACATTGCCAATGCCTGTTATGCATGCTCGTTTGTGAGTATATATTTTGCTGTTATACACTTCAATAAAGCTTTACCAGTGGTAATGCACTAGGTCGGTGCGCCCTCCTTTTCTCTTTTTTCTTTAGCCTGTGAATACCCATTATTCTGAGGAGGGCTGCAAGACGGCAGATACTACTGAATGAATTCGGTCACACCACACATTGAGGAACTAGACACCTGAGCGCAGGAGAGATTTCTATTGTGTTTGCCCAGTGTAACTAGACCAGTGTTAGCCAGCAACAGTGTCCTTGACTGCTGCCACACTAGTCCTCATTGTCACCAGACCATAGCAGCCATCAACAGTGTTCCCGATCACCACCACACCAGTGTTGTGCTGCTGCTGCCTGCTGCCTGTCAGACCCTGGCCTGTTTATTAACCATGTTTTTGTCTGCTACTTGAACAATCCTTTGCCTGCTTGCTGACCATCTCTCTGCCTGAACTGATCCATCTGTATGTCTAATGCCGCGTACACGCGAGCGGACTTTCTGGCATACTTTGGTCCATCGGACCAGAGTCCGCCGCACAATCCGATCGTGTGTAGGCTCCGGCGGACTTTTTTTTCCCCAAAAGTCCGCCGTACCTAGATTTGAAGCATGTTTCAAATCTTAGCCCGCCGGACTCAGTTCCTGACGGAAAGCCCGTTCGTCTCGTTCGTCTGTATGCTGGTCCAACCGACCAGATACGATGCAAGGGCAGGGTATTGCATCTCGCGCTTGCTGCAATAGGAAAAACACATTTTCCTATTGCGGCGAGCGCGGGGCATACCAGGCCCTTAAGTCTGGTATGGATTTGAAAGGGAACCCCCTACACCGAAAAAACGGCGTGGGGTCCCCCCTAAAATCCATACCAGACCCCGATCCAAGCATGCAGCCCGGCCGGTGAGGAAAGGGGGTGGGGACGAGCGAGCGCCCCCCCTCCTGAACCGTACCAGACCGCATGCCCTCAACATGGGGGGGTGGGTGCTTTGGGGGAGGGGACGCCCTGTGGAGCCCCCCCACCACAAAGCACCTTGTCCCCATGTTGATGAGGACAAGGGCCTTTTCCCGACAACCCTGGCCGTTGGTTGTTGGGGTCTGCGGGCGGGAGGCTTATCGCAATCCGGGAGCCCCCTTTAATAAGAGGGCCCCCAGATTCCGGCCCCCCACCCTATGTGAATGAGTATGGGGTACATGGTACCCCTACCCATTTACCTAGGGAAAAAAGTGTCAATAATAAAACACACTACACAGGTTTTTAAAGTAATTTATTAGACAGTTCTGGGGGGGTCTTCTTCCGGCTTCGGGGGTCTTCTTCTGACTTCAGGGGTCCCTACGGTTCCTCTTCTCCCGGTGTCCGGTTGGTTCTTCTCTGCTCTCTCTGGCCTCTTCTCCCGGTGTTCCAGTTCTTCTGCCGGCTCCTCCACTATCTTCATGTCGCTCTTTTGCCAGCGGAGGCTGGACTTCTGGCTTCTGGGCTTCTTCTCTTCTCTTCTTCTGATGTTGACACGACGGTATCTCAGGCTGGAATGCTCTCTGAGCGCTTGGATGTGACTTATATAGGTGGAGACCCCACCCCTTATGCCGTCACAGTCCCTGGGCATGCTGGGACTGTGACGTTTTAGGGGGGGCGTGGTCACTGGGTGATGAAGCCAGAAGTCCATACTCATTCACATAGGGTGGGGGGCCGGGATCTGGGGGCCCTCTTATTAAAGGGGGCTCCCAGATTCCGATAAGCCCCCCGCCCGCAGACCCCGACAACCAACGGCCAGGCTTGTTGGGAAGAGGCCCTTGTCCTCATCAACATGGGGACAAGGTGCTTTGTGGTGGGGGGTCCCCCAAAGCACCCACCCCCCATGTTGAGGGCATGCGGCCTGGTATGGTTCAGGAGGTGGGGGGGCGCTCGCTCGTCCCCACCCCCTTTCCTGACCGGCCAGGCTGTGTGCTCGGATAAGGGTCTGGTATGGATTTGGGGGGACCCCCACGCCGATTTTTCGGCGTAGGGGGTTCCCCTTACAATCCGTACCAGACCTAAGGGCCTGGTATGCCCCGCGACGGGGCTCGCAAGGTGTCAATCTCGCCTGATAAAAGTGGCGAGATTCACTTCCTTTTCTAGTCCCGTCGTACCCGAGTCACGTTCAAAATGAACGGACTTGTCCGTGTGTGGGCAAGTCCGTTCATTCTAAAAGTCCGTCGTAGCTCCGGTGAAAGTCCGGCGGAAAGACCAGTGGACCAAGACTGCTGGAAAGTCCGCTCGTGTGTACGAGGCATAACTGACCATTTTCCTGCTAGGTCCCAATCCCAGCCATCGCCTGCATACAACTCCACTCCTGAAACCACAGGAACTTTCTTCAGCCTCGGCATGGAGTTCACCAGAGTTTCACAGGTTGCCACTGGAGTTCTCTTCCACTCGTCCATGACATCACGGAGCTGGTGGATGTTGGAGACCTTTTGCTCCTCCACCTTTGAGGATGCCCCGCAGATGCTCAATAGGGTTTAATTCTGGAGACATGCTTGGCCAGTCCATCACCTTTTCCCCTAGCTTCTTTAGCAAGGCAGTGGTCTTCTTGGAGGTGTTTTTGGGGTCGTTATCATGTTGGAATACTGCCCTGCAGCCCAGTCTCCGAAGGGAGGTGATCATGCTCTGCTTCAGTATGTCACAGTACATGTTGGCATTCATGGTTCCCTCAATGAACTGTAGCTCCCCAGTGCCGGCAGCACTTATGCAGCCCCAGACCATGACACTCCCACCACCATGCTTGGCTGTAGTCAAGACACACTTGTCTTTGTACTCCTCACCTGGTTGCCGCCACACACGACTGACACCATCAGAACCAAATAAGTTTATCTTGGTCTCATTAGACCACAGGACGTGGTTGCAGTAATCCATGTCCTTAGCCTGCTTGTCTTCAGCAAACTGTTTGCGGGCTTTCTTGTGCATCATCTTTAGAAGAGGCTTCCTTCTGGGACGACAGCCATGGAGACCAATTTGATGCAGTGTGCAGCATATGGTCTGAGCACTGACAGGTTAACCCCCCCCCACCCCTTTAACCTCTGCAGGAATTCTGGTAGCACTCATACGTCTATTTCCCAAAGACAACCTCTGGATATGACACTGAGCACGTGCATTCAACTTCTTCGGTCGACCATGACGAGGCCTGTTCTGAGTGGAACTTGTCCTGTTAAACTGCTGTATGGTCTTGGCCACCCTGCTGCAGCTCAGTTTCTTGGTCTTGGCAATCTTCTTATAGCCTGGGTCAGTGATGGCGAACCTATGGCACGCGAGCCCTCCCTGTGGGCACTCAAGGATAGGGGAGGGAATCCCCCAGCTAAGTAGCCTCTTGCACTGGCGGTGCAGGCGCGGAGGAGTCGGCTCGCTTCCTATCATCCGTGCGATCGATCAGGCAGCAAGGCGGCAGATGTAAGCAAAACCCTCCCTGCATGCACTGAGGGCAGCCCAGTGGGAAGGACACAGAGTGTCTGCTTCTGTATGAATAAGCGCCATGATGGGGCGTGAAACATGTTAGCTATCTTTCTTGTTCCTCCCTGTACATGAGGTGACTGCATTTGGATTTTATTTCTTCATATCAATAAAGATGTCTTCTATGGTGTGCGGCCGTCCAGGATATTTTTCTCTTTCCTGTCTGCTTCTGTAAGCAGCGCCGTGATACAGAGGAAGAGAAGAATGACTCCTCCCTTCCTGGACTTTGAGGCCAATAGGAGAGAGGCTTCCTGTGCAGGGGCTCGGGCAGAGGGCGCTAAAGCATGACAATGTGGAGGACTCTGTCTGCACATACACAGGTAGGACAGTGCTATGGGGGAAAGGGAGGGGGCGCAGAGGACACTGCTGTGTATGTGGTGGGTATGTGAAGGGGCCAGAGGACACTGCTTTAGGAAGGGCCATCCCCATAGCAGTGTCCTCTATTGGCCTTCACATCACCCCCCGATCCATGTATTCTGAGCACAACGCATGTCTGATCCCTGTATTCTGAGCACAACGCATGTCTGATCCCTGTATTCTGAGCACAATGCATGTCTGATCCCTGTATTCTGAGCACAATGCATGTCTGATCCCTGTATTCTGAGCACAATGCATGTCTGATCCCTGTATTCTGAGCACAATGCATGTCTGATCCCTGTATTCTGAGCACAATGCATGTCTGATCCCTGTATTCTGAGCACAACGCATTTCTGATCCCTGTATTCTGAGCACAACGCATCTCTAATCCCTATATTCTGAGCACAACGCAACTCTGATCCCTGTATTCTGAGCGTAACGCTCTCCTTTGAAAAAGCAGAAAAGGTTTTTTCTGGGCAGAATCGTACATTTTTGGTCTCTTAGGGCTCATTCAGAGGGATGATCAGTCCCATCCTCTGTACAGAGCCGCTAGTAGGTTTAATTCCATGTTGGCATTTTGAAATAAATAAGTTGGTTTTGTGTCGCTGTTTGGACACTTGGGCTCAAAAAGGTTCGCCATCACTGGCCTAGGTCATCAATATGTAGAGCAACCATTCTTTTTTTCAGATCCTTAGAGAGTTCTTTGCCATGAGGTACCATGTTAAACTTTCAGTGACCAGTATGAGAGAGTGAGAGCGATAACACCAAATTTAACACACCTGCTCCACATTCACACCTGAGACCTTGTAACACTAATGAGTCACAGGACACTGGGGAGGGAAATGGTTAATTGGGCCCAATTTGGACATTTTCACTTAGGGGTGTACTCACTTTAGTAGCCAGCGGTTTAGACATTAATGGCTGTGTGTTGAGTTATTTTGAGGGGACAGTAAATTTACACTGTTATACAAGCTGTAAACTCACTACTTTACAATGTAGCAAAGTGTAATTTCTTCAGTGTTGTCACATGAAAAGATACTGTATAATAAAATATTTACAAAAATGTGAGGGATGTACTCACTTTTGTGAGATACTGTATATACATATACATTTTTATTACATTATATCATAATTTTCCAAAAACTTGTGGGAAAAATGAAAGCTTCAAAAGGTGTTTGCTTTCTTAAAATGTGGTAATTTTGTAGTTTCTACTCAAATTTATGCCCCTAGAAAGCCTGAAAGTGCTCCTTGGATTTTGTGCCTCTCTAAGTGGCTACATTGTGAAAAAGTCTCACACATGTGGTATCGCCATACCTTGGAGGAGTAGCAGAATGTGTTTTGGGATGTAATTCTAAGTATGCCTATGATGTGTCTTAGAAATATCTTATTAAAGTGGAAGTCCAGGCAAAAGCTAACTAACGCTCTGCCACATTCTAAACCTAATCTTTCTAACCCTGTAAAGCAAAAATTGCTGTAATTACCTATTCTTCAGCTGATCCGGTCCGGTCTTCTGCGGCAAAAACTGTGTGCAGGAGAGGACCGACAATGGACGTGAAATGCCTGGGAAGTGATGTCAGCCATAGAGTTACTATGGGGTTTCCGTTGTCAGCTGCCTCTCCTGCACCCATCTCCACACTGAAGCCGCCGCTGACAGCTGATGCTGGGACCAGGCTGGATTGGCTCCAAAATAGGTAAGTACAATGATTTTTGCTTTACAGGGTTAGATATATTTAGGTTTAGAATGTGGCAGAGAGCAGATTTAGCTTTAGTTAGGTTTTGCCTGAACTTGCACTTTAACTCACAACTTTATGTAAAAAAAATGTTTACAATTTTCCTGCATTTTACAAAAACTATACATTTTAAAAAGACTCACTATATCTTTATAAGAAAAAACCTTAGGCTATTTGCTTTCCAAAATGGGGAAGGTGTGAGTGGGTGTTTCTTCTGTTTTGGTAATTCAGGGACTCAAGAGATATGATAGGTAGTTAGGAAATTAGATGCATTATTTACGTTCCATGAAAACCCAAAGGTGCTCCTTGGATTTTGGGTCTCTATGTTTCTAGACTGTGATAAAGTCTCACACATATGGTATCCCCATACTCGTAAGGCATAGTAGAAGGTGTTTTTTTGTGTAGTTGTAAGTATGTCTATGCCAAGGGTGATAAACAATGTGTTAGAATGACAACTTTGTGAAAAAAACTAATTTTTAATTTTCAAACAAATTGTGACAAAAAAATTAAAAAACTCTGATAATTCTTAGCTTACAGAAAAACTTGCATAAATTACATGACCACAACAATAAGGATGGATGAGGACCAGAATCACATGACTGAGAGGATACTAAACCTCACCCTGGAGATCATCTACCTGCTGACCAGAGAGGTGAGGAGGATTCTGGGAGGTCACATGACATCACTTTTATCTCTATTATTAAAACACAGACCTAACCGGAGAGGGGAGGAGGGTACTGGGATTCTAACATGATATTCTTATCGGTTTTCCAATATAGAGATTTCCTCCTGTGAAGTCAGGCAATCATATGACCATCACAGTGCCCCCATGTGACTCTCTAAAACCTGAGAGACACACCATACAAAAGATTCTGGAAGTCACCAAGAAGATGATGGAGCTGCTGACAGGAGAGGTGAGCGGTGCTGGGATTTCTGGGACATTATCCAGTAACAGACAAGGGATGTGTCTGGATGGTGACTGTATCATTGTGTGTGTCAGGTTCCTTTAAGGTGTCAGGATGTCACTGTCTATTTTTCCATGGAGGAGTGGGAATATTTGGAAGGACACAAGGATCTCTACAAGGACATCATGGTGGACGATCAGCCACCCCTTACATCACCGGGTAAGAGGAGACTTTATTGTAAAGGAGACAGCAGTATGGAGGGTCTGATCCCCCATCATCTGGTAAACACATAGAAACAATGTATTCAGTCAGTGTGTATTTCCTACAGATGGATCCAGTAATGTGAACCCACCAGAGAGAAGTCTCCATCCTCTGTATTCCCAGGATCCCACACAGGAAGATGACACCATCACTCACCATGATCAGGTAGGTGGAGTTGAGGGTCGGGAACTTGTGTGAGTGATGATCCTAAGTACCAGGGTGTGTTCTCTGTGGTGCCTCTCTCATCTTAGATCTGGTTAATGTCTTGCCAGTGACCAGATGCACACACACACTCTCTCTCTCTCTCTCTCTCTCTCTCTCTCTCTCTCTCTCTCTAAATGTCCTCCTTGCACCTCGCTCAACCTGGGACCAAGTCTCCTCCCTTTCCTCTCCTCAGAACTTTAATTACTCTGGGATCTGTAGTTACTCTGGTAAATCGACAAAGCAAAATTAGTCTGTATGGAACTCTTCCTGTGTGGTGGGTGGACTTAACAGGCTGCACAAACCTCTGTAATAACAGAGTCCAATTACAGCTGTGCCTGTTCCTCTGTAAACACAAGCAGGGACAGCAGCAGAAACAGTGAAACTGCAGCTGCTCCTCTCTGCTAGCATTGCTAACCGAAGCTATACACTCCCACCACCAAAGATCTTTGGTCCCTGAAGAAACAGCAGGGCCAGGTAAAAGGAGCAAATATGTAGTCTCTCTTCTCTGCTAGCATTGCTGACCGGGGCTACACTTATTAATTTAGCGATTAACAGGTTTATAAAATGCTTGGAATTAGTGACTTCTGCATACTAAACTAAGAATTCATACTCCTAGAGAGTGATTGCTGCATTGTGTTACACAGTGCACAGTGTCTGTTAATCGGTATGAATCTGCACGCAGATTAGAGTCAGTGTGTATAAGCCACTGTATCTGGCCGACAGAAATCAGAGTGTGTGTATGGTTCCCTAGTAAACCAGTCAGCTTACAAACTGAAGGTGGTGGCAAGCTACCCTAAATCGTGTGTCTGGTGTGTGTGGGGGCAGTGGAAAAGTGAATATGTCACTATTCTAGGTTATAGTATAGCTTGGGGACTCTCTGAAGTGTCCGGGAATTACTAAGTAGCCCCACAACTCTTACACCAGATTGTATGCAAGATTTATATCTTCCTGTATGTGACCAGGATTTGGGAGAAGTCACCCTTCAGTGGTGGCTAGTGGTATTGCAGGCTGTGATAATGGTTTTATAGCACTTTTTTTTTACCTGCTCAGAGTAAGCTCTCTCCTCATTCCTCTTCCACTATCCAAGGTCCTCACATCGGTTAGTGAGTCTCCATGGGTGTGCATCCTTGATGGTATTTTCTGCCATTCTGTTGGTTTAGGTTGAAGATCTGATGAACATGAAGGTTGAGGGTGAAGTAGAAGAGACGTATGCGAGGGATGATCAGCAATATATGATGGAGGCTGGAATGATGAGGACAATCAAAGAGGAGGACACTCCTACAGAGATCAGCACAGGTGAGCCATAATATATTCTTCTGTTATCTCTGCTCTGTTGCTGCACACTGATTGGTCCAGAGCAGGGCGGGAGATGAATGACATCATAGGTTGATAATTGTCCCCTCCTTGTACTGATATCTGTCCTGCACATTAGATCTTCTTTTCTCTCTGATAAACCCCCTTCTCTGTGCTGTAGACACAATTTTTTTATTCAGGCATGATTTATGTATAGTGATGAGCTATAACTGGGTCCGGTTCGGGGAAGCTTGGACGAAGTTTATTAAAGTTCCGATCCTGAGTCCAAAAGTCAATTGGAGTTGAATATTATCAGTATTGGTCACTTTCTATGCTAATAGGCAAGGGATTGTAAAACTGATGGGGGGCTGGGCTCTGCCCTGGGTGACATACATGTACCAAAAAATAAATAAATGTAAATTTCCATTTGCCGTGGAGCATTAATTGCAAAAATGACTCTAGTGCCACCCAGTGAGAGCCGCTAAGAGATGACTGACCCCAAAGATTGCTCTGACCCTGCAAACCTCCCGCACCTCTGTTACCTTGGGTTCGGACATGTTTCAAAGTTAGTAATGGAATCACACAGACACCAAACTGCGATAAAGTAACCAAGTGTATTTACTGTAAAGGTCTTTAACCATTTCCATACCAGGCACTTCCCCCCTTCCTGCCCAGGACAATTTTAAACTTTCAGCGCTGTCGCACTTTGAATGACAATTGCGCAGTCATGCAACACTGTACACAAATGACATTTTTATAATTTTCTTCCCACAAATAGAGCTTTCTTTTGGTGGTAGTTGATCACCTCTGCGGTTTTTAATTTTTGCGCTATAAACGAAAAAAGACCAACAATTTAAAAAAAAAAAAAACTGATGGGCACTGATAGGCGACATGGGGCACTGACTGGCGTTTATTATGGGGACAGGCTGGCAGGTGTTGGGCACTGATTGTCAGCTAATGGGCACCTTTTGATGGGGGGCTGTGCTGATAATCAATGTGCTGATAATCAGCACAGATCCCCCTCTGACAGGGAGAGCTGCCGATCAGCTCTCCCTGTCAGCGTGAACCGAGGAAAGCCGTTTACTGGCACTTCCTGGTTCACGCGATGATCATCTGTGATTGGTCACAGCTGATCACATGGTAAGAAGCCTCTGTCAGAGGTTTATACCACGATCGGAGGTGCGGTGTGTCAGACTGACACACCGCACCTCCGATCGTCGTGCTGTGCGACCGCTGTGTTATCCTGGGCACGTCATATGACGTCCGGTCAGGATATCGCAACCACTTTGCTGTTGTCATTCTGCTATATGGCGGGTTGGCAAGTGGTTAAGTATATAGGGCAGTAAAAGCTTAGGCGGATATTATTTTCCAGTATAATACTATTCCAATTAACACAGAACTGCAATGCATATAAAAATTACTAAAGTTGAGAGAAGTAATCAGTCAAACCTGAGAGTGAGGCTATGACAACAGGTATGAAAGGAAGGAGAGTGACCTTTTATATCAGACTGATCCCTCTAATCCCTGGTGCCACAGGCCCAATAAACTCTGTGACACAAATCTAAAACCAACCAGAAAGATAACACTAGAACTCTTGGGAAGAGTTCCCCTTAAATGGGTGTAGATATTATGCACCAAGCCCTTTAAGTGAGGGGGGGTGGTTGAGAAGTCCTTGTGGTGTAGAGGTTCTGTGTCTTTAGCTAGCTTAACAAGGGCCTAAAAATAGAGTCCTGTAAAATTGCTCCAATGCTGTAAGTAGCAAGTGCAAGTATCTCCTTGTTAGAACTTCGGTGCAAATCAAATGGGTAAAGGTGTCTGCATGCAGTGTCTCTAGGGTATATAGAGGGTGGGCTTCTGCCCGCTCACTAATACAGATGATACCAGGCTCAAGGGAATAGGAAGGGACGGATCCTGAAGCAGGCTCCTGAAGAATCTGTGCTCAGATGGAGGCTCCCGGGCCTCATGCCTTGCTGCGCTGTTAAGTACAGTGAGATCTGTACTGAGGGCATTTTACGTGACCCCCAACTGTCACCGAACCGACAGGAAGCTGGTGAGGATGGATGCATTCACACGCACACGCCGGATGCTCTCCTGGCTGCCTAGGCCTCAGTCCTGTCTCATACTCCTCCAACTGTCTGGGGCTCTGCTTGCAGCTGAAGGCCATGGTCCCAAGAGAGCGACTCCTTCCCAGCACAGCCTATATATCACCTCCTCCAGCATTCTGTTTTCTCCCTGCAGCAGGCTGGAACTTGTAGTCAACAAGAGTCTGACTCCAGGTTAAATTTGGCTCTTCTGACTACATGTCCCAAGATCCATTGCTCTTATCTTAAACCTCACTCTGCGTTCAGGATGTGACAATACAGTGTCTAGGCTGAGCACTATAGGGAACAGCCTCATTGTGGCTGGTGTTACAGAGTGTCCCCCGATGACACAGGCAATTTAGCCAGCACCTGGCTACATGACATAATAACATGATTAAAGTCTTTTATGGAGAAAGACGCTATAGAAATATTTTATTTATACAATGTATACTATTTACAAAGAAAAATATGCCATTTTATATGCGGGTAAATGATGACTTACGCTTACATCTGTTTCCTGTTCCCTTCATTTATACAAGACCCTTTTGACCCTAGATGAGCATCTGATATAGATGTTAATGGGGATCACATGGAAAAAAAAGGGTGCCTCCTGAAAATAAACACAAGACCCTTATCTGAACATGCAGCCTGGCAGGAAAGGAAAGGAGGAAGAAGCGTGTGCACTCCCTTTCCCCTCCTGAATAATACCAGACCACATGCCCTTAAAAATGGGTGGGGGGAGGACTTTGTGTGAGTGGCCGCCCTGGTACAAATCCTCATGTTGATGAGAACAAGGTTCTCTTCCCCACAAACCTAGCCCAGTGATTGTGGGGGTCTGTGGGCAAAGATTTATCAGAACCTGGCAGCCCTCTTTAAAAATATAGGGGCCCTCAGTTCCTGCCCCCCCACTGTGAATGACGAAGGGGTACATAATAACCCTACTGTTCAGTTCCAAATGCTGCTTTATGTCAGTCAGTCTGGACAGTATGGTCACCTGCTGATTTGACACCATCCATAGTCAGCTTAAAGTGATTGTAAAGTCTTTCTTTTTTTTTTTAAATAACAAACATGTTCTACTTCCCTGCTCTCTGCAGTTGCTTTTTTACAGAGCAGCCTGGGTCCTCCTCTTCTCGTGTCCCTCTTCGCTGTTCCTGGCCCCTCCCTCCTGGTGAGTGCCCCCACAGCAAGGAGCTTACGATGGGGACACTCAAGCCGAATCACAGCTCCTTGTGTCCATTCAGACATGGAGCCCCGACCCGCCCCTCGCCTTCTCTCCCCTGTTTGGCTGAGACACAGCAGCGGTGCCGTTGGCTCCTGCGGCTGTCAATCAAAGCCAGTTAGCCAATTAGGAGGAGAGTTCTGGACAGCTAGAACACTTGTGGACATTGCTGGAGAGAGATGGGGCTCAGGTAAGCAATTTGAGGGTGCTGGGGAGGCTGCTGCACACAGAAGGTTTTTTATCGAATGCATTAAGATAAAAAAACCTTCTGCCTTTACAACTCCATTAAATCCATTACACAGAAGTTGAATCCACCCCAACTTAAGCTAGCTGTGGTACAGACAGTGTCCCTGTCTCTTATCAGAACTAACGCTAACTGAGGAAACATGAAAGAAACAGGGAGGGTCTAACCAGGACTGAACTAACTAGTACTAACTGTCTTGCTGGGATGAAAAGTAAGGAGGAATATAGAAAACAGAAACACTTATATTTGCAACAGAAAATACTTCTCCAAACACCCTCCAGTGCTAGGCCTATGGTCACTTTTTCTATGCAAAAGGGCCTGAAAGTCTGAACTTTGAACCTCCTCATTAGCAGAGATCACATGACCCAGTGCCTAGGCTTGTGGTTGTGTGAAGAGCATGCAGGTCCCAGTTTCCATTGGTTCCTGCTCTTCTGACAAGTCTGTGTAAATGTAGAAGTAATCTGCGAGGACCAAAGGTTCTTTTTTTTACTGAAGCGGGGAAGTCACAGCTGGTTGAGACATCCACAGAGAACATCTACTCACTAAAATCTACCTGTTCCAGATGGAATCTTGATTTTGGTGAACTCACCCTCGTGTATCTATTGATCATGTTTTTTATATATTTTTTTTTAGGACAGGCCATCGAGGAACCCTCAAAGGATCATCTCACCTTATCTCCAAGCTGTAATATGGAAAATGGGGACAACACAAGAGATTGTGCAGAAGAAAAATCAATGATCCCCACTACGGATGGAGAACATCACAGTCTGGATAGACCATCAAATCCTCTTGACTCTGAGCAACTTTGTACTGTGAGGAATGTTGCAAGAAATAAGGGGATGGAGAAAATTCTTGGTACAGAATGTGGGGAAAGTTGTAGCTCTGAATCAAGTCTTATTGTACATCAGAGAGCTCACACTGGTGGGAAGCTTCATTCTTGTTCTGAATGCAGGAAAGGTTTTTTTAAAAATTTAAAACTCCTCATACATGCCAGATCTCATACAGGCAAGAAGCTGTATTCCTGTCCTAAGTGCAGGGAATGTTTTTCACAATTGTCCCATCTTTACATGCATAAGAGGTCCCACATGAGGACTAAGCCATATTCTTGTCCTGAGTGTGGGAAATGTTTTTCAAGGAAATCAACCCTTATCATACATCAAAGATCTCACACAGGGAAGGGGCCGTACTCCTGCCCTAAATGTGATAAAAGTTTTTCACGTAAGTCCATTCTTTGCACACATCAGAGGATTCACACAGGAGAGAAGCCATATTCCTGTCCTGAGTGTGGGAAATGTTTTTCAAGGAAATCAACCCTTGTCATACATCAAAGATCTCACACGGGGGAGAAGCTTTACTCCTGCCCTGAATGTGATAAAAGTTTTTCACGTAAGTCCAAACTTTACACACATCAGAGGATTCACACAGAAGCAGGCCCAAAATTAAACTTTGCTATACATCAAAGTGCTCACACAGGGGAGAAGCCATACTCCTGTTCTGAGTGTGGAAAATGTTTTTCAAGGAAATCAACCCTTGTCATACATCAAAGATCTCACACGGGGGAGAAGCCGTACTCCTGCCCTGAATGTGATAAAAGTTTTTCACGTAAGTCCAAACTTTACACACATCAGAGGATTCACACAGAAGCAGGCCCAAAATTAAACTTTGTTATACATCAAAGTGCTCACACAGGGGGGAAGCCATACTCCTGCCCTGAATGTGATAAAAGTTTTTCACGTAAGTCTAGGCTTTACACACATCAGAGGATTCACACAGGAGAGAAGCCGCATTTCTGTCCTGAGTGTGGAAAATGTTTTTCACGGGCATCACATCTTAACAGACATCAGTTGTCTCACACAGGGGAGAAGCCATATTGCTGTAGCGAGTGTGGGAAGTGTTTTTCAGAGAAGTATAGTCTTTACACACATCAGAAGATTCACACAGGAGAAAAGCCGTATTTCTGTCCCGAGTGTGGAAAATGTTTCTCAGAGAAATCAAGCCTTGTTAGACATCAAAGATCTCATACAGGTGTGAAGCCATATTCTTGTGCTGTGTGTGGGAAATGTTGTTCAAAGAAATCTAACCTTATTGTACATCAAAGATCTCACACAGGTGAGAAGCCATATTCCTGTTTGGAGTGTGGGAAATGTTTCTCAGACAAATCAACCCTTGTTAGACATCAAACGTCTCACACAGGTGAGAAGCCATATTCCTGTCCTGAGTGTGGAAAATGTTTTACGCGGGCAGCGCATCTTACCAGACATCAGTGGTCTCACACGGGGGAAAAGCCATATTCCTGTCATGAGTGTGGGAAGTGTTTCTCAGAGAGATCAACCCTTGTTAGACATCACGCATCTCACACAAGTGAGAAGCCATATTCCTGTCCTGAGTGTGGAAAATGTTTTACGCGGGCAGCGCATCTTACCAGACATCAGTGGTCTCACACGGGGGAAAAGCCATATTCCTGTCATGAGTGTGGGAAGTGTTTCTCAGAGAGATCAACCCTTGTTAGACATCACGCATCTCACACAAGTGAGAAGCCATATTCCTGTCCTGAGTGTGGGAAATGTTTCTTGATGAAATCGGAACTTGTTAAACATCAAAGATCTCACACAGTTAAGAAGGCTTATTCCTGTGCCGAGTGTGGAAAAGGTTTTTCAAAGAAATCAAGCCTTGTTGTACATCAAAGATCTCACACAGGCGAGAAGCCATATTCCTGTTCTGAGTGTGGAAAATGTTTCACGCGGGCATCGCATCTTACCAGACATCGGTGGTCTCACACGGGGGAAAAGCCATATTCCTGTCCTGAGTGTGGGAAGTGTTTCTCAGAGAGATCAACCCTTGTTAGACATCACGCATCACACACAAGTGAGAAGCCATATTCCTGTCCTGAGTGTGGGAAATGTTTCTCGATGAAATCGGAACTTGTTAGACATCAAAGATCTCACACAGTTGAGAAGGCTTATTCCTGTGCTGAGTGTGGGAAAGGTTTTTCAAAGAAATCAAGACTTGTTGTACATCAAAGATCTCACACAGGCGAGAAGCCGTATTCCTGTCCTGAGTGTGGGAAATGTTTCTCTGAAAAATCGAGCGTTGCTAGACATCAAAGATCTCACACAGGCGAGAAGCCGTATTCCTGTCCTGAGTGTGGGAAATGTTTCTCAGAAAAATCAAGCGTTGCTAGACATCAAAGATCTCACACAGGTAAAAAGACGCATCCCTGCTCTTAATATGGGAAATGTTTCTCACGGAAACCAACCTTTGTTACACATCAAATAACTAATAGAGGTGGGAAGCTAAATTCCTTCCTTGAGTGACGAAGATTTTTTCGCTAGTGTCCCATCTTCACACTCATCGGAGATTTCACATAGGGAGAAGCCATGTCGCTGATTTTAGTGCCTTTTTTTTTTTTTTTTACAGAAATCAGACCTTGTTATATATACATTAAAGCTCTTACACAGGTAAGAAGCCGTATTCTTGCCCTGACTGAGAAATCTTATCCACAGAAAACAAAACATGTCACACAAAGACCTCACGCAGGGGAAGCTTTATTCCTGTCTTGAATGGTGAAAATGCTATATATGGAACTCATACTTTGTTATACATCAAAGATCTTACACAGAGAAGAAGCCATATTTTTGTTTTTAGTGTGGGAAACGTTTCCATGGCACCACACATGGATTGACTCTGTCCTCTGCTCAACTTCCTCAGGAGAGTATAAATAAATATATAAAATTGAGTCCACCTGATCAGATATGTTTCTTTTTTCATCCTTTTTCAAGGAGGAAGACTTACCTAGCTCAGTAAATGTAAGGTGCAAAGATTTGGTGATGGGCCTCTAAAGGGGTCTCCTGAATAATAGAAGAAATGGTTGCACTCCGTACTGGATCAAAATTCTTTTTTATTCAGAACATCCCAAGTGTTGACAAAAGACAGAAAGCTGGTAGATGCATTTCACACACTCCAAGTGCGTCTTTTGTCAACACTTGGGATGTTCTGAATAAACAAGAATTTTGATCCAGTACGGAGTGCGGCCATTTCTTCTATTATTGACTGCATGCGGAGGCGAGCCTAGGCGGGCACCTGTCTAGATCATCAGGCATCTAATCTCACCTGGAGCAGCGAGTTTTTCTTGTTTGGATATTGGTTCTTCTGAATACCAGCTGATTTTGAGGCATTTTACCCCTTTATACTGCTGGGGTCTTCTTCATTGAAATATGCATCTTACATGGAGTGTGATCCTGCTGACTGTTCCGCCATGTGGTATCTGAGTCTTTTTTGCCATTCAGCTGCATTTTCCCCTGTGCAGTCCCTGTGCTGCTTTGCTTCATTGTCTGCCTTACAAATTCCTTTCTGACGTGTATTTTATCTGCCCCTACTTGTTCTCTGTACTGGCATTGTGCATCTGCTGCTCTCCGGTGCTCTTGGACGCTCTCTGTTTCTGGGTAATAAGCTGGAGGGTGATGTGTGGTGGAACACGTGCTGTGCTTTCTAGACAGGGGGATTGGCACTTCTGCAGAAGCCTGCAGTAGGCTGAGGAAAGGCAGTGTGATGCACATTGTGCTTCACAGGCATCGGGGTATGGGGTATGCTCAGCAACTAATGCATGCACTATATAGTTGGGATGCCTCCAATACATCCTCACACACAGCACCATGCAGGCACACTCCGGTTGCCATCACATGGCACTCAGGTGGTGTCTATTTAACTACATCAGAACAAAATATTACAGCGCACACATGCAAAAAATGACATTTAACTCCTGCAAGGCTATTTAAAACACCTGAACGGTTTCCAAAAATATGGGGATTTGGTCACACCATATTGCTATATGGTGCTTAAGCCCACTTACTGCGACAAAGTACCCCATTATTAGTGGGTCCTACGCTATCCATAGAATGGAAGATCCTGCTTCTCTGAACCATGGGAGAAATACACTCCTCTATGTGGGAGAACTAAAGGACTCCTCCTATAACACAGGTGGACACTAATGAGAGGCAATGATGAGGGAGTGGTGTGCTCCTCGCCCAAAAGGATTTGGTCAGAATCCATACACTAGACAAACAAAATATTTGGGGGGACACACCCTAAAAGATGCGTTATTTATTCTATAAATAGTGTAGGACCCACTAATAATGGGGTATTTTGTTGCAGTAAGTGGGCTTAAGCACCATATAGCAATATGGTGTGACCAAATCCCCATATTTTTTGAAAATGTTCAGGTGTTTTAAATAGCCTTGCAGGAGTTAAATGTCATTTTTTGCATTCGTGCCCTGTAATATTTTGTTCTGTTTTATGGTCTTATGGCTGCACCATCTTTAATGCATCTTTTAGGGTGTGTCCCCCAAATATTTTGTTTGTCTATTGTATGGATTCTGACCAAATCATTTTGGGCAGGAGCACCCCACTCCCTCATCATTGCCTCTCATTAGTGTCCACCTGTGTTATAGGAGGAGTCCTTTAGTTCTCCCATATAGAGGAGTGTATTTCTCCATGGTTCAGAGAAGCAGGATCTCCCATTCTATGGAGAAGAATAAGGGAGTTTGGGACTTTGAATGAGACTAAGGACATTGTGGAGGAGATTAGTAAAGAATGTATTTAATGACATGTAAAGATGTAAAATTCATAAAATAGTACAAAAAAGTATATGGCAAGTGTATATGACATATAACTCTACATGTACAGAAAAAAACGTCCTTTTACGGCCAGTAGAAGGAGCTGTGAGCCCCGAGCGCGTAGCCTGTACTATCCCTGCATTATCCCCAACACCAGCCTGGACGTTTGCCGTGCATCAGTGACGTAATTTCCTCTTCTGCACTCCAGAGTGGTCAGCGTGGAGCTTTCCATGCACTGGATGCAGTGGTTCAGCCTGTGTACAGACTCCACACCCAGACGCCTGAAGGAATGAAATCTGAGCCGGAAACAAGATCACAGCACATCCCAGGACACTTTTAAATCTCAAAGAAACACCTCCACCCTGCGAACCAGTAA
Organism: Aquarana catesbeiana; assembly: GCF_042186555.1. Classification (NCBI taxonomy): domain Eukaryota; kingdom Metazoa; phylum Chordata; class Amphibia; order Anura; family Ranidae; genus Aquarana; species Aquarana catesbeiana. The sequence continues at coordinate 308,981,672 of NC_133331.1, forward strand.
GTGTAATTGTTACACTAACTTTTATTTTTGCATAAACAAGCTACCACAGTTGGCGCCTCCACACCCCTCCTTTTTTCAACACTGAAATCCTTAAAGTGTTGTTTATTGGTACATCAGAGGGACAGTAAAATGCTGATGAGTTTCAGCAATAGCCTTAGTCGTAGCTAATTTGAAATAGATATAGTAAGATATATATATATATATATATATATATATACACCTACACAGACTCCACCTTTGACCAATTAGCATATCAAATTGATACCACAGATCATTAACATATTTAATTGATTCCACCACTCATTCAAGTGGATGGTGACTACACATGTTTTTGCCAGAAGAAAAAAGGGGATATAAAATGTTGAGCTCCAAAATATAAGAAAAGTGTGAAAAAAAAGGTTATTATAGAAATTGCTGCATAAGATGTTTAAACATTGTTCTTCCAAAAAAATAGAAGAGAGGAAAAAAAAGAAAAAATATATATTCTTAAGTCAAAAATACTTAATAGTGACACAATGTAAGAGCAAAATAAGTGACAGAACTACTATTGAAAGGTTATGTCAAAAATAAACAATTAACCAGAAGTGGCAGGAAAGAGAGATAAAAAACAGGCACAGAAAGAGCTCACTAGGAACAGGCGACAAGTGTAAAATGAACAATACAACTAAAATAGGATAGGATGATATTATTTGAGAAATAGATCCACATCCCATCTATGGTTCATGCCTGTAGGGATGCGTGTCCCCAACAGAAAAATCCACTTGACTACCTGTTCCAGGAGCCTTCTATATAGTTTTGTTTTAATACGTCCATATTCATCTAAGGATAATGTTCAATCCAAAAATGTGACCTTTTCTCTATGTAAATCGCATTTGAAACTCAAATTGTAAGGATTATCACCCAGATTCCTCACAAATGAATTCAATTATTTCTCAGTACCTGACCAAAAAATGAAGACGTCGTCAATGTACCTGTACCAGGATAAAATCCTGGACAGGCACTCTGACAAAGCCACCCCCTCCATTAAAGGGCCAACTCTCCCAATCACCCAAATAGATGTTAGTATAAGCCGGGGCACATTCCGTGCCCATGGCTGTGACTTGGGCCTGATAGTAACGCCTACCGTCAAACTGAAATTTGTTATTTTTTTGCAGGAATTCCAACAGTTTCACAACCAATCTATTGTGATCCATTTTATCCAATGGTCTATTGTCCAAAATCTTACTTATGGTTCATAGAGCCCTATCATGGGGTATGGAAGAGTATAGGGCTTCTATGTCCAGTGTTACTAGAAGTGTGTCCTCTGCTAAAGTCATATCATGTAAAAGTGTATGTAAGTGGGAAGTATCCTTCACATAGGAAAATTGACTCCATACAAATGGCTGCAAAATTTTGTCTATGTATTCACTGATTCTCTCAGTGACTGATCCCACCCTTGAGATAATGGGACGGCCTGAAGGGTTGTCCATAGACTCATGAACTTTTGGAAGTGCATAAAATGCTGGCACCTTCGGAAAGCCCACTTTAAGTTATTTGACTGCTTCTTTGTCAATTAAATTGGTGGCTAGAGCGCGATCAAGAATAGTGAATAAACTTTTTTGATCCCTTTCCAGATTAATTTTAGGTATGGTAGTATACTACTGTCTACTATTCAGTATTCGTCGACCTATTCTCAAATATCTCATCTGATCCATCAAGACAATGTCCCCCCCCCTTATCCGTAGCCTTAATTATCAGATTAATTCAATTGGTATACAGAAGAGCACACTCACTCAGCGACCTTCTGGAACGCAGTTACATCACTTGGAAACCCCCCTGTTACTCTGTAAGCACAGGTATGACTCATTGTGGGAGCTGCAAGTTTTGCCCCTACATGATAGAGAGTGGCTCTTTACAGCTACCTACGGGGAGACTCCTGCAATGTAGACAGAAAGCCAATTGAGGCCCTTTGGGGGTAGTTTATGTAATTATATGTTCTTGCAACTCATTTTACGTATGGAGGACTATTAGACCTGTTCGTAAACGGTTCCAGGAACACATCTATGAGATTGAGACTTACCATCTGATGGCCTCATTGGCTAGACATGTATGTTTACAACATGATGGGGACCCCCGTTGTCTCAAGTGTTGGGTTCTTAAAGTGATCCCCCAGGATTAAATGGGTGGAATTTTGATCAACTAGTTCTCCAACATGAAGCCCATTGGATTTGGGAGTTGGAGGCCACTAAGGCCCCTGGCTTAAATGACTGTTTAAGTTTTGCCCCTTTTTTTAAGTAATGAGGGTTTTATTGTGTGCAATTTTTTTTCTTCTCAACTCACTGTACATATTAAGTTTTTGTTATTGTATATTAATTTTTTCTATTTTCATTCAACAAAGTGTTTGATTTGGGGAGTGGGTCCTGCCGCCCTGTTGCTGTTTCAGGACTTGCTGGGCCTTATGGATATGTCACATGTGATTTGACTCCCTCTTGTGGAGACTTACATTACTCTTACTAATGTTGAATCTGTATAACTTTATAGATAGTGACACTATTGAGTGCGCCTGCGCTGCCATGTGGGATGTGTGGCGGCACCGCCCAATATTTGAGGTGATGACACCACTACGCATATCCCATTATGGTGAGCTTGCACGTGATATGCTTTGACGCGGGCGCGGCATGCTTGGAGGCATGCCACAGTAGCCATTTAAAGCCCGGGAGATGCACATGGCAACAGGACCACATTTAATCTTGCCTTTGAAGCAGCTGGCAGAGACAGACGAAACCGGTCAGGCTATACCCATTGACCACCTCTTGTTTTTGACAACTCATTCATATTGACACCCAAGGAACGACATATCCTGCTAAAGGAAGATTTCCTTATGCCCCGTACACACGGTCGGATTTTCCGATGGACAATGTCCGATCGGAGCGTGTTGTCGGAAATTCCGACCGTGTGTGGGCTCCATCGGACATTTTCCATCGGATTTTCCGACACACAAAGTTGGACAGCAGGAGATAAAATTTTCCGACAACAAAATCCGATCGCGTCAATTCCGACTGTGTGTGGCCTGTTCCGACGCACAAAGTGCCACGCATGCTCAGAAGAAATTCAGACACGGGACAGCTCGTTCTGGTAAACTTAGCGTTCGTAATGGATAAAGCACTTTCGTCACACTGCAATGTTCAAAATGGTTTAATACAGCGCACTCTCTTCTTCTTTATAATGTGACAAGAATTAAGTAGTTTTGATGCTCATATTCACACACACTTCTCACAAACTTTTTTCGTTACTATTTATCGGGATTCCCTCAATATATTTTGATTTCTCACATCTGACAACATTTTTTTTTTTTTTTAGGTTTTTTTACTTTAATGTAGAATTTTTTTTGTGTTTCTCTTTTTATTTTTTTTTGGTGATTTGGATTTGTATTCCCGAAAATGTTTGTGTGTTTTTGGTGACAAGTTCCCACAACACCACTAATATGTTGTTCTATTTAATCTGTAGGAGATTGTTTGGTGTTGTTGTCCCTTGTTAATTTCACATTGTACTTTAGAAATGTACCTGAATCGTCACCAACAAACTGTCCTTTTTGGATGAAAACACACACAGGAGAGTAGAATTTCCCGAAAAATATTTTATTAAGGGCTCACAACTAAACAATGAGGGAGGCAACGCTGGAGAAACTGCAGAAGTGGGTGAAGCCTTGGACCCCCAGGGCAGACATCAATTATTTAAAAGCAAAATTGGTGGCCTGAGGAGTCCTTATCTAAGGGAGGGCAGTCTGGTCCAGAAGTCCCAGAGATCCGGAAAGCAGCAGATGACATGTGTGTCCCCAGGCTGTGGTCATACGAGAGACTGCATCTTCTGTCAGACCAGACTGAACCCAGGGCAATCACTCTTTGGTCTTCCTTCCACGCTTCCTTACAGGCTTTGGCTGTGGTGGTGGAGTTGTGGCAGCAGGAGGAGGAGGAGGAGGAGGATCGTCCCTCTCCATGACATCTGTCTTGTGTGTCAGTTCCCCACTCTCCCCCTTACGTAGGACTTTATAAATCAGGTCCTCAGAAATCTTGCGTTGGCCCTCCTGCATGCCCTGCAATTTTGTGGCAGCCATGCAGGCAAAGGCATCTTCAGGACTGGGGAAGGCTCGGAGGGACGCCGAAGCCTCCTGGATCAGCCTGTATGCTGAATCCTGCACGGGACTCGGAGTGGCCTTCCTGGCCCTTTTGTATGGCAGGCGGAGGGGAGGAACCTGAGACTCAGTCAGGCTGCGACTGGTCCCAGGCTTCTCTTGGCTGACACTTAGCCCCGCCTCCTCCTGGCTGCCACTAATCCCCGCCTCCTCCTGGCTGCCACTAATCCCCGCCTCCTCCTGACTGCCACGTTCCACAGCCTCCTCCTGGCTGAGGTCTTCCTGTGTATGAAAAAGGGACATAGTTTTAGTTTTTTTTTCATCAATCACACACAATTTTCACCTCCTGACTGCTGCAAATTGAATGTTAACAAATATAACAGACTATCCTTCTGAGCCCAGCAGTTTTCATTCTTGTCCCAATTTTGGGTGCCCACTACTGTCTATTGATATGTAAAACACTTTTTTCAATCAGCAATTAGTGATCAATAATAACATCTAATAAACATCATTTATTGATTGACCAGAAATCTGTAGAAGAATGCTATACCTGACTCCAGCTGGGCTCCTCCACTTCTTCCTGGCTGGAAGGCCCAGGTTGGACATCGGAAGCCTCAGCTGGGGTGGAAGGAAGCGTGGAAGGAAGAGTAGAGAGGGATTCCCTGACTTCAGTGTGGTCTGACAGAAATCGCAGTCTCTCATAGTACCACAGCCTGGGGACATAAACGTCATCTGCTACAGCTCCGGATCTCTGGAAATCTGTGACCTTCTTGCGCTCCCTAAGATAAGTGCTCCTCAGGCCACCAATTTTAGCTTTTAAATAAGGGATGGTTGCTGTGGGGACCACTGGCTTCACCAACTCCAGCAGTTTCTCCAGCGCTGCCTGCCTCTTCTGTTTGTGATTATAGTGGGGGTGTCTCACCTGCCACAGACAGGGCAGCTCCCTGTACTTGCCTATGAACAGGGGCAGGAAATTGTGGTCGTTGAACCCATCCATTTTCTATGCAAGACACAACACAAGACAAAGCCTAATGTCAGGCCAAACTCCCCTAATCTTGTTACAATATAGGCTTCAATTTCGAAGTAGTATAGGGCCAAGTTTAGATCCTACCTTCGTTAGCACGATCGGCGTCTCCGATGCTCCTTCCTCCGCTCACAGATCGTACGTAAGACGCGCGCGTTACGATTTATACACACTGCGCATGCGTATAACTCCACCCGCCCCTGACGTTCTTTCTATTCTATTCCCCGCCCCTTTTCGTTCGGCGCAGTGGAGGAAGAGCACATGGCGGAGAGACAGCAGGATCCTGAGAATTGGAGCAACGAGGAGAAGGAGGAAAGGCCGGAGCCTGAAACGTCCAGATCCAGAAGGAGATTAAAGGACTCAAATATGTCCTTTGGGGAGATGTTGGAAATGGTGGACATCCTGAAGAGGGCCGACTATGATGGAAAGTATGGGCCTTACCCCAACCCCAATGTCCGAAAGGCCAAGATCATGGCGAAAGTGGTCAGGAGTCTGCACCGGAAATTCGGGGTACGACGATCGAAAGATCAGCTCAGGAAGCGGTGGTCGGACCTGAAATTACGAGAACATGAGCAGTACAGAAAGATCCGGAGAGTGCTGCAAAAAAAGTAAGTAGTTGTGCTGTGTTCCTATTTTTTTTGTGTTTATTACGTTCGTGCTGCTCCATGTGCTTTTAGGAACTGTTGTACAGTTTAAAATGGCAACTTTCATGTTCATGGGCACATTATTCGTTCGGATCACACATTTTTTTTGCGGACTAGAAAATACCATTGTTTAGGCCATATGCATTTGGCCACCATTTTGAGGCCCTATACTTGTCTTCAAAGAATTGGGTTGTATAGATGGCTTTGTTACTAGAATGAAATGCAAACTAGATTGTGTGTAAGGAGAGGACACTGAGCAGCTGTTTTCACATCTGGACACTGGAGCACTAGTGTGGGACCCCAGAACACCATTTTTATTAGGGGGGCCACACAGGTGCTCCAGTGTATACTATAGGGGGGGCTACATCTGTGAAGCTTGTACTAAACAGGTAAAGTATTGCAGCTTGATAAAGGGCACTAAAAAAGCTACATCTTGGAACTCTGCTAAAATATATCATTGTACCCCACTTCCAAGCAATGTTTCATCTTTATATAGTTCTGCCATCAAATATCTGTGTGCTAATTATACCATTTTTGTTTTACATAGGGGAGAAAAGACTTGGAGGACACCCCTCATGTGAGGAGACCAGAGCCCCCCCCCCTGGAAGAAGGTGAAATCCCCCCAACACAAGATGAGCAGGAGGATGAAGACGTGGTGGAAGTAGTCACCACAACAGGTGAGTGTCTGCGACCACAGGCTCAGATAAGAGATGGATGGCGGCATATTTTTTACACCTAATTTATTTTGGGGTTCCTCTCTTTTTAGGTGATCATGAGGTTGTGGATGAAGATCCTTTCACATCAGAAAGTGCCCAGATTGTGATCGGGGAGATCATGGGGTGTAATTTACAATTGGAAAACATCAAGCAAAACATCAATGATGTTATTCCAAAATATAAAAACATCATTGATGTTTTGGGGCGAGTTTAAAGCCCCTCCAAATCACTTTCTTCTTTTGTCTGCTACAATGTGCGAAATGTTTTTGTGATTTTTCCCAAAAGCCAAATTTGGAGGATGCACACAGTGTGTCAACATGTGCTATCTGCCATCACGGGAGATCAATGGGCGCGTTTTGGGGGTGCAACCCCTTCCTCAATAATAAAGTAGCGGTGAGGAAGGGCTTTCTCCCCCAAAACACGTCCCTTGATCCCCCGTGATGGCAGCTAGCACATGTTGACATTGGGAAATTTGTGTGCATCTTCCAAATTTGGCTTTGCCAGGGGTGATTTCCCCCCATCTGAACGCAATATCAAACACAGTTCCTAAATACTCATGTCTGATATTGCCTTCCAGTTCTACCAAATGTGAACTTTGTAAGATCAAGATTTGTGTCTTTCTTGTTGGTTTTACACATGCCTGTTTTCTATAAAATGGACATTTTGATTTTAGATAATGACACCACAAAAATTGTTATACAACAAACATGTTGGTTTGTCAGAAAAACCTTTGGTAAATGCGCATGTGATTGTGCAGGTAATAAAAAGATTGTTCATCAAGAATGTGTGGATTATTGTCTCAATGCTACAACACTTTTGGGGTGATGTAATTGTTGTTTTATGAGAAAATGGAGGTTATTTCCTAAGGGGAAATCCACTTTGCACTACAAGTGCAGTTTCAGTGCAGTTGCAAGTGCACTTGTAGTGAAAAGTGTCTTTGCATTTAGTAAATAACAGCCAACAGTGCTTTGTATAAGGTTACACAATCACGACATTTTCTGCACTCCACACATTTCTGTCAGGGTCAGCTCAAACAAACACAAGCAGTAAATGTCCACAAAAAAGAGCCTGGGGGGAGATGCCTGTCGAGAACTTGAGGTCCTGCAGACTTCTCCCTGTGGCCAAATACCGCAAGGTAGCGACCAACCTCTGCTCCAGAGTGATGGCTTGCCTCATGCAGGTATCCTGCCTGCTGATATAGGGGGTCAGCGAAGCCAACAAACGGTGAAACACGGGGTCCGTCATCCTGAGAAAGTTCCTGAAATCATCAGGATTATTCTCACGGATCTCACGGAGCAAAGGCATATGACAGAACTGGTCACGCTGAAGCAACCAATTCTTGGTCCATGAACTCCTCCTCACCCTGTTCATGGACTGGACTTGTGTCAAGGTCAGGACCCCAACACCAAGCCCCCGCACAGCACGAACTCTACGAGGAGTACGCATACGAAACATGGCTAGAAAACGGTCGGCTGCTCAGAACGAAGTAACAGAACGCACTGAAGAACAGCAAGGCCTGTGAAGAGCGACCTGAAAAACAGCAACGAGCAGGCAAGATCACACAGAAAACTCTGATACGAACTGACTGCACGCACTGAAGAGCAGATACAAACCCACAAGCACAAACTGAACGTCAGAAAACGATCTGAAAGCCACGAGTCTGAAAAAGCGCGAATCGTCTCTCACCAAACTTTTACTAACACGAGATTAGCAAAAGGAGCCCAAAGGGTGCCGCGCTTGGTTCTGAACCGGCCTTTTCTAGTCTCGTCGTACGTGGTGTACGTCACCGCGTTGTTGTCGATCGGAAATTCCGACAACTTTGTGCGACCATGTGTAGGCAAAACAAGTTTGAGCCAACATCCGTCGGAAAAAATCCTAGGATTTTGTTGTCGGAATGTCCGAACAAAGTCCGACCGTGTGTACGGGGCATTACTCATTCCAGGACAATGATGCTCTACGGGATCTGATAAATATACACACATACATTTGGAGCTGGTCATTTCCCTCTTGTGTATTTCTATTATGGATTACAACTGGTCCCTACGGGACCAGAATTTGTAGTTCTATTGCACAATGTGATGTCGTCTGTGGATTATTTATACAGTGCGAGGGAGGCAGCTCAGGATACAGAGTGGTTTACAGCAGAACTTTGATATCATCTATCCAATCCTTTACAACCTTAAATCCTGATACCCCATCTGGACCACTGTCACAACCATCATTTTCCGCTTGGACTGTGTTTACTTCCCTTGAGCATTCATTGGATCCATAAACTGTGTTTACTATTTTTAACCACAAGGATCCTTTATGAACAGCCCCTTTTCACAGGATCACTAGCCATATACCTTGGTGTCTTGCATGTATCCAGTTACATGTATTCCCCCATAGGGGCCCATTAAGCCTGGGGGTACTATACCTTATCTCACAAATATTGGTTTTGATACTGTGGTTATATTATGTTCACAGGAGGTGGTCATCGTGTTTTTATGGTATGTATATTTTTGTCTGTTTGATATTGATTTTAATGTTGACTCAATTTTTGTCTTGATATAGATATAAAAAAACATTTATATTTTTGGTATGTACAGTAAGTTGTGTTATTGGTTTATTGTTATGGGGGTGGTTGAGGTGAATCAGGGTTTTTATTATTGAGTTACAGAAGCCGTACTTTTGTCATTCACTGTGTGTGCTACTAGTAATACAGAGTCATGTCAGAGCTTACTGAGCTTCAAAGAGGGCAAATTGTTGGTGCCTGCTTAGCTGATGCCTCTGTGAATGAAGTTGACAATTTATTTGCGGTGCCACAAGGTACAGTACCAAAGGTCATATACAGTTTCCGGGAAAACGTCATCTGATAAGCATAAGTGCGGTTGACATGGTCAGCTGAACGAAAGAGACTTAAGGACATTGCGCAGGATTGTGACCCGGATTTTTGCATGAAGAGAGGTATCAGATTCCACTATCCACCACCCAAGACTTATATTTGCCAATTCCCAGAATTCAGGTTTATCCTTGTAGAGATAGATAAGGCTAAACAAACTGTCACCTCCCTGAAGCCTCAAAGGGAAGATCTAGCCAACTTGTCTGCAGTCCAAGCAGGGGAAGGGGCACATGCACCCTGAGGGCTCCCAGATGACTACCTGTCATCGACTTATGTCAAAGATCAGAGGGATATACTTTATCACTCATAAAAACTAAAATATTAGTTGCAGAGAGATGGAAATAATTCTTTCTGATTGTACACATTTTGGAAAATGAGTGCATATAAAATTGTATGCGTAGTATGGATAGAATGCAGGAAAGATCCCCAAAACCGGTGTATGTGGCCCGCTCACGATAGCCAAGTGATGATTGGTCTTGTTGCAGTAGGACCGATGCTCTAGTGTTGGAAATCCTATCCCCTGACCCAGTTTTTAGAACCATTCATGGCTCATTCAATTCTAGTCACTTTTAAAGACAGAATCGTCCAGCGGGCTGGGAAGGGAACACCCCCCAGAGTTGATGGGCCAAGGGCTAAAGTCCAGCCCACATCCATCACTCAATACATTGAGGAGCATGAGATATGGAGATGGTGTGATTCACATGGAGCTAGTTCAAACCTGGTAAATTACACTTTCTGACATGCTCCCGTCACAGGATAAAACTTGCTAAAAGTTTTATTTCTGGCTTTATGCTTTTTATTTTTAAAGCTAATAGCCAAACTGTGTATGTCCTTTTTGTCTTTTTTTATTCTTTTTGTGTATACAGTATATTATGCACTGCCCACTTTCGGGATATTAAATTGGCTTCTATTTACTAAGCTAGAACTCATATCCCTAGAGAGATTGTTGTAGTGTCTATGTGCTCGGTCTAGGTTCCTTGCTGATCTGTATGCAATTGTACTGTGTGTTGGCAGATTGCATGCAGATTGTAAACTGCCAGATCTGCCAGAAGGAGATCTGTGTTTGTGTATGGTTGCCTAACAGACTAGTCAGTGGACAAACCGCTATGTGGTGGCAAGCTACTGTGAGTTGTGTGTCTGGTGTGGACAGTGAGAAGAGTGATTAACAGAAGGATTCTAGCTCATAGGATATCTTGAGGAATCCTAGAAGTGTGTGCTTATTGATGGACTGCTCCCCAACCCTAATGCCGCGTACACACGAGCGAACTTTACGGCAGACTTTGCCCGGCGGACGGGATTTCGTCGGACAATTCGATCGTGTGTGGGCTCCAGCGGATAAATCTATCCGACGGACTCGAGTCCGATCAAAAAGTCCGCTTGTCTGTATGCTAGTTCGATGGACAAAAAGCCACGCTAGGGCAGCTATTGGCTACTGGCTATTAACTTCCTTGTTTTAGTCCGGTCGTACATCATCACATACGAATTCGACGGACTTTGGTGGATTGTGTGTAGGCAAGTCTGTTCATTCGGAAAGTCTGTCATAAAGTACGTTGAAAAGTCCGCCGGGCAAAGTCTGCCGTAAAGTCCACTCATGTGTACGCGGCATTAGAGTGCATCTGATTGCATGTAATATTTGTATCTGCCCGTGAGTGGTCAGCCAGCTGGATTGGAATGGAGTCTCCCTCTAGTGGTGGCCATTGGTAGTGCAGCTATGAAAAGGGTATCACAGCCAATCTTACTAGCTCAAAGTAAGCTCCCCCTCATTCCCTCCTACCCCAGTCAAGGTCCTGGCCTTGGTTATCTAGTCAACTTGGGCTTGAGTCCTTGACATTTTGGCAGCAGTGAGCGGGATCTGCTTAGTACATTAGTTCATGGTTTACTCGTTTAAAGTGATTGGAAAGGTTTTTTGTTTTTTTTAATAACAAACATGTCATACTTACCTGCTCTTTGCAAGGGTTTTGCGCAGAGCGGCCCGATCCTCCTTTTCTGGGGTCCCCCGGTGGCGCTCCTGGCTCCTCCTCCTCCTCACCCATGTGGGCATGCTCACGAGTCCTGCTGCTGCATCCATGGACACAGACAGCAAGACTCGGCCCTGTCCCTGGCTCCCGTGTCACTGGATTTGCTTGACAGCAGCGGGAGCCAATGGCTCCTGCTGCTATCAATCTATCCAATGAGGACCTGGAGCTGCTGGGCTCGTGCTCATCGCTGGAACAATCGGGTTTAGGTAAGAAAGGCTCCGGGGGAGGCAGCTGCAGCAAAGAAGGTTTTTCACCTTAAGGCATAGAATGCCTTAAGGTGAAAAACCATGAGACTTTAGAACACCTTTAATTCGTGTACTATAGGTTGGAACCTGGCTAGAAGTGACTGACCTACAGAAGTGACTGTTTTGTAAAAGACATACTTGGCTATTTTCTCCCCACCCCCTCTTGTTTTTTTTTTTTTTTTTATCTTTTATTTGTGCAAAATGGTGATCAGTAATCAGCTACCTGAAGCAAAGCCGAGATGACCTACTGAACCTGTTTGAGGCCAGAAGCATCCATACCACAAGAGACCTGAGGAAAGACCATGCGCGCTGGTTGAGAAGGACAGGGAGCCGCAAGCCCCTGCTATGGAGTCATAGGATGTTACTTATGACACCTCAAATGAGCAGCAGTCTTCACTCCACAGGATGTGGATGGAGGTAATGTCTAGGAGGACTACCTGAAGCCCAGATATCATCCTTGCAGGCTAATCTCCAGCTCGTTCTGCAAGTCAGTCAGTGGAGCTAGTGAAACTCCTGCTGCAGCAGAACAGGTCTGCTGGTAATGTGGAGTCCAGGGAAGAACGCATACACACAATTTCCATGGACAAGTTCCCATCCATTGACAAAGATGGTGATACTGACACTTTCTTACAGCAATTTGAAAGGACTTGTCAGTACTGCCTGCCCAAGGAGCAATGGGCACAGTACCTCACACCAAGGCTGAAAGGCAAAGCCCTGGATGCATTTGCAAGTCTTCCAGAGAGCCAAGAAAGGGACTTTGAGGCCATTAGCCAGGCCATTGTTAAACGTTACCAACTCTTGTCAGAGATGTCCCACAAGCGTTTTAGGACATTATATCCAGGTCTTAATGGCAGCTACCTGGACATTGTTTGCAGTTTGTTCAATGCTTTCCAGCAGTGGCTGAAGGGAGTGTTTGTAAAGCACCTTTGATACTCTGCAGGAGCTAAGGAACATTTTCTGTTGAGATTAGGTCCTGTAGTTTGTGCTGAACCAAGATCCTAAGACAACGGATCAAGTAGCGTAAATAGCCCACGCCTATGCAACTAACACAATGTCTGACACCAGGAGGAGAACTGCACCCAGCTGGAAAGGAGGAAAAGCAGCTAGTCCATCTTCTCAGGACAGCCAGAGGACCAAGGTACCCAGACCTTCAGGAGCGACACCAGCAGCTGTGGATAACTGGAGATGTTTTCTATGCCACAGGATGGGTCACCTCAGTGCGTTCTGCCTCAAGAAAAACAAGGATGCCCCACCTACCAAGCCAACCCCCACAGAGCCTACTGTCTTGTGTGCTTCCAGGAATGCAGGTGGTCTCTCTGCAGCCTGCGGGTGACAAAGTTACCACTGGCCTAAGGGACAGCAGGGTAGAGGTTACCTTAGTTCACCCTGAACTAGTGAGCACTGAAGATCTTATTCCTGGTAAGACCATGAGTGTAAAAGGTGTTGGGAGCATCAACCCCTTACGTACCCCATGCCTGTGTTTAATTAGACTGGGGAGTTGGGAGAGCAATGAGAGTAGTGGGAGTAACCGATGCCATTCCCACTAATGTATTATTGGGTACTGACCTGGGGCGGTTGGTAGCCCATTATGAGCCACATTCAGCCCCCCCCTAGAACCTACAACTCCACCTGAGGCCCCGCATTCTCATAAAGTACTGTCTAAGGCAGTGATTCTCAACCAGGGTTCTGTGGAACCCTAGGGTTCCTCCAGAGGTTGCTAGGGGTTCCTTTAGCATTGGGCCATTTCTGCCTCTCAGATAAGTTCCCACCGACACCATTGATCTTTTTAGCTATCTGTAAGGAGGTATTTCTTCCCAATGACCACAAGTGTAAGGACCATTCTTCCCACTGACCATCACAATATTGTATCATGAGTTGTAGATTTCTAATTTTTAGCAGGGGTTCCCCGAGACTGGAGAACTATTTCCAGGGTTCCTCTGTGTTGAAAAGGTTGAGAAGGGCTGGTCTAAGGACTCAGTGCATATTGGGAATTCAGGGAGTAAACTGACTGTGTACCAGGTCCAGGCTCTAGTGGGTCTCCAGAGCCAAGACCTGGAGTGGAACTTAAAGACTTGATAGACTCTGAAAGTGATGGTGTAATGTATGTTTTACAATGTCATGATCTGCACAATGCAGACCTTCCCTTTGCTGCAGTGGTGACTTGCAGTGCCCACCAGTCTGCTCCGATCCAGCCACTGCCCACTGCTACAGAGGAACTGCCTGTGGAAAGGGCCAATCCAACTGGGTCAGATCCTTGTGAACCTGTCCTAGAGGGCCTGAGGTCTCCTCAGACTGTAATCTCCCTGGCACCTAAGGCAGATAGCTCCAAGTTCTCTGAGGCTGTTAAAACTGACAGCAGCCTGGAGGAACTCAGGGGTCTGGCTGACAGACCACTAGCTGGGGATGACAGAGTATGCTTAAAACATAGTTACATAGTTAGGTTGAAAAAAGACACAAGTCTTTGTGTCTAAAAGAGAGGCCTCTGACGAAGGATTGACAGAGTGGCAGTTGGTTGTACCCCACAAGGACCAGGAACAGTTGTTTCAAATTTCTCAGGCGGTCCCTCTCACCGGGCACTTGGGGATACAAAAATGAAGGCCCACTTTGCTCACAGCTTCTACTCGCCACACATAGGACCCATGTTACTAATTATTTACAGTCCTGTGTCGCGTGTTGGCAGATTGGAGACACAACTGAAGCCTTTGCCCAATTTTGACGAGCCCTTTCAGAGGGTGGCAGTAGACATTATTGGGCCCTGTGCATACCCAGCAATTCAGGGAAACATCTCATACTTGCCGAAGTAGATTATGCTACCCACTAGCCAGAGGCAGTAGCCCTGAGCTTTACTTGGGCAAACAAGGTTGTGGGCGCACTGTTGAGCATCTTTGCTCGAGTCATGTTTTCCCCAGGAAATGCTCACAGATCACAGCATGCAGTTTATGTCTCACTTGATGGAACGTCTGTGTCAGAAGATGCAGGTGGATGCTGGTGCATGGCCACTCCCTACCACCTGCAGACCAATGGGCTGTGTGAGTGATTCAATGGCACTTTAAAGCAGATGCTCAGTGTTTGTGGGATCTCAGGGAAGGGGCTAGGAATGGTATCTACTTCTACCCATCTGCTCTTCACCTATCACGATGTGCCCCAGGCATCAATCTAGAAACCCTCTTAACAATAGTAGTGTGCCCAGATACCACTGTCCCATATGTGAATGCGTAAAGGATACATTGTAAAAAAAAAAAAAAAAAAAAAAAGCTAACAGTAAATAAACACACTGACACTTTCTTGCAAGTCCTGTAATGAAAAAAGAAAATCACACATGTCTTACAATGTGAATTCATCATCAGACAAAACAAATTGTCCAGCAACACAGTTCCAGATCAATCACAAGGAATGACGTTTGATGCTGCTGAAGGAAAAAAAAACTGACTGATGGCCTCAATGTGCTCCTCACTCATCATGAATGAGGCCCCTCCATTAAAAGAAAACTAAGTGGCAGGGTCTCCCGGGTGGTTAAAATAATTCCCATTGTTGGTGTCAGAGGGACAAAATAAGTCTCATTGTTGGTGTCAGTGTGATAAAATAATCCCCATTGTTGAATAAAAAGACCAATTAATGAGAACAAAGTCTAACTCCATTCCAGCATTAGGAGGTACTTGTCCCACACTCCCGCTGCCTCTCTACTGATGTTATACTTTTTACTATTAGAAAGGAGATCACTTCTCCCAACAGTCTGGTATAATTGCAGTACTTGGTGATGGAACCCAGAGAGTGTTCCAGCCATTAGCACCTCACTGTCACTCCTGTGGGATGCAGATACAATACGACAGTAGCCAAAAAGCACAAAACTGCCCTGCAGCATTCGGGAAACTTGGCCCAATGACAAGGTTGTGTTTACCTTGTGAGAACTTTCTCAGGGCTGCAATTCCCTTGAGCTCCACAAGGTGGTGATCTCACTTATACTGTGACAGAAAGTCTCTATGGAATACAGACAGGAAGTGATGTCAGGTATAAATATGAAGTTCCGGGTGAGAGGTGAGTAGGGAGGAAGTAGAGAGAAGACATTGCTGGAAGTGGTAGAAGAGGAGGTAATAAGATCTTATTTTCTATTTACACCCAGTAACCTCCACCCCCCCCCGTCATGTTCCGTCCTCTTCCTCCATAGTCACTGTAACGTCTTTTATCTCCAGCAGATGATGATACACACATCTATAGTTTGGAAACCTAGATTAACCCCTTCCGGGGCAGAATTTGCCCACTTAGGGGGCTGGAACATTCTCTTCCTTTTGGAGATGTGTCACCTTCTTATTGGAGATGAGATGAACATACCTGGGTTCCGTGTGTGACGGGACAACAGAACTAAAGTTCAGGTGCCGAATCCGAACCCCATTAAAGACAATGGGAGACGAATGTTAAAAAACAGTAATGGCCATTTTCTAGGTTAATAGGCAAGAGTTTGTCAGACAAATGACATGGGGGGGGGGGGTTTGGGGTGGTGCCCTGGGGGACATGGACCAAAACAAACATATTTTCTTTTTAAATCCATTGGGCAGGGAGCAGCAATCTTTGTAATGCTTAAAGGTCCATATCCAAGAGGAGTTCCGCCCGCCCCTTTTAACCTTAGGACGCTTACCTGTCCTGGAGTCCAGCGATGTCAGCACTGCAGCTGATGTTTACATTGGCTGTCGGGTGCTGCCGCCGCCATTGCCGGTATAGGCATTCACCGTCGGGCCCTCTACTGTGCATGTGTGAATCGCGCTGTGCTATCTCACTGCCCTGGCCAAAGGGGAGGGAGGAGGGGGGCCGAGCTGCTGTCATAATTCACCGTGGCCCGATCTCCTAAAAGTGGGGACAGGGTACCTGTAAAAAAACAGGTACCCCCCCCCGAAAGGTGCCAAATGTGGCATTGGAGGGGGGGAGAAATCAGATAAGCGGTAGTTCCAGTTTTGGGTGAAACTCCACTTTAAAGTTCAAAACACTATAAAATAGCATGCCTGGGAGACGTCCTGACCTGGCCTGTGAAGTGGTCCATATGTATGTACTACAGCAACACTGACATTTACAAAGAAAAATAGTTTTGCTGTTTCGCCGCCCTGGACACTATACTTAACCACTTGACCTCAAAAGATTTAATCCCTGCATGACCAGGACATTTTTTGCAATATGGCACTGTGTTGTTTCTTATGGTTGTATAAGAAAATTATTTCTTATACAATCATCATAACTGTATAAGCAATCACAGTGGAAAAAAAATGGTCACCCCCTCCACAATGTGTGTCAGTATGGTGACACTGCACAATTTGTAAAAAAAAAAAAGTTTTTATTTACATAGTGTCACCAAAGCAAGAGCTATGGCAATGATCATGTACAGTGGCTGGCAGCTCTAAAATGACTGTATGTCAGTGCCACCAGCCATTGTTTCTGATCACTCCCACAGCAGTACAATGTCACCAGATCAGTGCTGTCAACCACCGCATTGTGCCTAATCTTCCCTGCACTAGTCCCAGTGCCCCTGATCATGGCCACACCAGTCCCAGTGCCCCTGATCATGGCCACACCAGTCCCAGTGCCCCTGATCAGGGCCACACCAGTCCCGGTGCCCCTGATCACGGCCACACCAGTCCCAGTGCCCCTGATCACGGCCACATCAGTCCCAGTGCCCCTGATCACGGCCACATGGCCACACCAGTCCCAGTGCCCCTGATCACGGCCACACCAGTCCCATTGCCCCTGATCACCGCTACAGCAGTCCCAGTGCCCCTGATCACCCCCACACCAGTCCCAGTGCCCCTGATCACCGCCACACCAGTCCCAGTGCCCCTGATCATCATTGTCAAAGCTTGTGGCAAAAATTGAAAGCTTCATGAGGTGTTTGCTTTTCAAAATATGGTCATTTTGTGGGTGTTTCCACTGTCCTGGTGCTTCAGGGCCAGCAAAAATGTCATAGGTAGTCAGGAAATGAGATGTGTAATTTATGCCCCTAGGAAGCCTGAAAGTGCTCCTTGGATTCTGGGCCTCTCTATGTGGCTACACTGTAAATAAAGTCTCACACGTGTGGTATCGCCATACAAGTAGAATGTGTTTTGGGATGTTATTCTAAGTATACCTATGATGCGTCTTAGAAATGTCCTATTGATTCAAAACTTTATGGAATAAATACATTTTTATTTTCTTTCTTACACTTTCCAAAAACTTTACATTTTCATAAGACTCACTATGTCTTTCAATAAATACCTTGGACTGTTTACTAATGGGGTAATTTTGTGGGTGTTTCTTCTGTCCTTGCAATTCAGGGACTCCATAAATATGATAGTTAATCAGGAAATTAGATGCATAATTTACATTCCATGAAAACCCAAAGGTTCTGTTTGGATTTTGGGCCTCTCTATGTGTCTAGGCTGATAGAGGGTAAATAATGAGTTAGAATGACAACTTTGTGAAAAGAAAATGTGTTACATTTTTTAGTTTTCAAAAAAATTGTGACAAAAAAATTACAACTTAAAAAACTCAGCATGCCTCTTACTGAATATATTGGACCGTCTTTCCCAAAAGGGGTAATTTGGGGGTTATTTGTACTGTCCTAGCATTTTGGGGCCTCAAGAAGTCAGTATATCAGGATTGATCAATTTTCAATATATATACCATTGTAGTCATACAGACTAAAAAGTATACACTAACATACCTAAGAAATGTAGAAGAATACATTTTGCCAACATTTATGAAGAAAGATTATTTATTTGCAAATTTTTTAACAAACACTAATCAAATGTTTTTTTTCTAAATTTTATTTTCTTTATATAGCAAAATAGAAAAAAAAACAGTAGTTATTAAATACCACCAAAAGAAGGCTCTATTATGGAGGAATTGCCTTCCCAGACCCTCTTCGCTATTTTTATGCGGTTCACCTTACTAGAGCACTCTCCTGGTTCACAGATAAATGTCTCAAACAGTGGCTTGATCTTGAACAATCTTCCATATTTCCCTACAATGTTCTACCCTGGCTTGAACCTTCCAATTTGCATGTTCTCAGTAGTCGTCCTCTTATAGGAGCTACTCTGGGGGTCTTACAACAGTGCACGGATGCCGTCATTTCACCCCTCTCGATTATATCCAGTGCTTGGAGACCATACTATTTTTCCAGGGTTAACAGATGTGCGATTTAAGCAACTTATACTTCTTGGTATTTTTCTACTTCACAATTTCATGTCTGGTGGGGGGGAAATGAAAAATCCGCATGTCATTCGGGAGCTGTTTCCGCTGCCCCTAGACAACTGGCGGCTACAACAGTTTATCCACTTTCTTACCGCCTTATCTCATTCTGGAGTTAACGATCGCCATAATAGTCCCTTTGGGGATCTCTGTTTGGTGCCAGACCCCACATCCCATGCAGTTTCCGATGCCTATAAATTTCTAAGCTGACCTGCTGAATCTTTTGTATCTACTTAAATGGGAAAGGGATCTGGGTAGGGAATTCTCTGCAGAACAATGGGACCATACTATGTACTTTGCTCCCTACTCCATTGCAAGCAAATATCAGGAGTTGGGGTATAAAATGCTCACCCACTGGTATATGGTCCCAACCCTGTTGAGGAAGCTCTACCCAGAAGCAACGAATCTTTGCTGGCGTTGCAAAGAAGATGAGGGTGCTATCCTCCATGTTTTCTGGTCATGTAGCAAGCTGACCAACTTTTGGTCACAAGTCAGGGAGACTGTTAAACAGCTGATGGATGTTGACCTAGAGCAGTGTTTTTCAACTCCAGTCCTCAAGGCGCCCCAACAGGTCATGTTTTCAGGATTTCCCTCAGATGAAATGAGGCTGTGGTAATTACTAAGGCAGTGAAACTGATCAAATCACCTGTGCAAAATAATGGAAAGCCTGAAAACATGACCTGTTGGGGGCCTTGAGGACTGGAGTTGAGAAACACTGACCTAGAGGAAGACCCAGCCAGGTACCTCCTACACCACTCTGACCTCTCTAGGAAACGCTATAAAAATTCTCTGTTGATCCACCTGTTGAATGCTGGCCGGGCCTGCATACAAGTTACTTTGGAAGCAGGATACCTCCACGTCGCTCTCCATGTGGCTTAATTAAATTGCTTAAATTCACTCAATGAAAAATGTCACTGCCTCGCTACAGGGCAAAGAGGAAACATTCAGCCTTAGGTGGTTCTATTGGACTCTTTTTACCTGATCAAGGCAATATATACACTGATCATGCATTTGGGGGATTGAGATTTTTGCCTTTTTCCTACTGAGCTGGCCAGAACCACCTCTGGAGGGAGTCTATTCCACATTTTCATAGCTCTTACTATGAAGAAACCTTTCCGTATTTGGAGATGAAATCTCTTTTCCTCTAGAGGTAATCTTTGATGACCTTAAAGTGAATAAGTCAAAACCCAAGTTCACTATATGGACCCCTTATATATTTAAATATTTTGATCATATCCCCTCTTAATCTCCTCTTCTCAAGCGTGAATACAGCCCAGTCTTGAAGTGGTTAAATTGCCAGTAAAGTAGCTCCCAGCTACTTTCATCTGTCTATAAACATAGTGGTCAGGGATTCCCTTCATCTATATTGGACCCTTATCCTAGAGGATGTACTAGTATAGATGGTAATGGGGGGGCCAGACAAAAAACTGTGGGGGATCTCCTTAAAAATACATACCAGACCCTTATCCTTCATGAGCCAAGGGTGACTGCCAAAAAAAAAAACCCAGTGTGGAGTGCTCTCTAAATTCAGTACCAGGCCTTTCAGGGCTGGTATGAACTTTAACCACTTCCATCCCGGGTATATTTTGGCACTCCTCTGTCAGAAACCATGAAATCAGGCCGAGACAGAAGTACAGTTAAATCACACTTGTATAATAATAAAAGTAAAAAGAACAAACTTAGTCAAAACATAGCCAAAGTTCAGTAACCAGAACGGATAGTCAGCCAAGCCAGAAGTCAGGGATCAATGTAGTGGAACAGCAAGCAGGATCTGGAGCCAGAAGGGATGTCAGCAAAGCAAGTCTTGAACAGGAACACAGGAGATTTCTGTGATATTGACCAAAGCGAAGGCAGAGCTCCTCTGGATTGGACGGCTTAAGTAGGCAGGACTGACGAGCAGGATATCATCAACAGCTAAGTAACTGTGGCGAGATAAGAGCTGGCAATTAGCCGACAACTGAGCAGCCAGCTCAGAGAAGGAAGGGCTGAGCCCAGCCCTGACACTCTCCTACATGTAAAAATAATCATTTTTTGATAGAAAATGACTCAGAACTCCCGAACATTATATATATATATTTTTTTAGCAGAGACCCTATGGCAGTGATGGTGAACCTTGGCACCCCAGATGTTTTGGAACTACATTTCCCATGATGCTCATGCACTCTGCAGTGTAGTTGAGCATCATGGGAAATGTAGTTCCAAAACATCTGGGATGCCAAGGTGCACCATCACTGCCCTAGGGAATAAAATGGCGGTTGTTGCAATTTTGTATGACACACAGTATTTGCGCAGCAGTTTTTCAAACACAATTTTTTTTTTTGGAAATAAACACTTTCATGAATTAAAAAAAAACAAAACACTAAAGTTAGCCCAATTTTTTGTATAATGTTAAAGATGATGTTATGCCGAGTAAATAGATACCTAACATGTAATTCTTTAAAATTGCGCACACTTGTAGAATGGCGCTAAACTGCGGTACTTAAAAGTCTCCATAGGTGACGCTTTAAAAATGTTTACAGGTTACCAGTTTAGAGTTACAGAGGAGCTCTAGCACTAGAATTATTGCTCTCGCACTAACGTTCACAGCAATACCTCACATGTGTCGTTTGAACGCCGTTTACATATGCAGGCACGACCTACGTATGCGTTAGCTTCTGTGTGCAAGCACGAGGGAATGGGGGCGCTTTAAACATTTTTTTTTTTTATAATGTTTGTTTTATTTTTATTTTTACACTTTCCCATTTTAATTTTTTTGTTTTTTTGATCACTTTTATTCCTATTACACGGAATGTAAAAGTCCCTTGTAATAGGAGTAGATAAATGTTTTCACCATACCAGAAAAACTAGTGAGTTTGCCACATCCCTGCAAAGGGGGTCCATGGGGCAGACTTTGCCAGATTGGATGGATGTGCCCCATGGACCCCCTTTACACAGCCTAAGGAACGATAGAGATCATTCCAATACAGTTGCATCATTGATGCAGGACTGTGACCAAAGTCCTACCCGACCTTTACTTTGAGACCTCCATATGAGCTTTAGGCCCCTTTCACACTTATGCGACTTCAAAGTCGGGCGATTTTACCACGATTTTCCGGCCGCGATTTGGGAGCAGTACTACTTTGTATGACTTTGCCACAACTTTGGCATTAACCATTCTCAGCTTGTGCTTACAAAGTCGTACTGAAATCGTGTCTATATTATTCAGGTACGATTTGCATGCTACTTGAGGGTTTAACAATGAGGTCTATGGACATCAACTCACATGGAAGTTGGCTCTAAGTAGTGCAGGGACTACTTTGAAGTCGGCACGACTTAAAGTCATGCCAATATGAATGGTAGTCATTGAAAATCATGGAGAATGACTTGTCATGCGATTTTGCAGTGCAAAATCGTGGGACAAGTCGTATAAGTGTGAAAGGGGACTTAAAGTTTTCATTCCTAGCTGCACATCCCCTTGCGTGAGGGACCAGCAACACGCTCTTTCCTGTGGGCCGTGATACTCTAAATCTGTAGGTTGAACTAGACCTCCACGTACGCCATCCATTGACAACGTTAATTTTACTCTTGCCTGAATATTCTGTGTGTTTGATTACGGTGCCATTCACCATATCTCGAATTTAAATTCTCCTATATAAATGCCCCTGATGAAAGGACTTTGAACCTGAAACGCGTTGGGTACTGGAAAGCTTTTCCTGGATGTTGGCTACCACAAAGTGTTTTCGGATACTGGAGAGAGACTACTTTATATACGTACCTTTGTATTCTATTGCAAGATATTTTGTTATGTGTATTTGTGTCTGATGTTTATGAATGTTTTAGCAATCATCGTGTGATAATTTTTTTAGTTTCTTCTTGTATTAGTAAAATGATTTTTTACATATTCCATTAGTGTTGTTGCCAGTTTAAAGTCCCAATTGGGGGGTATCCAACTTTTTTGTAGTAGGAATAGGGCATGACAGGTCATCTTTACGAAGAGATCTGGGGTCTATAAGTCTCCACATCTCTTCTCTATGCTGGAAAACCTGAGTTAAAAAAAAAAAAAGCGATCTCGGCTTACCAGCAAAAAAGCAGCAGTGTTTACATCTGCTGGCGCCTGAAGTGACGTCATGACGTCGCTTCCGGTCTCCGAAGGGTCAAAGAGATGGTCAGTGACCATCGGGTTCTTAGTTAGCTCTTTGGTAAACCGCCGCTGCCAGCGGATTCATTCGCATGGGTGAGCCAGGAGGGCATGCGGGAGGAGGGGGCGTCCCTCCCGCCGCCTGTAAAAGCAATCAAGCGGTTAAACGGCCGCTATGATGGCTTTTACTGTGCAGGGAATCACCTGCAGAAAAAAAGATATCTGAATGATGCCTGCAGCTGCACCCATCATCCAGATATCTCCACTGAAAGTCCAGGACATCATATGACATCCTTGGGCTGGAAGTGGTTAAAAGGGAACTCCACACAAAAAAAAAAACAAGAAAAATAAGAGTCCCCCCCCCCCCCCAAGTTCAGGTAAGGGGGTCGTTATTGGCTCTACTCCTCCTGATCCATTTCAGGGCACATACCATCAACATGGGGGGGATTCCCCTGGCAAAATATCTTGTCACCCATGTTGATGAGGAGAAAGGCCTTATCCCCTAAATCCTGGCCTGGTGGTTGTGGGGGTCTGCAGGATCTGGACAACCAGATACCACCTCCACATGTGAAAAAGTAAGGGGTAATGTAGCAGGTATAGCTTGGTAAAAACTGCCCAGTGACATCACAGTTTGATGGCATCATTTGTGAGCTCCTTTGTATTGCATCACCACACTGCATCATCATAGAAGATAAGAAAATATTGCACAAAAACACCGCACACCTCTCTGCATTCCCCACTCTGCCCAGTCTCTCTAATTCTTTCAAAAAAATTCCAGCAGTAGCCCTGATTGGGTAGAAACTGTCCAGCAGGAGGACAGCAGATAAAAGAGGTCCAAATTGAGTGAGATGAGGCAGGGGTTATCTAGCAATAAAAATTAGAGTATAGAATCTGAGACAAACCTGACCAGTGGTTGGGCAGTATGTAGTTACATTTAGTTAGACTTTCAATTTGGGTACACAAGGCAAGTATTTTGCTGCAATTAAAATTGACAGATTGGCAGCTGAGATAAATGGAAACTTTTGAAGATTAGGGACCCTGAGAATGAGGCAGTGGAGCATGGGGCGGGGCATGTAATGCCACGTCAAATAGTGGGTGTAGCCAAATTGTTATAAAGTAGGAGGGGCGTAAAGCGGTGTTAATAAATAGGGAGAAGAAAGCCTTTTAGCTCCTTACATTTCCACCCTAATAGTGTACATCCAATAAGGTTAAGATAATTCTTCGCTTACAGAAAAACCGACATAGATCACATGACCACAACAATGAGGATGGAAGAGGACCGGAGTCACATGACCGAGAAGATACTAAACCTCACCCTGGAGATCATCTACCTGCTGATCGGAAAGGTAAGGAGGATTCTGGAAGGTCACATGACATCACTCTTATCTCTATTAATAAAACACAGACCTGACCGGAGAGGTGAGGAGGATTCTGGGAGGTCACATGACATCACTCTTATCTCTATTAATAAAACACAGACCTGACCGGAGAGGTGAGGAGGATTCTGGGAGGTCACATGACATCACTCTTATCTCTATTAACCGCTTCAGCCCCGGAAGATTTGGCTGCTGAATGAACAGGCCATTTTTTGCGATTCGGCACTGCGGCGCTTTAACTGACAAGTGCGCGGTCGTGCGGCGCTGCACCAAAACAAAATTTACGTCTGTTTTTTCCAATGAATAGAGCTTTCTTTTGGTGGTATTTGATCATCTCTGCGGTTTTTATTTTTTGCGCTATAAACAAAAAAAGAGCAACAATTTTGAAAAAAAACATAATATTTTGTACTTTTTGCTATAATAAATATCCCCATTTTTTTTAAAAAAAAGCTCATTTTTTCTCAGTTTAGGCCGATATGTATTCTTCTACATATTTTTGGTAATAAAAATCGCAATAAGTGTATATTGATTGTTTTGCGTAAAAGTTATAGCGTCTACAAAATAGGGGATAGATTTATAGCATTTTTATTATTATTTTTTTTTTTTTACTAGTAAAGGCGGCGATCTGCGATTTTTATCGGGACCGCGACGTTATGGCCGACACATCGGACACTTTTGACACATTTTTGGGACCATTGTCATTTATACAGTGATCAGTGCTATAAAAATGCACTGATTACTGTAAAAATGTCACTGGCAGGGAAAGGGTTTACACTAGGGGGCGATCAAGGGGTTAACAGTGTTCCCTCTCTGTGTTCTAACTGAAGGGGGAGGGGATCGTCTAGGGGAGATGACAGATCGCTGTTCATACTTTGTATGAACACACAATCAGTCTCTTCTCCCCTCAGAGAACCAGGATCTGTGTGTTTACACAGGAGGATTCTGGGAACGTGACGTGATATTACTGTTTTTGCTTGAATACAGAGCTTTCCTGCTGTGAAGTCAGGTGATCATATGACCATCACAGTGCCTTCACATGACTTCCTGAAGCCTAAGAGACACAACATGCAGAAGATTCTAGAAGTCACCAAGAAGATGATGGAGCTGCTGACAGGAGAGGTGAGCGGTGCTGGGAATTCTGGGACATTATCCAGTAACAGACAAGGGATGTGTCTGGATGGTGACTGTATCATTGTGTGTGTCAGGTTCCTATAAGGTGTCAGGATGTCACTGTCTATTTCTCCATGGAGGAGTGGGAGTATTTAGAAGGACACAAGGATCTCTACAAGGACGTCATGATGGACAATCAGCCGCCCCTCACATCACCGGGTAAGAGGAGACTTTATTGTAAAGGAGAGAGCAGTACGGAGGGTCCACCTAGATCCCCCATCATCTGATAAACACATAGAAACAATGTATTCAGTCAGTGTGTGTGTTTCCTACAGATGGATCCAGTAATGGGAACCCACCAGAGAGATGTCCCCGTCCTCTGTATTCCCGGGATTCCACACAGGAAGATCACACCATCCCTCACCATCATCAGGTAGATGAGGAGCAATCACTGATAGTATCATTAGGATCTGTACATTATCTACATTGTTACAATTTCTGTAATTTTTATTATATTTTCAGAGTGGAAACCTGAGAGATTATCAAGTTGATATTAAAGGAAAGATAAAGGAGGAGGATGATGAGGATGGGGTGATGGAGGAGTCTCTTAAAGTACACAAAGATCTGTACCAGGACACCATGGTGGACTCATCCAGGTACAGAAACCCACCAGAGAGATGTCCCCATCCTCTGTATTCCTGGGATTCCACACATGAAGGTCACACCATCCCTCACCATCATCAGGTAGGTGGAGTTGAGGGTCTGGAACATAAAGTGATTGAACACTCTGACATGTGGAGACGTTGTGTAGTGTCTACAAGATGATATTTCCTTTGTGATATCTTATCATAAATACTTCTATTTTACAGATGATTGGGACATTAGAATGTAGAAGTGAGGTGATATCACAGATATTTTCCTAGTTCAGTGGTATTACATGTTATGCAGTAGAATCAATGAAATTATAAGTATGAGAGCTGATAGAGGATGTGGAAGTAAGGAATCATTTAGGGAGCAGTGATCACAATTACAATTAGACAATTACGTTCACTGTAAAGGCACAGGAAAAGCAGAGAAGAGGAAGGGACAAGTATAATCAATTTCAAGAGAGCCAACTTCACCAAACTGTGCTCCAGTCCAAACTTCATGACTATAAATGGGAAGGTATTCTAGAAACCAAAAACACGGAGAAAAGTGTGAGTGCTTTAAGAACTTTTTTAGGTAATGGCATTAGCCAGTGTATTTGAAAGGGCAACAAATCTAACAGAACTAAGCCTAAATCTGGGTGGCTAAAAGTGTGAAAAGGCACATTAAGCACTTTACGCGAAACGACGTACTTGTACACCGTTCTGAGGAAGTGGTTGTACCGGGGTGAAGCTTGCAGCTGCAGACATCACCCCGGTACTGTTTTTTTAAAGCTGACGGGCGGCTTTCTGGTGATAACAACCGATGCGGCTCGGCTGTTATCACAGGCAGCGGGAGGGGACGTCCGCTGCTCCGCTCGGGTCTCCCTTCCCCCTGGGAGAGACCCGAGCGACCAGCCGGCACGTCCGCTGGAGTCAGGAACAAAGCCAGAATCGGCTTAGATCGGGTCTCCGATGTAGCAACCTGGAAGCTATGTCACTTCCGGTTTACTCAGCCGCCAATGGCGGTGATTTAAAAAAAATCTAAAGTATTTCAAAATGCAGATTTTGGCGTTTTGAATACTCTTTTAAGTGCAAAGGACACATTTGAGGTCTTTTAGACCCCATAGCCCTCCATAAAGAGTACCTGTCAATGCCTATTACTGTCACAAGGGATGTTTACGTTCCTTGTGACAGCAATAAGGCCCCTTTCACACTGGGGCGGGAGGTGCGTCGGCGGTAAAGCGCCGCTATTTAGGCATGTGCAATTCGTTTCGTTCCGAATTAGTTTTTTAACGAATTTCAACAAATTCATTAATTCGGAAATATCCGAATTAATGAAAACCAGTTTAACAAATTTTTCCAAATATTCGTAAATTCGAAAAATTTGTACATTCGTAAATTCATACATTCGTAAATTCGTACGTTCGTAATTTACGAATGTACATTCGTACATTCGTAAATTAGTGAATTCGTAAATTCGGAATAATAATAATAATAATAACAACTTAACTACTATTACTAGTAACTATTAAATTATAAGTATTGGAATTTCCTTTCAAATTTGGCTGTCAGTAAACGTAACACATACAAATTTATCCGAAGGTTACGAATGATCCGAAATAACGAATGCCGTATCCAAACGAATGGAACTTAATCAATTAATAATAATAAATAACAATAATAATAATAATTTTATTATTATTATTTATTATTAATTTGTTCCGTTCCATTTGTTTAGATGCAGCATTCATTATTTCGGATAATGCATAACTTCGGATAAATTGGTATTTGTTACGTTTACTGACAATTTGAAAGGAAATTACAATACTTATATTTTAATAGTTAGTTATTATTTCAGATTTTCGAATTTTCGGGTTTTTGGATTTTCACATTTCGAATTTACGAATGTACGAATGAACGAATGTACGAATTTACAAATGTACGAATTTACGAATTTACGAATGTATGAATTTGCAAACTGCGATCATAACGAATGACCTGAAAAACGAAAAAAATAAATAAACTAATGAAACGAAAGCGAAAATGAACTAATTTTTTGGCCGTGCACATGTCTACCGCTATTATTAGTGGCGCTTTACCGTCGTTTTAGCGGCGGTATTCGACCTCTAGCAGGGGCGGCTTTACCCCTGTTAGCGGCTGAGAAAGGGTTCAAAACCGCCGGCAAAGCGCCTCTGCAGAGGCGCTTTGCCGGTGGTATAGCCGCACTGCCCCATTGATTTCGATGGGCAGGAGCAGTGTATACACCGCTCCTTCACTGCTCCAAAGATGCTGCTAGCAGGACTTTTTTTCCCGTCCTGCTAGCGCACCGCTCCAGTGTGAAAGCCCTTGGGGCTTTCACATTGGAGACAAAGCAGCGGCTGTTTCGGTTTGCAGGCGCTATTTTTAGCGCAATAGCGCCTGCAAACCGCCCCAGTGTGAAAGGAGTCTAAGTGAGCAGATTTTTTTTTTTTTTTAAAAAGAGACAGTGTTATAAAAAAAAAAAAAAAAAGAAGAAAAATAAAAATTTTAAAGAGCCCCTGTCCCCACGAGCGCGCACACCAAGGAAAATGCATAAGTAAGTGGCGCCAGCAAATGTACACGGTGTTCAAATCACACATGTGGGGTATCGCCGTGATCGTCAAAGAGAGAACAATAATTCTCCTCTGTAACTCTAAACTGGTAACCGTTAAAAAAGTACCTCAGTTATGAGGAAAGACTACAAGTATTAAACTTATTCTCCTTGGAGAAGAGATGCTGAACAGGGGATATGATAGCGATACCCAAATATCTTAATAGTGATTCCAGCATTGTGAGGAAACTATTTAGTGACAGGTCACTCATGAAGACACGTGGCCACTTGATTTGGTTGGATATGAAAAGGTTCAACCTTAAACTGGGGAAAGGATATTTACTGTTAGAGCAATAAGGATGTGGAACTGCCTTCCACAATTGGTGGTTGCAGTGGGAAATGTAGCTAATTTTAAAAAACCCTTAGAAGGACATCTTATAGAACACTATATTCAGGGATATGGGAAATGGTAGGGACATAACACTTACACACACCCACACTAGATGGACTGATGTCTTTTTTCAACCATAAAGCACCCGAAAATGGAACTTCTGCTTTTACGGTTCCTCCCCCCCTCCGGTGTCACATTTGGGAACTTTCAGGGGGGGAGTGGGGAGCAGATACCTGTCTAATACAGGTATTTTGTTCCCACTTCCGGGCATAGATACCCGGGCCATCCGTGGGTATCTACGCCGCTTCCGGCGCCTTCTCTGCCCCCCCCCACACTGTCTTCTGGGAGACACACAGGTCCCAGAAGACAGCAAGACAGGAAGGCTTCACTTCCTGATTCCCTTACTGAAGATGGCGGCGGCAGCACCAGACAGCCGAGGGATAGATCGGCTTCGGGTGCCGACATTGCGGGCGCACTGGACAGGTAAGTGTCCTTATTTTAAAAGGCAGCAGCTGCAGTATTTGTAGCTGCTGACTTTAAAAAAAAAAATCGGTGGACCTCCGCTTTAACAACTGTAAGTATAAAAACTGCAGCTGCTTCTTTCCACTAGCGTTGCTGACCAGGGCTACACACTCCCACCACCAAAGGTCTTTGGTCCCCGAAGAAACATTAGTGTCTGTTAAAGGAGCAAATATGTAGCCACTCCTCACTGCTAGCATTGCTGACTAAGGCTACAGTTATTCATTCGGTGGTTAAACAAATGTTCGGAATAAGTAACTTCTGTGTACTAAACTAAGAATTCATACCTTAAAAATCTGCTGTTGATATGGGGTTGTTTGTGGTGTGGGTTTGAATGTGTGTATGTATGAATGCTGTTTGGGTCTTTCTGTTCCTTCATGGACTGCCAGCTTGGTGTACACCAGGGATATGCAATAAGCGGACCTCCAGCTGTTGCAAAACTACAAGTCCCATCATGCCTCTGCCTCTGGGAGTCATGCTTGTGGATATCAGAGTCTTGCTATGCCTCATGGGACTTGTAGTTCTGAAACAGCTGGAGGTCCGCTAATTGCATATCCCTGGTGTACACTAATTAGTACATGACTTGGTATAGTCATAACCACCTTACACGCCTGTAATGTAAGTCTGTCTCTGTTGTATTTTTTGCTGTAAAATCAAAATAAACACCTTTCAAAAAAAAAAAAATGCAAGTTACACGCTAGGGGAGAACCCCGCCCATCCCTGACATCATCCCCGACATCAGTGCTTAGATTTGACAGCTCCACTCTCACTGCGGCCGCATGCCCCAGGCTTGCCCACCAATCACTGGATGTTTACACTCGGGGCTAATAATTCTACATGAGAAATACCAGACCCGGGGCTTTTTGGGGACCCAGTCAGGGCTCCAGTCCCCCCTCCCGACTCCCCTGCTGGGGTCGCTGGGCAGGTGGGGCCCCCCAGGCAAGTGGGGCCCCCGGGCAACTGCCCAGCCTGCCCATGCGAAAAGACAGCCCTGGTCCTCATCTTGGTTAGTGAGTCTCCATGGGTGTGCATTCTTGACAATGTTATTTTCTGCTATACTGTTGATTTAGGGTGAAGATTTGATGAACATAAAAGTTGAGGGTGAAGTAGAAGAGACGTATGTGAGGGATGATCAACAATATACAGAGGAGGCTGGAATGATGAGGACATTCAAAGAGGAGGACACTCCTACAGAGATCAGCACAGGTGAGCCATAATATATTCTTTTGTTATCTCTGCTCTGTTACTGCACACTGATTGGTTCAGAGTAGGGAAGGAGATGAGGGATATCATAAGTTGATAATAGTTACCTCCTTGTACTGATTTCCATCTTGCACATTATATCTTCTTTTCTCTCCCCGTTCTCTGTGTTTTCTAATCCCTGTTCTCTGTGTTGCAGACACAATTTATTTATTCAGACATGATTTATGTATAGTGATGAGCTGTACCTGAGTCCAGTTCAGGACGGGTTGAACAAAGTTTATCGAAGTTCGGATCCTGAATCCAAGAGTCAATGGGAGTTTTATCTTGGAAATCAGCAATGGTCATTTTCTATGCTAATTGGCAACGGGTTGTCAAACTAATGAAGGGATGGGCACTGCCCTGGGAGACATGTACCAAATTAAAAAATGTAAAGTCTTGTTTGTTGGGGAGCAGTGATTGCAATAATGTGAAACATTAAAAATGCAAAATTCCCTTAAATAACGTCACTAAATCTTTATGGAGAGAAAAGCTATAGAAATGTTTTATTAATACAATGTATCTTAACTAATTACAAAGAGAGAAGATGATGTTTAATTTGCGGGTAAATGGCAGCTTACACTTACGCTTGTTCTCTTCATTTATACCAGAACCTAATCACATGACAAAAAGGGTGCCTCCTAAAAAATACAAACAAGACCCTTGTCTGAACATGCAACCGGAAAGGAAAGGAGGAATGAGCATGCGCCCCTCCATTCCACTCCTGAACAATACCAGGCCACATGCTCCCAAAATGAGGGGGGGGGGCACTTTGTGTGAGTGCCCCCCTGGCACAAAACCTCAACTCCATGTTGATAAGGATAAGTTCCTCTTCCCCACAAATCTGGCCTGCGTGTTGTGGGAGTCTGTAGGCAAAGGCTTATCAGAACCTGGAAGCTCCCTTTAAAAATATGGGGGCGCTCAGGGTACACCCTCCCCCCAGTGTTAATGACAAAGGGGTTCATAGTGACCTTACTGTTCTGTTCCAAATGCAGCTTTATGTATTGACAGACCTCCCTAGACCCAGTTGGTATGGACAGTATGGTCACCTGCTGACTTGGCACCGTCCACAGGCAGCTTAAATCCTCAATAAGACACAGAAGTTGAATCCAGCGCAACTTAAGCTAGCTGCATTTTCCAGTCTTTTTGAAGGGCAGGAAAACAATCAGTTTCCTAAGCCCTGTCTCTGAGCAGAACTAACAGTAACTGAGGGAACATGGAAGAAACAGGGAAGGTCTAGCCAGGACTGAACCAACTAGCACTAACAGCCTTGTTGGGATGAAAAGTAAGGAACATAGAAAACTGAAAAACATTACATTTTGCAACAGAAAATACTCCCCGCACCCTCCAGTACTGCTTATCACCAGAAGCCTAGGCCCATGGTCACTTGTTCTATGCTGAAAGGTCTTCAAGTTTGAACTTTGAACCTCTTAGTTATCAGAGATCACATCACCGTAAATGTAGAAGTGATCTGGGAGGAGGACCAAAAGGCCCTTTTTTTACTGAAGAGGGGAAGTCACAGCTGGTTGGGACATTGACAGAGTACATTTGCTCACAAAAATCTACCTGATCCAGATGGAATCTTCATTTAGGTGAACTCACTCTAGTGTATCTATTGATCATGTTTTTTTACTATTCCAGGACACACCATCGAGAAACCCTCAAAGGATCATCTCACTTTATATCTAAGCTGTAAAATGGAAGATGAGGACATCACAAGAGATTGTGCAGGAGAAAAGACAATGAGCTCAGTTACGGATGGAGGAATTCACAGTGTGGTTGGACCATCAAATTCCTCTGACTCTGAGCAACTTCATACTGTGAGGGTTGGTGCCGAAATTCAGGGGGAGGAGACATTTTCCTGTCCTGAATGTGGGGAAAGCTTTAACTCCAAATCAAGTCTTACTGTACATGAGAGATCTCATACGGGGGGGAGGCTTCATTCCTGTTCTGAATGCGGGAAATATTTTTTTAAAAAATCAGAACTCATCATACATTACAGAGCTCATACAGGCAAGAAGCCGTATTCCTGTACCAAGTGCAGGAAATGTTTTTCACAGCTATCCCACCTTTATATACATCAGAGGTCTCACATGAGGACAAAGCCTTTTTCTTGTCCTGAGTGTGGAAAATGCTTTTCAAGGAAATCAACCCTTGTCATACATAAAAGATCTCACACAGGGGAGAGGCCGTACTCCTGCCCTAAATGTGATAAAAGTTTTTCACGCAAGTCCAATCTTTACACACATCAGAGGATTCACACAGGAGAGAAGCCGTATTCCTGTCCTGAGTGTGGGAAATGTTTTTTACAGAAATCACACCTTGTTAGTCATCAAAGATCCCACACAGGAGAGAAACCGTATTCCTGTTCTGAGTGCGGGAAATGTTTTTCACATGTGTCCCATCTTTACAGACATCAGCAGTCTCACACAGGGGAAAGACCATTTTCCTGCCCTCAGTGTGGAAAATGTTTTTCACAGAAATCTGGCCTTGTTAGTCATCAAACATCTCACACAGGAGAGAAACCGTATTCCTGTTCTGAGTGTGGGAAATGTTATAGACGGAAATCAAACTTTGTTATACATCAAAGATCTCACACAATAGAGAGCTCGAAAACAAATTTTGTTGAACATCAAAGATATCACACGGGGGAGAATTTGTACTCCTGCCCTGAATGTGATAAATGTTTTACACATCAATCCAAACTTTACACGCATCAGATGATTCACACAGGCGAGAAGCCATATTCGTGCCCTGAGTGTGAGAAATGTTTTTCACGGGCTGCCCATCTTTACACACATCAGTTGATTCACACAGGAGAGAAGCCATATTCCTGCCCTGAGTGTGGGAAATGTTTTTCACGGGCAGCCCATCTTTACAGACATCAGATGTCTCACACGGGGGAGAAGCCGTATTGCTGTCCTGAGTGTGGGAAATGTTTTTTAGAGAAGTCTCATCTTTACACACATCAGAGGATTCACACAGGTGAGAAGCCGTATTCCTGCCCTGAGTGTGGGAAATGTTTCTCAAAGAAATCAGACCTTGTTAGACATCAAAGATCTCACACAGGTGAGAAGCCACATTCCTGTGCTGAGTGTGGGAAATGTTTTTCAAAGAAATCAAACCTTGTTGTACATCAAAGATGTCACACAGGAGAGAAGCCGTATTCCTGTCCTGAATGCGGGAAATGTTTCTCAGACAAATCAAGCCTTGTTAGGCATAAAAGATCTCACACAGGAGCGAAACTTTATTCCTGTCCTGAGTGTGAGAAATGTTTCTCCAAGGAACCGAACCTTGTTAGACATCAAAGATCTCACACAGGTAAGAAGCCACATTCCTGTCCTGAGTGTGGGAAATGTTTTTCAAAGAAATCAGCCCTTGTTATACATCAAAGATCTCACACAGGTGAGAAGCCGTATTCCTGTCCTGAGTGTGAGAAATGTTTCACAACGAAATCAGCCCTTGTTAGACATCAAAGGTCGCACACAGGTGAGAAGCCGTATTCCTGCCCTGAATGTGAGAAATGTTTCTCAAAGAAATCAACCCTTGTTAAACATCAAAGCTCTCACAGAGGTGGGAAGCCAAATTCATTCCCTGAGTGAGCAAAATGTTTTCACGGGTGTCCCATCTTCACACTCATCTGAGGTTTCACACAGGGAGAAGCCGTGGGCCTGTACTGAGTGCAGTAATAGTTTTTTAAAGAAATCAGATTTTGCTACGCATCAATGATCTTACAGAGATGAGAAGCCGTATTTTACAAATCATCCATTAAATTTCTGACGGTTGGCAACCCTGCCTGGTGCCCTGGAACTTGTAGCTGAAATGGGTTCAATCATTTACTTATGAGAGTGAATTTTTGTGATGTTAAATCACATGTAGACCTGAATCTAATCCCAATGCTCTCTGAGGTTAAGTCACGGCTGAAGACGTTGAGAAACCTGGCCTTCTCTCTAATTGGTGGTATAGATTTGTTCAAAATGAAGGTCCTTTTAAAGTTTTTATACTTGTTTCGAAATCCACCCACCTGGATCCCCAAATCCTTCTTTAAAGAGCTTATGCAAATTGTACTTTTCTTTCCTCTGGGGCCCCAAGTTCCACGCTACAAACTTGCCACACTTACTAGACCAACCTCACAGGGTGGCTTAGCCATATCAGATTTCTACAAATATTTTATTGTCACACAACTTGTTACTGCTCATTGGTGGCTAGAGCCGAACCTGAGCAATCCCTCTGTTATGTTAGAAGCGGCTATGCTAAATTCCCTGGAGGCATTAAAGCTCCCTATTCCCTGACCCCCCCCCCCCCTTTATGAAGGCCACTATTAATGCTTGGTCAATGAGACCTAAGTGGAAACAGCAGACTCCTCCTGCCCTTTCCCCTTTTACCATATTGTGAAATAACCCCACCCTGACTCATTTTTACATGCTTTCTGACCCCCCCACCAGCT
The DNA here is from genome assembly GCF_042186555.1 of Aquarana catesbeiana. NCBI lineage: Eukaryota > Metazoa > Chordata > Amphibia > Anura > Ranidae > Aquarana > Aquarana catesbeiana. The sequence continues at coordinate 309,016,914 of NC_133331.1, forward strand.
GGGCCAAGTTGAAAACAAAAACTCTAGGACATATTATGAGTGAAGGGAAACTAATGACCTTTGCAGCCATTAGATCAAAATATAACTTACCACAGTTTAGATCTATGCAGATATTGCATCCCTTCCGTAATCAATTTCTTCATCAGGACTTATACCTAGCCTGCTCTCACACATCGACCACCTCCCAAAACCAGCCTCCTCACTTTACCAACACCTAATCTTCAATACTTTGTCGGATCTTTCTGGCCTTCAGAATAAATGGGATATACCGAATATTGATATTGAGGACTGGTCCAATGTCTAGGACACCCCGTTTAAACAACTAGTCTCTTTTTTTTTTGAACATGCCCCCTCATTTCACAGGTTTGGGCAGGGGTGGTGGATGTCATCAATGCAATTGCCTTCTCTGACCTTACCCTGGATCCAAAGCTGTGCCTGCTGGGCCTGGTGGAACACATGGCCCCTGCACTTGCTGAGAGAACACTCTTCGACCTACTACTCTATTATGCTGGAAAATTGATTAAGATGAATTGGAAAAAAGCTGCCCCTCCTGGTTATCTTTCGAAAACACTTAGTCAACCCCAATCTTCCACTTTATCGGGATACGTATGAAAATAGGAGAAGGAAAAAGAAATTTCATAATGCGTGGGCTCAATGGCTTGAAGATCCCTTCACAGCCCCATGATGCCCCCTCCTCCAGGTCAGAACCGTCACTCTTCTATCGCTACATACCCAATCCCCTTGCTGCCTTATTTATGAGAAGACGGCTCGAAGTCTGCCCTGGAACAATGTGGTCTGCTACGTGAACCAATTGTTTCCTTTTGTAAATGTCAACCCTCAATATGTTTTTCCCATTGCCCCCCTGCATGGGTAGCTGAACTTGGAGTATTTAAGTTTTCATTTCTATGTAGAAAAATTAATAAAACAGATTTATGTTTTGATAGCCATGCGGTGATTGGTCTTGTTGCAATTGGACTGATGTTCTGGTGTCGGAATTCCTATCCCCGATGCAGCCATCAGAGCCATTCATGGCCCATTTAACTCTACTCACTTTGGAACACAGAATCACCCGGGGTTAATTGGCCAAGGGATAAAGTCCAGACCACATCCATATCTCAATAAATCAAGAAGCATGAGATGGGGGCGAATAACATGGAGCAAGTTCGAAACCCAGTGAATTGCAACTTTCTGACATGCTTTTGCCACAGGCTAAATCTCAGAAAAGTTTATTTCAGTTTTGATCCTTTTCTTATTTTCCCAGCTAATCGGTGTATGTCTTTTTTTGTAGTTCTTTTTTTTGTATATATTTTATGCACTGCCCACTTTCAAGATATTAAATTATAAAATTAATAAGTGGCTTCTGTGTGCTAAGCTAGGATTAGGGATGAGCTTGATGTTCGGGTCGACCATAAGTTCGACTCGACTATCGGTGTTCACCCGTTCACAGAACAGCGAACATTATGGGGCATTCGCAGCAAATTTGAGCGCCATGGAACGCCCCATAATGCACTGCGAGATCATAGTGCATTGCTGTATGATGATTAGCCAAAGCATGCACCTGACCTGCAAGTTTTGGCCAATCACAGCGCCCTCTGCTAAGAGAGACATAATTGGCCAAAGGCAGGGTGCCTTTGGCCAATCATGGCTCAGGGGGACTAAGTCCACGCCCCACACTATATAAGGCAGCTTACACGGCGGCCCTGTGTTGTGTTGTTGGCGTGGACAGAGAGATAGCTTGAGTTAGATTAAGCAGGCAGGTTATTCAGTTAGTGGCAGTGTATTTGATATATATATATATATATATATATATATATATATATATATATATATATATATATATATACATATACACAGTCAGTCTAGTATGTGTGTGTGTGTATATATATATATATATATATATATATATATATATATATATATATATATACTCTGCATTTAGTATAGACTATAAATTCAGTGTTTACTCTATATTCAGTCAGTGCAGGCAGTGTATATATATATATATATATATATATATATATATATATATATATATATATATATATATACATATACTCTGCATCCAGTGTAACCTATATCTACAGTGCATTCAATGGTGTACTGTATCAGGCAGTGTAATATATATATATATATATATATATATATATACATACACAGTCTTGTGTGTGTATATATATATATATACTCTGCATTCAGTGTAGCCTATATTTACAGTGCATTCTGTGGTGTGTGGTGTACTATTTCTAATACACTTCAGGTGGTGTACACAGTATCTAATACAGTGTGTACAGTGTCTACTACACTTCTGGTGGTGTACACAGTACACAATACAGTGCAGCCATAGTATAGTTTCTACTACTTTTGCTGGTGGTGTACACAGTAATACAGTGTGTACAGTTTCTACTACACTTCTGGTGGTGTACACAGTACACAATACAGTGCAGTCATAGTACAGTTGCTAATACAGTGCAGGCAGTGTACACAGTATCTAATACAGTGTAGTGTGGTGTTGTAAAACAAAATATACATCATGTCCGGAAGGCCACCAAGGAAAGGCAGATGCTCACAGGCCACTAAAAGAGGGCAAGCAGCCTCTGTGTCTACAGTTAACAGTGCTGGTCGTGGACATGGTGCATCCTCTGCAGGTGGCCGTGGGGCACGCTTGTCTTTTTTTTTCTGCTGCTGGCTGTGTTATTGAGCCACAACATGCAGAAGAGTTGGTGGAGTGGATAACAAAGCCGTCCTCATCCTCTGTCACCCAGGCTCAGAGTTGTTTGCCTTCCAACGCAGCTGCCAAAGCGGCCTATTCCACTGGCTCCTTGTCCACAGTCACTCCTTCCGTAGCCCCACCATCATGCATGGAGGAGTCCCCAAAATTATTTGACCACCGTGTCGGGTACATCCTGCTGGAGGATGCGCAGTGATTTGAAGGCTCCGATGTTGGTTCCCAGGTTGAGGAAGGGAGTAACGTGAGCCTAGAGAGAGGGGATGCCCAAGAAGGACAAGAAACTGGCAGTCATGTTCCCCCAGCTGCAGCAAACTGCCAAGATTGCTCCAGTGACGAGGAGGGAGGGGGATGATGAGGTCACTGACTGTACTTGGGTGCCTGAGAGAAGAGAGGAGGAGGCACAACTCCAAGGCAGGATGTCCTCTAGGGGTCAGCTTAAGGGCAGCCACCCATTCCATCATATTGCAGAGCTCCGCAAGTGCAAGGCGCTGCTGATTACCCGCTGACTTTTAAAAGTTCCTTGGTGTGGGCCTTTTTTGACACGTGTGCAGCAGATCGCACCGTTGCTGTTTGGAAACTATGTCTGAAGCGGATCAAGCATGGCCAGAACAGCAGCCGCTTGGGCACCACATGCTTGACCAGACATATGACGACCTGCCATGCAGTCCATTGGCAACAGCACTTGAAAGACCCACTTCAAAGAAAAAGGTGGACTTCTCCTTGCTCCTCATCTGGGATCTCCAACCCTACTATGCCTCCAGTCCTCTCAAAAACCTGCACTGAGAGGAATGAAGGTATAGCAATAGGTATCCCAAGTACTTGCAGCCAATCTGCTAGCAGTACACCACCATAAAAGAAATTCGGTTCCACATGCTCAGTGTCTAAATGCTAGCTTGGCTAAATTGCTAGCACTGCAACTGCTGCCTTTTCAGCTGGTAGACTCTGCCCCCTTTTGTGAATTTGTGGAATGTGCTGTACCTCAGTGGCAGGTTCCAAAATGCCATTTCTTTTCACGGAAGGCCATTCTGGCTTTACCGGCATATGGAAGGCAATGTTTTGGCCTCGTTGGACAGGGCGGTCAGTAGTAAGGTTCATATTACCGCTGACTCGTGGCCCAGCAGGCATGGGCAGGGACGTTACCTTTCCTTCATGGCACACTGGGTAACTCTGCTGGCAGCTGGGAAGGTTACAGGACAGGGTTCAGTATTGTTGGAGCTTGTTCTGCCACCACGCCTCCAAAATGCTAGTGGTGATTCTGCCACAGCTCTCTCCTCCACCCCCTCCTCCTCTTCCTCTATGGCCTCTTCTGCAGATTCCTCTGAACCAGCAGTGCTCCATAAGCGTTCAAGGGGCTACGCAAGCAGTCAGGCAAAAAGATGTCATGCGGTGCTTGAGTTGGTCTGCTTAGGGAACAGGAGCCACACTTGGGCAGAGATTCTGTCAGCTCTGCAGGGGCAGGCTCAGAGGTGGTTGACGCCATGCCAGCTTCAGCCAGGAATGGTTGTATGCGACAATGGCACCAACCTTCTCTCCACCCTCCGACAGAACAGCGGGAGGAAGAGGAGGACTTCCTTACCGCTCAAGGCCCCCTTTACTCCTGCGGGCCTGCCAAACACACAGGAAGAAGAAGAGGAGGATTGGGTCAACATGGATGTAGAGGATAACACTCAGCAGCAGTCTTCAAGGGATGGTTTTCAGTCCCCAGAAGCCCAAGGAGTTGTACGTGGCTGGGAGGAGGTAGTTATGGATCATGTGATCCTTAGTGACCCAGAGGACTCAGAATCGAATGCCTCTGCAAACTTACATGGCCTCCCTGATTCTGCAAACCCTGCGAAAGAACCCTAGGATTCGTGGTATTAAGGAGAGGGATCATTACTGGCTGCAACTCTTCTTGATCCACGTTACAAGGGTAAGGTTGCAGAACTCATCCTGCCTTCGCAGAGGGAGCAGAGGATGAAATCTTCAGGAGGCCTTGAAGAAAAGTTAGTGCAATGCATTTCCAGACCCTGGGAGGTTACAATTTCCTGGTGCTGGACAACATGTTGCTGAGGCTTCATTCAGTCAGAGGAAGAGCGGTGGAGAAGGTGGCCAGCTGACCGATGCCTTTAAACAACTTTTCAGTCCTCCGCACCAAGGTCTGATCGGTTCAAGCAACCATCGCCAGCATCTGCAATACATGGTGCAGGAACATCTAGGTGCAATAGCAGACTTGGAGACCTTTCCAACAGAGCATCCACTGGGTTACTGGGTCTTGAGGAGGGACCACTGGCCAGAACTTGCTCAATATGCATTTAAGCTAATGGCCTGTCCTGCATGCTTTCTGAATGCACATTCAGTGCTGCTGTAGGGTTTGTAACGGATCATAGAGTGCGCTTGTCCACAGACTGCGTTGATAGGCTCACATTCATAAAAATGAATCAGTCTTGGATCAGCAGCTATCAAGCACCTGATGCTGATGTAACTGATTTAATTTTCTATGGATGTGGGATCCCTTAAAGACTACCTATGCCTACTATCCTATTCCTCCTCAGCCTTGATGATGATAGATTACAACAATATTTTTGGTTTGGGGCACCACCACCACCACCCAAGGCCCAAATTTTCTGCCCCTGTTTAACAGGGGCATGTAATTACAATTTTTTATATAATATTTTAACGCAGGGCCCATTCCTGCCCCCAACAAGAGTATCTGTAAGGGGTTACAGTGTTGTAGCACCACCACCCAAGGCCCAATTTTTCTGCCCCTGCTTAACACAGGCATGTAATTACAATTTTTTATATAATATTTTAATGCAGGGTCCGTTCCTGCACCCAACAAGAGTAACTGTGAGGGCCAGTGGCGGCTGGTGCTCAAAATTTTTGGGGGGGCGCAAACAAACTGAAACATTTGGAAAAAAAACCCCATCAATTGCAGCCTCACTGTGCACATCAAAACGCAGTTCTCTAAATGGCTGACTTCAGACTGCGCATGCACAGTTCAGAATAAGAGACTTTTTTTTTCCCCAAAGTGTTTTACTGACAGCCATTTATGAGTTGTGGTTGGCCAGGCTCGCAAGGGAGCCAGAAGTACTTGCTGCTTGCTTCCCTGCAGAAATCGCAGGTAGTGCGGGTAGCAGGGCCAGAATTGGTGATGACAGGCCAGGCTACTGCTGAGCAAGATGGGTACTCTTAGGCTCCGTTCACACTGCAGCGATGCGGGAACCCTGCGAATCCAGTACGGGTTCCTGCATCGCATACAACTCGCAGGCAGTTTACACTGCCCTTTGCGAACTGCTGGGGGTGTCAATACAATGTTAATGACACCTCCAGTAAAGTTTGCATATCGCAGTGCGAACTGTGAATTTGGACAGGAATCGGATCACATGGGTGTGAACACCCATGTGATCCGATTCTGGTGCGGATCAAAAAATGGGTCCTGTGTGAGTTTGGTCTGAATGCGATTTCAGCCATACTATCTGTATGGCTGAATTTGCATCACACAGACATCACATGAGATTTGCACAGCAGTGCGGTGCGAATCACATGTGATTTCTGACATTGCAGCAATGTGAACCGACCCTAAATGTGCCCTCTCTTCTACTGTGGTGTTTGAGGGAGCTCAGGGAGATTCACAGCAACCAGGCATGCAGAGAAAGCAGGGACGGAGGTGTGCAGTCTGTGAGGCTGAAAAGGAGCCATTGCAGTGACCTCTGTTATCAAGCCTAAGTAGAGGAGGGGGAGAGCATGGGGGAGGATCAGAGAGGCACTGTGCAGTGCTTAACATTGGAGAGATCCGCTCTTCATACTTCCTGTTATCTCTTTCCCATTGCGCCCGGGACAGAGACAACAGGAAGTGACATCAAACCTCAGATGTCAATCAAACCGCCCGGCCATAGTAATAGTGCCGGGCGGAAGCTACTCAGCGCTACAGAAAGCACCCCAAGGCGGGATAAACGGCCGCAAATGAAGCGCCGCGTCTGCAATCTCGTGATTGCATTGACGTGGCGCTTGCCATAGTGCACTGTGTCTGGCGCTCGAACACAGTGCACTATGTTAAAGGACTTTTTTTTTTTTTTTCTTAAAGGGGCAGTTTTAAAAATTTTTTTTTTTTTTTTTGTGACTACACAGAAGGGGGGACGGGCCGCCACTGGTGAGGGCTTAGTGTTGAGGCACCACCACCACCACCCAAGGCCCAATTTTTCTGCCCCTGTTTAACAGGGGCATGTAATTACAATTCTTGATATAATATTTCAACGCAGGGCTCGTTCCTGCGCTTATGCCGCATACACACGATCACACATTCCGACAACAAAATCCATGGGATTTTTTCCGACGGATGTTGGCTCAAACTTGTCTTGCATACACATGGTTGACCAAAGTTGTCGGAATTTCCGAACGTCAAGAACACGGTGATGTACAACACGTACAACGAGCCGAGAAAAATGAAGTTCAATAGCCAGTGCTGCTCTTCTACGTGATTCCGAGCATGCGTGGCACTTTGTGCGTCGGAATTGTCTACACACGATTGGAATTTACGAGAACGGATTTTGTAATTGGAAAATTTGAGAATCAGATCTCAAATTTTGTGAGATGGAAATTGTCCGATGGAGCCTACACACGGTCGGAATTTCCAACAACAAGCTCAGATCACACATTTGACGTCGGAAAAGTCCGACCGTGTGTACGCGGCATTACAGTGTTGTGGCACCACCACCCAAGGCTCAATTTTTCTGCTCCTGTTTAACAGGGGCATGTCATTACAAATCTTGATATAATATTTCACAGCAGGGCCCGTTTCCTGCGCCCAACAAGAGTAACTTTGAGGGCTTACAGTGTTGTGGCCCCACCACCAAAGGCCAAAATTACAATTCTTGGTATAATCTTTCAACACAGGTCCTGTTCCTGCGCCCAACAAGAGTATCTTTGAGGGGTTACAGTGTTGTGGCACCACCACCCAAAGACCAATTTTTCTGCCCCTGTTTAACAGGGGCATGTAATTACAATTTTTGATATAATATTTCAACGAAGGGCCTGTTCCTGCACCCAACAAGAGTAACTGTGAGGGCTTACAGTGCTGTGGCACCACCACCCAAGGCCCAATTTTTCTGCCCCTGTTTAACAGCATTTTTTTTGCACATGATTGGATGATATAAATCAGCAGAGCTTCCCCTTGTTTCAATCTTCCCCTCAGATCTACAGCAACTGCACTTCCAAGTGCACTTGTAGTGCAAAGTGGATTTGCCTTTAGTAAATCAATCCCTATATTATCAAAAGTATTGGGACACCTGCCTTTACACGCACATAAACTTTAATGACATCCCAGTCTTAGTCTGTAGGGATCAATATTGAGTTGGCCCATCCTTTGCAGCTATAAAAGCTTTAACTTTTCTGGGAAGGCTGTCCACAAGGTTTAGGAGTGTGTCTATGGGAATGTTTGATCACTCTTCCAGAAGTGCATTTTTGAGGTCAGGCACTGATGTGGACAAGAAGGCCTGGCTCACAGTCTCCGCTCTTATTCAGCCCAAAAGGTGTTCTATTGGGTTGAGGACAGGACTCTGTGCAGGCCAGTCAAGTTCCTCCACCCCAAACTCACTCATTCATGTTTTTATGGACCTTGCTTTGTGCACTGGTGCGCAGTCATGTTGGATCAGGAAGGGGCCATCCCCAAACTGTTCCCACAAGGTTGGGAGCATGAAATTATCCCAAATGTCTTGGTATGCTGATGCCTATAGGGTCCCCATTACTGGAATTAAGGGGCCAAGCCCAACCCCTGAAAAACAACCCCACACCATAATCCCCCCTCCACCAAATGATTTGGAACAGTGCACAAAGCAAGGCCCATAAAGACACAGATGAGCGAGTTTGGGGTGGAGGAACTTGACTGGCCTGCACAGAGTCCTGACCTCAACCTGATAGAACACCTTTGGGATGAATTGGAGCGAAGACTGAGAGCCAGGCCTTCTATCCAACATGGGTGCCTGACTTCACAAATGTGCTTCTGGAAGAATGGTCAAACAGTCCCATAAACACACTCCTAAACCTTGTGGACAGCCTTCCCAGTCCCAGCGCTTAGCTGTCCTACTCCCGTGGCTACTGATCTCAGCACCACCTCTTCAGGCACTGCCAGCCCACCTGGCCACAGCCTCCCCCTCCACTAGCCCTCCTGGCCAAGACTCCACAGTCCTCCCAGACTCTACATCCATTCCAGACTGCTTCCACCCAGTCCTTCCAGGTATGTCCTCTGACTGTACACTCACCAGCCCTCCAGGCTGCCTTTCTTCCTGGAGATTTGCCTGGCAGTGTTCTCCTGCTGTCCTTAACCTTTCTCCCATGCCTCCTGGTCAGGATCCTTCCATGTGTCATGAGAAGGGACCCTTCCGCACCCAATCCCAGGCCCGAGGTCCACCCCCCCAGAATAGGGGGCACCGACAGCCTAACACTCCATCTCCATCTTCCACTTGAACTCCACTGCCCCAGCTTGGCTGACCCTGAGTATTTGAGAGGGCCTGCCCCCTGCCAACCCATCTGTTGAGGATTGCTCATGTTCTTTATGAATACTCCAGGCAGCTCCACTCCCCTCCCATTCTTCAGGAAGTTTCTAGTTGGTTTGAGAAGTAGGGGGGAGGTCTCAGTGATGCTGCCTGTGAGTCACCCAGCTCTCCCTGAATCTTTGCCCAACCCAGAAGCCTGAACAATTTTAATTACACTAAACAAAAATCTATTTACACTTTTAGCACACTAGAGGGTGCTACACGTAGACAGTGCCCAAGCACTTTAGTGAGGCTACTGTAGAACTTGGGAACACCTCAGCAGTGATACAAATGATTTCAGCCCCTGTTGCTCCCTTGACACAATACTCATCTACTTGGCATAAAACTTGAAACCTTTCTGAAGTCAGTCGGGTACACTCTTCTGGGGAAGTCTCAGGGTCATAGGGTTTCCTTGATAGGGCAGCCACCCCTCAATGTCCTGTGGCATCCAGCTTGGCTGTGGTGAGTATGTAGGTGAGTGGATTATTATCGGTCTTGACCTTAAAGTCTGCACCATACAGATAGTCATTCAACTTGTCTACTACTGCCCACTTCATGGCAAGGAATTCCAGCTTGTGTATGGGATAGGTCTTTTCAGTGGGAGAAAGGATCTGTTTCACATAGGTGTCTTCCATGCTCCTGGAACAACACGCCACCGAACCAATCATGGCTGGCATCAACATGTAACTCATAAGGTCAAGTTGGATCAGCATAGGCCAGAAGGCATAGGTCAATCTCCTGTTTAGCTGGCAAAAGGCATGTTTACACTGATTGGCCCGCTCATCCTGTATTGAATCCCAAGGCTTCCTGAGCCCTTTGGCTTGATTGTCCAGGGCTAAGCAATTCTAGTTAATTTTCTGCCTGTCCATTTTCATCCGATCCTATCCGATCTAATCTGCCAGACGGATGGAAAATAGGACCACCATCTGTCTTTTTTTTAGCGGGCAGGATCAGATTGGATATCGGTGGGTGTCAGCGGACATGTCTCAGCTGAAATCCGCCACTCCAAAGAGGAGACTGGAAAGTCTGATCAGGTCCACCTGAAAAACTGACAGGCGGAACTGATCGGACAGTCCGTGTGAAAGGGGCCTTAGGGGCCGTTTGTTTCATCAGGTTAGTCATGTTGTTTCAACAACAAAAAAAGCAGATCAGTTTACATCAGTATTTTATTAGTTTCTCAGCAGTTAAAAAAAATTACTTAAAAAAAAATAAAAAATCATCTTTTCATGCCTGAGATACGGAAGTGATGTCAGAGGTCGCTCTGGTCCTGCAAGGGCATAGAGCAGAATGGGGGTCATCTTGCCCTCACTCTACTTCCTGTCTATCCATCAGATAGAATCGCTTCCGGGTCTACCGACGGTACTGTAAACCCGGAAACGTCTGGAAAGCGGCGGAGGGGGGTCATCTCTCCAGTCACCTCTAAAAGTGATCCCGTGGATAATCTGCCACTGGGATCACTTTAAGCAGATGCCAAATTGCATGATGTATATATACTGTGGGCGGTCGGCAAGTGGTTAATACTATTGTCACTGGAGAAGAGACGCTTAAGAGGGATATGATTACAATATACAAATCTTTAAATGGGAACTCTATCATTGGGAGGAAACTACTTAACCATTTGCCGACCATATATATATATACGATGCGGCTATATACGATGCGGCTTGCAAGTGTTTTACTGGGATTATGGCTAAAGATATCAGCTATAACCCCGGTACTTATAGAGACTAGAACCTAAAAAAGTGGACTTTAAAGGCACACAAGTAGACCATCTAAAAGTAATTAGATTTGTTTGATTTGTAGGAAGTTAATTAAAAAAGGGAAAAATTATTACATATAGATACATATAAAATTCATGAAATTGATATTGTATACCCCACACACGAACTCTGACACCACTTAGTAAATTAGAAAAATACAATAATACATCCAGGAGGGCGGTAATTAAAATTCCTATAGTAGTATCCAAATTGGGATGAAAATAAAGAGTGCTGTGGGTCAGGATGTGGATCCGGGCACAAAATATTCACTTATTCGCTCGACATGTTACGCTTCTTCAGGAGCATAAAAATCTATTGAGTGTATACAGAAAAACAACAAATGAATATACAATGTATTGACATAGTATATGAAACCTTAATAATAAGCAGAAGATACAAAATGCTCTGATTGGGTCAGTTGACCGCAAGCAACCTCCACAAAATGGGTTGACCACCTGGAGGCAAAAAGCAAAGCCCCTCAGTTGGGATGCATATGTGTAAAAGGATATAATAAATGCAGTAAATAGAGGTTTGTTACTATAAAGCAGAGGCTAACACCTATAATAAAAAGTAAATAGTATAATGTCAGGCGGGTGACTTACTCGATAAAAAAAAAATGAAAAAGAAAAAAATAGGAATAAAGGAATGTAGATAGGAGGATACAGTATATAGGGATGTTACCTCAAAAGATTTTATTTTTTTTATCGAGTAAGTATATATATAAGTACATATATAGTAGAAAACACTATTGAGCAATCCATCTACACCATCTTTATATTACTCTCTTTTCGTAACCTATTGGTTTCTCCTGTTTCCCAATGAGTCCGATGCTATCTATGTTTACATGTTTGAATCCGAAATTTATTTCAATAACCCCGGTAATGTTTTTTTCAGCCGACGGCTGGCTTTATCATGAAACTGGTCTGAGCGGCTCATGAGTCGCTGGAATGCTTTCTGTATTGACGGGAGGGGACACAATCCTCCCTTGCCTCCCTCGCTGGTGTTTCTCAGACTTACCGTTCACCCGAAAAAGATCCAATGGTGCGGCCGGATGCTCCCATAGGTGATCAAAAAGTAGATAGGGCCTGGTATGGATTGGAGGGACCCCCATGCTGTTTTTTTTTTTTTTTTTTACATTTATGTATTGCCAGCAATTTAAATGTAATTTTTCTCTTTATATATGTCAGTTTTGCTGCAGCAGGTTCTATACATGGTACAGATGCGCCACTTTACAGGCAGACTAAGGAGACCCCCCTCCCGGCATTATATTTAAAGGAATTTTTCGTTTTTATTGTTTCACTTTAAGCATCATTAAAAATCACTGCTCCTGTAAAAACGATCTGTTTTAAAAAGAAAATGTTTGCGTTGATGCATTATCCGAGCCCCCATGCCCTTTTTATGACCAATAACTTGCATATAAGCCTTCAAAATTGTTTTTGATTTGTTCAAGTTCTGGTCCCATATACTTTAATAGAGTTCACGGTTCGGGTTGTGCGAACTTTTTACACGTTCGGCAGATCAGGTGTGAACTGAACTAGGGGTGTTCGGCCCAATTCTACCAGAGAGTGTTCCAGCAGTCATCACCTCACTGCCACTCTGTACAGTAGCCTGGATCCTGCGGGATGAGGACATAATAGGATAGTAGCCAAAATCCAGAGACTGCCCTGCAGCATTCAGGAAACCTGGCAACAATGACATGAACTTTCAAAGGGCTGCAGTTCCTCTGAGTGACACAAGGTGGTGAACTAACTTATACTGTGATAGGAAGTATCTATGGAATACAGACAGGAAGTGATGTCAGGTAAAGACAGGAAGTGATGTCCCATGCAGACAGGAAGTCCCGGGTGAGAGGTGAGGCGGCACAAAGTAGAGAGGAGACGTTGCTGGAACTGCAGCAGGAGGTAATAAGGTCTTATGTTCTATTTACACCCAGTAACCCCCCGTCATGTCCGTCCTCTTCCTCCATAGTCACTGTGACGTCTTTTATCTCCAGCAAATGATGATACACATATATATACATAGCTCCCAACTGTCCCTGATTTGGAGCAATGTCCCTCTGTCCCTCATTCCTCCTCATTTGTCCCTCATTTTGGTCTGATCTATAAAGTTGTATATAAAATGCACTATTTATCTTTCAAACAGTGTTTCCCAGTGCTAAACCTTTCATCCAATTTCTAAATTGCTGCATTTGTAGATACCAAAACCCAATATAAAGGAATAGTAGTGGTAAAAAGCACTTGTGGGTTTAACCAATCATTTTTTTAAATACAATTTTTTTTTAAGGGGGTGTGGCAGGGGGTGTGTCCGATGCTTCCATACTTTTGCTAATAGGTGTCCCTCATTCCCATTTCAGAAAGTTGGAAGATATGCATATATAGTGTGGAAACCTACATTAACCCCTTCAGGGTCAGAACATGTCCACACTTGGAAGTGCAGTCGCTGTAGATCTGAGGGGGACATGCAAGAAGAATAAAAAAACGCATCTTTGCTTGTACATGATTGGATGATATAAATCAGGGGAGCTTCCCCTCATATCGATCTTCCCCTCATATCGATCTTCCCCTCATATCGATCTTCCCCTCATATCGATCTTCCCCTCATATCGAGCTTTCCCTCATTTCGAGCTTTCCCTCATTTTGATCGTCCCCTCATTTTGATCGTCCCCTCATATCGATCTTCCCCTCAGATCTACAGTGACTGCACTTGTAGTGCAAAGTGGATTTGCCTTTTAGTAAATCAACCCGTATATTACCTAAAGTATGGGGACGCCTGCCTTTACACGCACATGAACTTTTAATGACTTCTTAGTCTGTAAGGTTCAATATTGAGTTGGCCCACCCTTTGCAGCTATAACAGCTTTAACTCTTCTGGGAAGGCTGTCCACAAGGTTTAGGAGTGTGTCTATGGGAATGTTTGATCATTCTTCCAGAAGAGCATTTATGAGGTCAGGCACTGATGTGGACAAGAAGGCCTGGCTTACAGTCTCCGCTCTAATTCAACCCAAAGGTGTTCTATTGGGTTGAGGGCAGGACTGTGCAGGCCAGTCAGGTTCCCCCATCCCAAACTCGCTCATCCACGGCACGTGCAGAGCCTGCCAGGAAGTCGGCACTGCGGATCGATAATCACAAGCAGTGAGATATTGTCCCGATGCACGGCTGCAGAGATCGGAAATGTCTCACTGCCTGTGATTAGTAATGTGCAGTGCCAAATTTCTGGCGGGCTTTGCACGTGCCGTTTGCGAACATGCCTGAGCTCATCCTTAGTCAAGACCAATAATAATCCACTCACCTACATACTCACCACAGCCAAGCTGGATGCCACAGGACATTAATGGGTGGCTGTCCTATCAAGGAATTACCTATGACCCTGAGACTTCCCCCAGAAGAGTGGACCCGACTGACTTCAGAAGGGTTTCAAGTTTTATATCAAGTAGATGAGTAGTGTGTCAAGGGAGCAACAGGTGCTAAAATCATTTGTATCACTGCTGAGGTGTTCCCAAGTTCTACAGTAGCCTCACTCAAGTGCTTGGGAACTGTCTACATGTAGCAACCTCTAGTGTGCTAAAAGTGTAAATAGATTTTTGTTTAGTGTAGTTAAAATTGTTCAGACTTTCTGGGTTGGGCAGAGATTCAGGGAGACCTGGGTGACTCACAGGCAGCATCACTGAGACCACCCCCCTACTTTTCGTTCGAAATTACTAGAAACTTCCTGAAGAATGGGAGGGGAAGTAAAGTGGAGCTGCCTGGAGTATGCATGAGGAAATGAGGAACATGACCAATCCCCAACAGATGGGTTGGCAGGGGGCAGGCCCTCTCGAATACTCAGGGTCAGCCCAGCTTGGGCAGTGGAGTTCAAGTGGAAGATGGAGTGTTAGGCTGTCGGTGGCCCTTGTAGGTGCTCCCTATTCTGGGGGGGACAGGGGACCTCGGGCCTGGGATTGGGTTCGGAAGGGTCCCTTCTCTTGGAAGGATCCTGAACAGGAGGCACGGGAGAAAGGTTAAGGACACAACCCCCCCCCCCTTCTATCACTGGTGTTTCTCAGACTTACCGTTCGCCCAAAAAAAAAGATCCAATGGTGCGGCCGGATGCTCCCATAGGTGATCAAAGAGTAGATAGGATCTGGTATGGATTGGGGGGGACCCCCATGCCATTTTGTTTTTTTTTACATTTTTGTATTGCCAGCAATTTAAATGTCATTCTTCTCTTTATATATGTCAGTTTTGCTGCAGCAGGTTCTATACATGGTACAGATGTGCCACTTTACAGGCAGACCAAGGAGACCCCCCTCCCGGCACTATATTTAAAGGAATTTTTCATTTTTATTGTTTCACTTTAAGCATCATTAAAATCACTGCTCCTGTAAAAACGATCTGTGTAAAAAAAAAAATGTTTGCGTTAAAACATGTCCCCAGTGGCAATACCCGGGCCCCCATGCCCTTTTTATGGCCAATAACTTGCATATAAACCTTCAAAATGGGGACTTTTGATTTGTTCAAGTTCTGGTCCCATATACTTTTAATAGAGTTCACTGTTCGGCTCCAAACTTTTTACATGTTCGGGAGTTCATTTGCGAACCGAACTAGGGGTGTTCGGCCCAATTCTACCAGAGAGTGTTCCAGCAGTCATCACCTCACTGCCACTCTGTACAGTAGCCTGGATCCTGCGGGATGAGGACATAATAGGATAGTAGCCAAAATCCAGAGACTGTCCTGCAGCATTCAGGAAACCTGGTAACAATGACATGAACTTTCAAAGGGCTGCAGTTCCTCTAAGTGCCACAAGGTGGTGAACTAACTTATATTGTGATAGGAAGTATCTATGGAATACAGACAGGAAGTGATGTCAGGTAAAGACAGGAAGTGATGTCCCATGCAGACAGGAAATTCCGGGTGAGAGGTGAGGCGGGATGAAGTAGAGACGTTGCTGGAACTGCAGCAGGAGGTAATAAGGTCTTATATTCTATTTATACCCAGTAATCCCCCCGTCATGTCCGTCCTCTTCCTCCATAGTCACTGTGACGTAATTTATCTCCAGACAATGATGATACACAAATACATAGCTCCCAACTGTCTCTGATTTCGAGGGACTGTCCCTGATTTGGAGCAATGTCCCTCTGTCCCTCTTTCCTCCTCATTTGTCCCTCATTTTGGTCTGATCTATATAGATGTATATAAAATGCATTACTTATCTTTCAAAAAGTGTTTCCCAGCGCTAAACCTTTCATCCAATTTTTAAATTGCTGCATTTGTAGATACCAAAAGCCAATATAAAAGAATAGTAGTGGTAAAAAGCACTTGTGGGTTTAACCAATAATTTTTTTAAATACAATTCTTCTTTAAGGGGGGTGTGGCAGGGGGTGTGTCCTATGCCTACATACTTTTGCTAATAGGTGTCCCTCATTCCCATTTCAGAAAGTTGGAAGATATGCATATATAGTGTGGAAACCTACATTAACCCCTTCAGGGTCAGAACATTTCCCCACTTACAGGGCCGGAACATTCTCTTCATTTTGGGTGACCACATTTCCAAACTGCCATTTAGGGACACCGGCCCTTCTTTGTGCCAACGGAGTGGTGGGGTTGTGCAAGGGGGAATGTAGTCTCGGGGTTGACGGGGAATTCGTGGGTGGGCGATTTTTCGGACTAATGGCTGGTGTTGGCACTTTTACCACTTAACCCCATTAACGACCAGGCCATTTTTTGCAATGCCCGCACTGCGTCGCTTTAACTGACATTCAACGCTGTACCAAACAAAATTGACGTCCTTTTTTTCCCACAAATAGAGCTTTCTTTTGGTGGTATTTGACCACCTGCTGCGGTTTTTATTTTTTGCGCTATAAACAAAAAAAAAAAGAGCGACAATTTTTAAACAAAAACTATTTTTTAATTTTTGCTATAATAAATATTTAAACATAAAATAGAAAAAAAAAAAAATTTCTTCATCAGTTTAGGCCAATATGTATTCTTCTACATATTTTTGATTAAAAAAAATCACAATAAGCGTATATTGATTGGTTTGCGCAAAAGTTATATCATCTACAAAATAGGGGATATATTTATGGCGTTTTTATTATAATTTTTTTTTTATTTAGTAGTAATGGCGGTGATCAGCCATTTTGTAGCAGGACTGCGACATTGCGGCGGACAGAGCGGACACTTTTGACACTATTTTTGGGACCAGTAACATTTATACAGCGATCAGAGCTAAAAATAGCCACTGATCACTGTATAAATGACACTGGCAGGGAAGGGGTTAAGGGGGGCGATCAATGGGTTAGTTCCCTAATGAGGTGTTTCTAACTGGGGGGGTGTACTGACATGGAGCAGAGAGCGATCGCTGTTCCTGATCACTAGGAACAGCAGATCTCTCTCTACTTCCCTGACAGAACAGGGGTCTGTCTGTTTACATTGACAGATCCTGGTTCTGGCTCTCTGTGGCACTATCGCGGGTCGCCCGCGCGGACATCGCGGCCCACGCACATCGGCTCCAGCGTTGCGCGGCCCCCTAGCGCTCTTAAAGCAGCCGACGTACAGCTGCGGCGATTCGCACAGCCGTGCCAACCTGCCACAGTATCACTGCGACAGCTGTTCGGCAAGCAGTTAAAGGAGTGATGGCGAACCTTGGCACCCCAGATGTTTTGGAACTACATTTCCCATGATGCTCATCTACACTGCAGAGTACATGAGCATCATGGGAAATGTAGTTCCAAAACACCTGGAGTGCCAAGGTTCGCCATCACTGGGTTAAAGTAACGCAGTGCTGTATCGCTAAAAAAAATGGCCTGGTCCTGGAGGAGGGGAAATCTTTTCGAGCTCAAGTGGATAACAAGGATTGTCTCTATAATGGACTGTCTATAACATGGGTGTCAAACTCAATTTCATCATGGGCCACATCAGCAGTATGGTTGCCCTCAAAGGGCCGGTTGCATATGAGGTGCGCTATATACAAAGTGCATGGTTGTTGATTGCGCTGCATACACAGTGCAGAGTTCAGGGGTGTGCTGAGTTCAGCGTGTGCAACCCTAACCACCCCCCAAGGCTTCCTCGCATCTCTTTCCTACCTGGCAGCTCTAGTACCTCCCAGTGTAGGCGGCTCTGCCTCACCTTGCAGGGAGATTGCTCTCTCCCTCAGACTCTGGAGATCTGTCCCTGCTGTGAGCACGTAAAGAGATTGGTTAGATATGGGAGCCGCTGAGAGCAAAGCTGTCCCTGATGTAGCAGGGGGCTAGATAAAGATATATTCCTGCAATCAGAAGACACTCTGTAACATTGCTACAGTGAAGCTGCTTCCCTCTAGTGGCAGCAAAGACTGTGTCATCATATTCTGCTAGCAGACTGGATACAGAAAGCAAAGCATGCAGGGAATTGTAGTTCCAGGGCTCGGGTCTCACATTGGGATTTCACTGGTATGGACTACAACTTCCAGACTGCAGAAGGGAGAAGAACAGACTTCCGGGAGAGACTATAAGAGGAATGGATTGAGGCCTAGATCTCTCTGGACGCCGCTTGCTTCTGCCAGCTGGAGGTCTGTGTGACGGTGAGCTGCTGTTAAGTTGCGACCTACACAGCGAGGAACCGGACAGCCATAAACAGAGGGATCTTTGTGGACAGCATCGCTTCTTCAGTGGACCGGAGGGTGTTCCAGGTCATCCAGAGGCGCCTGCAATTCAGATTCCCGTGGGGCAGCGGACGCCATTATCCGGAGCCAAAACACAGAGAGAGATAGGGTTCTGGCTGAAGACTTCTCATCATCTGCATCGTGGCCAAATTCTTCTGAGTTCCAGTGTGGTGAGCGGGTATAGCCCATGTTATAGTTAAAGGGGTTGTAAACCCTTACAACATGCTTTTTGCTACAGGTAAGCTGATAAAAAGGCTTACCTGTAGCTACCCTGGATATCTCCTAAACCTGAACGGTTTAGGAGATATCCCCAGTATTTTTATGTGCCGACGTCATGGGCACTAAAGCAGCGGCACGTATGTGCCGTTGCTTCAATGAGTGTGCCTTTACCGGCGGCTCCTGCGCGCATGCGCAGGAGTGGCGTAATTGCGGCTCTGTCCAATCACAGCGCCGGAGCCCTCGCGATACCCGGAAGTAACTCCGGGAGCGATGTCGGCCGCCAGAGTGGTGTACGAGGACGGCTGTGGGGGCTTCGATCTCAGGTAAGTAATTCATAATGAGCTAGTATGCATAGCTCATTATGCCTTTGTCTTGCAAGTTTTTTTTTTTTTTTTTTGTCCTAGGGTTTACAACCACTTTAAAGGGGTTGTAAAACCCTCGTGTTATTTAAAAAAAAAAATGTTATACTTACCTCCACTGTGCAGTTCACTTTGCACAGAGTGGCCCTGAACCTCCTCTTCTGGGGTCCCACGGTGGCGCTGGTGGCTCCTCCCCGCATCGAGTGTCCACGTTGGAGAAGCGCTCTCCTTGGTGGACACCCGTGCGGGCGCGCTCCCAAGTCCAGCTTCTGTGTCAATTCACACAAAATGCAGGACTCGGCCCCGCCCCCCCCTGGCGCCCACGTCATTGGATTTGATTGACAGCAGCGGGAGCCAATGGCTGCGCTGCTATCAATCTATCCAATCGGGACACGAGACACAGGCTACAAATGGTGTGCTTGTTCCCGGACAGAGGATGACAGCGTTCAGGTAAGTAAAACGTGGGGGGGGGCTGCAGCACCAAAAAAGGTTTTTTTCACCTTAATGCACAGAATACTATGAGGGTTTACAACCCCTTTAAGGACACTGCTGTTAGACATCACCCACACAGTTCTGGGCAGAGGCTGGGGGGCTCCTCCCTAGCAAAATAACACTCACTGTGTGATCAGGAACATCGCTGGTGCCGGCTGCTCCGTGCTGTGAAGGGTCAGGTGCCCAGTAGAGATCCCCATGAAGGTGAAGTAGCAGAGACTCCAGCTTGGTTCTTTGGGATGCCGGGAGTTGGGCCTCTTACTAACCTGGCCCAGATGATGCCGTGTCGCTTGCCAGAAGATAGAGGAGGTGGGTGGTTGTCCAGCGTGGTGGAGAGCACAAGGCACGGCGGAGGAGGAAGTTAACTCCTCCGCTTTGGAATCATTAACTGTAAGCGCAAAAGGGAGTGCAACTGTAAACATATAAATGGTAAATCATATATATACAGTGGGGACGGAAAGTATTCAGACCCCCTTAAATTTTTCACTCTTTGTTATATTGCAGCCATTTGCTAAAATCATTTAAGTTCATTTTTTCCTCATTAATGTACACACAGTACCCCATATTGACAGAAAAACACAGAACTGTTGACATTTTTGCAGATTTATTAAAAAAAGAAAAACTGAAATATCACATGGTCCTAAGTATTCAGACCCTTTGCTCAGTATTTAGTAGAAGCCCCTTTTGATCTAATACAGCCATGAGTCTTTTTGGGAAAGATGCAACAAGTTTTTCACACCTGGATTTGGGGATCCTCTGCCATTCCTCCTTGCAGATCCTCTCCAGTTCTGTCGGGTTGGATGGTAAACGTTGGTGGACAGCCATTTTTAGGTCTCTCCAGAGATGCTCAATTGGGTTTAAGTCAGGGCTTTGGCTGGGCCATTCAAGAACAGTCACAGAGTTGTTGTGAAGCCACTCCTTCATTATTTTAGCTGTGTGCTTAGGGTCATTGTCTTGTTGGAAGGTAAACCTTCGGCCCAGTCTGAGGTCCTGAGCACTCTGGAGAAGGTTTTCGTCCAGGACATCCCTGTACTTGGCCGGATTCATCTTTCCCTCGATTGCAACCAGTCGTCCTGTCCCTGCAGCTGAAAAACACCCCCACAGAATGATGCTGCCACCACCATGCTTCACTGTTGGGACTGTATTGGACAGGTGATGAGCAGTGCCTGGTTTTCTCCACACATACCGCTTAGAGTTAAGGCCAAAAAGTTCTATATTGGTCTCATTAGACCAGAGAATCTTATTTCTCATCATCTTGGAGTCCTTCAGGTGTTTTTTGCAAACTCCATGTGGGCTTTCAAGTGTCTTGCACTGAGGAGGTTGCGCTTCCATCGGGCCACTCTGCCATAAAGCCCCGACTGGTGAAGGGCTGCAGTGATGGTTGACTTTCTACAACTTTCTCCCATCTCCCGACTGCATCTCTGGAGCTCAGCCACAGTGATCTTTGGGTTCTTCTTTACCTCTCTCACCAAGGCTCTTCTCCCCCGATAGCTCAGTTTGGCTGGACGGCCAGCTCTAGGAAGGGTTCTGGTCGTCCCAAACATCTTCCATTTAAGGATTATGGAGGCCACTGTGCTCTTAGGAACCTTAAGTGCAGCAGAATTTTTTTTGTAACCTTGGCCAGATCTGTGCCTTGCCACAATTCTGTCTCTGAGCTCTTCAGGCAGTTCCTTTGACCTCATAATTCTCATTTGCTCTGACATGCACTGTGATCTGTAAGGTCTTATATAGACAGGTGTGTGGCTTTCCTAATCAAGTCCAATCAGTATAATCAAACACAGCTGGACTCAAATGAAGGTGTAGAACCATCTCAAGGATGATCAGAAGAAATGGACAGCACCTGAGTTAAATATATGAGTGTCACAGCAAAGGGTCTGAACACTTAGGACCATGTGATATTTCAGTTTTTCTTTTTTAATAAACCTGCAAAACTGTCAACAATTCTGTGTTTTTATGTCAATATGGGGTGCTGTGTGTACATTAATGAGGAAAAAAATTAACTTAAATTATTTTAGCAAATGGCTGCAATATAACAGAGTGAAAAATTTAAGGGGGTCTGAATACTTTCCATCCCCACTGTAGTCCATATAGAGTCGGTGATTTGCGGCTAGTTGCGGCAGCTGTCCTCAGAGAAAGCCAACTCTGTACTGTGGGATGAGAAAGGGGAAAACAGAGGAAGTGCCACTTGAGTGTAGTATTTAAAACATGATTTAATGACAAGATACACAATAACACTCACAGGATAGAGATAAAAAGAGGCTCATCGGTAGATGGTGTCATCCAGGTCTCTCCTAGCATCCAACAATGGCACCCAGGCATTGCTGGGATGGCAGAGTATCCGCTGCACATCCTGTGGCCACCAGGAAGTCGGCCAGAACCAGTGTGGAACGCAGGAAATTGATGTCACGGGAGGCATCCGGAAGAGCTGTACTGATCAGACAGGCAGGCTACGCGCTCAGAGCTTTGAGCTCCTTCTACAGGTATAAAGTGGCAGTGCTATGAAAGCACTACCATAGCACTGCCACTTTAGGCCTTATAAAAGGAGCTGAAGCTCTGTGCCTGCCTGTCTGTCTGATCGCATTAGCTCTCCCGGATGCCTCTCTGTCTCCCGTGACACCACTTCCCTGCGTTCCACACTGGTTCCGGCCGACTTCCTGGTGGTCACAGGACGTGCAGTGTCTGCCAGCCCATCAACGTGTGGGTGCCATTGTTGGATGCTAGGAGAGACCTGGATGACACCATCAACCGATGAGCCTGTTTTTAGCTCTATCCTGTGAGTGTTATCGTGTATCTTGACATTAAACCGTGTTTTAAAGTACTATACTCAAGTGGCGCTTCCTGTGTTTTCCTCTAACTCCTCCGCTTTGAATGCGGAGCAGGGAGTCGCAGCCATGACATCACCGGGTGCTAGACACCAGGCGGCTCTAGCAATCGGTGGCAAGTAGAGTATCAGGTGGAGGCGGAGTGAGCACCAGCGCTATGGTGGGGTTTGCTCGCTCTGTATCATTCTGTATCAGTATCATTCAGTATCATTCTGGGACACTATTGTCCTGGAATGAAGGTGCTCAGGACCCCGGACAGACCTGATAATTGCGGGACTGTCCCAGGCAATCCGGGACGTGTGGTCACCTTAGTCACCTTCTCACTGGAGATGAGATGAACTGTCCTGGGTTCAGATCAAGATGGGTCCGCAGAACATAACTAAAGTTCTGAACCCCATTAAAGTGAATGGGAGCTAAATGTAAAAAAACCCTGCACCAGTCACAGTGTCCCTGATCTCTGCCACACCAGTTCCATTGTCCCTCATCACCACCAAACCAGTCCCAGTGTCCCTCATCACCACCAAAATAGTCCCAGTGTCTCTGATCACTGCCACACTATTTCCAGTGTCCCTGATCACCGCCACACCAGTCCCAGTGTCCCTGATCACCGCCACACCAGTCCCAGTGTCCCTGATCACCACCACGCCAGTCCCAGTGTCCCTGATCACCACCACGCCAGTCCCAGTGTCCCTGATCACCACCACGCCAGTCCCAGTGTCCCTGATCACCACCACGCCAGTCCCAGTGTCCCTGATCACCACCACGCCAGTCCCAGTGTCCCTGATCACCACCACGCCAGTCCCAGTGTCCCTGATCACCACCACGCCAGTCCCAGTGTCCCTGATCACCACCACGCCAGTCCCAGTGTCCCTGATCACCACCACGCCAGTCCCAGTGTCCCTGATCACCACCACGCCAGTCCCAGTGTCCCTGATCACCACCACGCCAGTCCCAGTGTCCCTGATCACCACCACGCCAGTCCCAGTGTCCCTGATCACCACCACACTAGTCCCAGTGTCCCTGATCACTACCACGCCAGTCATATTGTCCCTGATTATCACCACCACACCTGTCCCAGTGTCCCTGATCACCACCACGCCAGTCCCAGTGTCCCTGATCACCACCACACTAGTCCCAGTGTCCCTGATCACTACCACGCCAGTCATATTGTCCCTGATTATCACCACCACACCTGTCCCAGTGTCCCTGATCATCACCACCACACCAGTCCCAGTGTCCCTGATCACCGCCACACAGGTCACAGTGTCACTTTTAAGTCAGCTTGACTTGTTCACATGTGCAATGCTCTCTGAAGAGTATTTGTGGTTTGATCGCTCTCCAAAAAGCATTTGACAGGTGGTGAGGAGATATTGTGTTACCTCCTCACCACCTGCTTTAACCCCTTACACCCCACACAAGCACCCCCATTAACTTAAATGGGTCACGATCGGCATGGGTACTGGGGGTATAATTCCTGCCATAGCTGCAAAGCATTGTGGTCGCAGCATGGTAAAACCGCAGTTCAACTGCAAGGTTTCACGCCCACACACACACTTTACGCTTAAAAAAAACCCTAATAGGGGGCGTGGCCAAGCGATGGCAGAGTGAGGACGCACACCTCGGAGCTCTGTGCAGGGAAGCCCTGAGAACGGACAGTAATCTTGCCTAGAGAGAGCCGAAATTCATGCCAGGGGACCGCAAACACCCGCTGGACTCGGGGGTACAGAAGGGTTCGGACATAACCCATTATTTCCTTCGGCAACACGCCGCCGCTTCCCCCGCCACCTCGGCCAAGATGGCGCCGCCTCGAGTGCCTCCGACGAACGCTGCCGCTTCAGCTAAGAAAAGCACCCAGCCGGGAACGAATCCAGGAGGAGACCGTCCCGCTTCAGATGACAGGTCAGCATCTCCTATTCTATCCCCTGTGATCCCGACCACTGACACTCAACTTAGCTGCAGTCATACAAGGGGGACAGGCGGTAACATGGAGGAATCCCTAAGAGACATTGTGTCTGGTCTGCCTACAAGACAAGATCTACAGGAAATGGCAGCATCCATTGTCAATGCACTCTCCAGGGAACTACATGACTTGCGCCAGCAGGTAAATACGGTAGATGAAAGGGTCACTGTTTTAGAGACCTCAGCATCCACATCGGACACCCGGATTGCCGCTATAGAACAGGAACAGCGTGGCTTTCGCCGCCATCTTGTGGACATACAACTTAAGCTGGATGACGACGAGAACAGGAGCAGACGTAACAATCTGCGCCTCCGCGGCATCCCTGAAGCCACCATGGGATCAGATCAACGTGCAACGGTGGCGGCTATCCTGAACCAGGTCCTTGGAAAACCACCGGCAGCGGAACTGGAGCTGGACAGGGTCCACCGCATCCCAGGCCCCAGGACTCCCCCCGCAGCATCTCAAGATCCTGATGCCACAGACCTCCCACGGGATGTTCTGTGTAGGGTACACTTCTTCACCATAAAGGAGGAAATCATGCGGTTGGCCTGGGAGCGCAGCCCCATTGACATTGATGGCGCATTGATCCGGATCTACCCGGATATTTCCAGGCAAACAAGGGCAATGCGAGGCCTTATGAGACCACTTCTGGAGGTCATCCGGGCGGCAGAGGCGACGTACCGCTGGGGCCACCCTTTCCACCTAATTGTGCGAAGGCAGGGAGTAGAATTCTACCTACGCTCTCCAGACCAACTTCCAGACCTATTCAGCTTCCTAGCCAAACCCCCTGTTAGTGTCCCCAATTGGTTTGACTACCTGTTGTCACTGGAGGCCTTGGGCCCACCTCTGCCCAGGCCACAGCGTTCCCGTAGACCACGCTCACGAGCAACCAGCCGAGAGACTGCTAGACCTCACCCGAGGTCCGCCGAAGCGTAACTTCCTATCTTCCCTCAAGACCCGGTAAGACCAGATGAACGTTCATGTTACATCACCCCACTGAACTTCCAAGATCATTAAAACATACTTTCCAAGTGGCTTGTAAAGCTGGGTTCCTGGGTATCTTTCTTGGGCCTGTCTAGACTACCATACCTTGTGCAACCTCAGGAATAATGACCCTCGGATATACCTACAACTCCCACTCCGGAATTAAGGGATGTCGGCCATTACCCACCAGCTTAATCATTAAGGGGCCGGACTGTCGCGGACTCGTGCCAAGCCTGGTCTGGCACTACGCCTCCATCGCACAGGCTCACTACCAGTGATGGATGAGGGAGACGGATGCAACAGGGAGACCAGTGACTTAGACCCCAGCCATGGCACCTCAAGATGGATACGCAGAACTTTATCACCGCCTGGAAAAATTGACCCTCCACTCCCAGATAAGTGTCCTGAGGGCCTGGTCTGTTTATTTGCCTACCTTCCATTTGGCCTCATGTTTGGTTATGTACCCCCCCTATTTGCTAAACAACTTAGTAGTTATACGGGGCACCCCTGGGACCCCTCACTCTCCCTAGCTTCGTTCTGAAGTATGTGCAGGTTGTCATGCATTAGGAGGGGGAGGGAGGCTCAGGGCCGTAGTGGGTAACAATCCCAGGGACATGACAATAGTTGATGACGTACCTTTTATGATATGTTATGTTTTGTTGTTTAATTTCTTACCGCTCTTCTACTACATTGTTTTATCACTACACTGTATTATATTTACGCTACTGGTAGTAACCTCGCCTTTCATGATTCGCCCCGGTACCCCCGGGTGGGAAGGTGAAGGACTCTTGATGCTGGTGTTGCGGGCCTGGCCGTGAGGCGTTGGGGCGGACCCCACTGGTAATGGCTATTGCCTGTGTTGGCAGGGGGGATCGGTCTGACGTCCATGAGCCTCCTGGGAGCACCTTCATCTAGTGGTCGCGGCAGAGGATGTTTTTGTCAGCCATGATGTAGGTACCAACCACTGAAGGGTTTTTTCAGCTGTTATGGTTCTTAAGTTAGACACTCTATAATTCTCAGAGGCGCTACCCCCTCACATCTCCACATATTTTGTCTATTTAAATCACTGCCTAAACTCTATTTACTTTAGAGTAGATTACAACGCTCTTTTCACCCCCACATTAGGGCGGACCCCTGTGTAGACACCTTAGTGTACACCAGGGGCCCATAGTCAGTCTAAGACAGAAACCGTTTACTCCCCCTACCCCATCCTTCCTCCCCTCCCCTTTCCCTCTCCCTCCTCTCCCTCCCCTCTGGCCTATTTTCTCAAATTCTTGCCCTCTGCCTGTAGGGGTGTCTGCTGTTGGGACTTTCCCACACGCATATTGACTTCTATTTCACTGCCAGAAGGCATGATGGGCCACCTAAAGATTACCTCGCTAAACGTGCGTGGCCTTAATGTGCCAGAGAAGCGCTCGCAGCTTTTGACTGACCTGCGCAGGGGCAAAACACATGTCGCTTTTCTACAGGAAACGCACTTTCGTGCAGACTCCATACCCAGGCTGACTAACGGGGCCTTCCCAGTAGCATATCATAGTGTCTCTCCGGTCTCCAAATCGAAGAGGGTTAGTATTATCTTGGCCAGGTCGGTTCCTTGGGTGTTTGAGGCACAGCGAGCGGACGAGCAGGGTCGTTTTCTCCTCCTAAAGGGAAGAGTGTCCGATCTGCGGGTTACCTTCGCAAACGTTTACTTTCCCAATGTTAACCACCCCCCAATTTCTACGTAAGCTTCTTTCGGAGCTCCTGGAGTTCTCGGAGGGGATGCTTATTCTCGGCGGAGACCTTAACTTCGCCATGGATCCAGCCATGGACGTCTCGCGGGGAGCCTCCCATCTGTCTTACTCCTGCCTGAGGCGTCTCAAGGCAGACTTGCACACCCTACAACTTGTTGACCCTTGGCGGCTGCTCCATAACCAAGATAGAGACTATACATTTTACTCTCAGGTGCACCACACCTACTCGTGGTTAGATTACATATTGCTGTCCCATAAAGATCTTGCCAAGGTAGTCTCTACATCCATTGATGTCATATCCTTCTCGGACCATGCCCCCATTCACTTGGTCCTCCAGTTGGGGCCAGTGATTCGGTCTCCTCCCTCTTGGCGACTAAACGAAGCATTGCTTCAATCGGAGGAAACACGTGCGGAGCTACTGAGAGCGCTGCGGGAGTACTTCTCCGTCAACGAGGGATCAGTCCCCAACCCCCTTGTGATATGGGAGGCCCACAAGACAGTAGTGAGAGGGATATTAATCAAAATAGGGGCCCGACTTAAACGGGACAGATTGAAACGCACGGAGGAACTAATTGCACTGATTCGTAAGCTGGAAAGTGTACATAAGGCTAGCCTTGCTCGTACAACCTTTCGGGATCTACAGAGGGCTCGGGAGGAGCTTTGCACTCTCCTCTTCCAGAAGACCAAACAGAAACTAGCATAGGCACGTCGTACTATGTTTGAGTATTCAAACAAACCAGGGTCACTTTTGGCCAGAGCCCTGCAGGGCCCTCGCACGAAAACATACATCCCACACATACAGTCGTCTACAGGACAGAAGCTAAATACCTCCTCAGAAATGGCGGAGGAGTTCCGCTCCTTCTATACAGGCCTCTACAACCTAGACAGATTGCAACTCACGGGTTCCCCTGGGGAGGGCAGGCATACCCCTCAATCTTATATAGCTGCCTCAGGCATGCCATCACTACCTGAAGAGGTAAGGGAGGAACTGGACGAACCCTTGACTGTAGAAGAACTGGGAGTTGCTTTGGCCTCCTCGAAACCAAAAAAGGCCCCTGGCCCCGATGGTCTAACCCCAGTGTACTACAAAACCTTCTTTGACTTACTGGCGAAGCCCTTAGTTTCTGCCCTCAACACCCTTACGGAGGGGAACCTATTCCCCATAGACACCCTTAGGGCCTACATATCCCTCATCCCGAAAGAAGGTAAAGACCCACGACTTTGTGGGAGCTACCGCCCAATTGCCCTTCTGAATTCGGATCTCAAGCTCTTCGCAAAAATTTTAGCCAATAGACTGCTCCCCCACATTCCGAATCTGATTCATAGAGACCAGGCTGGTTTTGTACCGCTACGTGAACCAAGGGACAATACTATAAGAGTCATCAACCTGATACACTCGGCGAGGATCACCAAACGGGCCCTTCTCCTGCTGTCAACTGATGCGGAGAAGGCCTTTGATCGCGTTGACTGGTCCTTCATCCGGGCAACTCTAGAGCACATAGGCCTTCGTTCCTCTATGCTACGGTGGATCCTTTCCCTATACACGCACCCCACTGCGTCGGTTAGGGTAAACGAGACGAGGTCAGACTTTTTCGACATCCGGAATGGCACGCGTCAGGGATGCCCCCTCTCCCCTCTGATCTTTATCCTGTCCCTAGAACCTCTTCTGTGCATGATAAGGGCAAACCCAGACATTCTAGGCTATCCGAAGCCCTCGGGACCCCACAAGGTGGCTGCTTTTGCAGATGACCTAATTTTCTTTCTAACAGAACCCCTTACCTCTCTCCCTAACTTGCTTGGATCCCTTCAAGAATACGGTAATCTTTCATCGTTTCAGATCAATCTGACAAAATCCTCCATTCTCAACATAACGGTAGATAAGGGAAATGTCCAACGTTTACGCGCGTCCTTTCCATTGAAATGGGCAACCAAGCATATACGTTATCTAGGAGTCGACATCACCTCAGATCCGGCTGAACTGTACTCGGCTAATTATACCCCTTTACTTCTACGCCTTAAAACTGACCTCCTGCACTGGCACTCTTTGACGCTGACATGGTTTGGCAGATGTAGCGCTCTCAAAATGACTTTGCTACCAAGGGTGCTATACCTGTTACAGGCGCTTCCCATCCGACTACCGCCAGCATTCTTTAAACAAATCGACTCCATGTTTCGGGCTTTTGTCTGGTCCCACCACAAACCTCGTGTTAGCCTCCAACTTCTTTATCTAACAAAAAGCAGGGGTGGGGTTGGTCTGCCGGACATAAAGGCTTATTACAGAGCAGTCCACTTAACTAGGTTGGTGGACTGGCACTGTCATGCAGAGGCGAAGCACTGGGTCGCCATGGAGGAGGAAGACTCTGGGGGGTCGGCCATGAGTTGGCCCTGGATTGCCTCACCACTCCCAAAGGATCTAGTGGAGCACCCTACCTTGGGCAGCACCCTAACAGTGGTTAGAGATGCTTTTCGGCGCTCTTCAGTGTCCCCGCAGCCATCTCCCATGGTTCCGATTATAGGTAACCCGGAATTCTTACCTGGAATTCAGAATCCACAACTTAAGCGACTGGCAATGGGCACTAAATGCCGCCTACGCGATTTTTTGGGACCCAATGGCCAACTTTCCTTAGAAGCTGGAGCATTGGTGACAGACCCCCCCCCTAGACTTTTGGAGTGGCCTCCAGCTGCGGAACTTTCTGCGCAGCTGTCTGAGGAAACCAGGCATTACCCGTAATCTCACTGAACTGGAACTCATTTGCCAGCATAGGGAACCGATTCGACATTGTCTCTCACTGATGTACTCATCCTTAACCCAACCAGAGGAGGGGTACGTTCCTCAGTTCCTCTCCAAATGGGAGGCGGAGCTGGGAGTCCAATTCACTGGGGTGCAGAGACAAAAAATTCTCTACTTCGCCCAGAAATCCTCAATTGCCACTAGGGTTCAGGAAACCTGTTACAAAATCATGACACGCTGGTAGAGTCCCTGCCATCTTGCATCGTTTCTTTCCTCAGGTGCCCGGCCTATGTTGGCGCTGTGGCTCTGAGGAGGGGACGATGCTACACATCTTCTGGTCTTGTTCCAAGCTTCCCCATTCTGGCACGGAGTGACACGCACGGTCGGACATCTTGCCGGTGTTTCCCTGGAAGACGATCCCGCAGCCTGCTTGCTCCATCTATCAGAATGACCCATTAAGAAATATAAGACCTCTCTCACCATCCAACTTCTGAATGCCGCAAAGGCCTGCATCCCTCTTTGCTGGAGATCGGAGAGACCACCGACACTATCCATGTGGTTTGCTAAAGTAAACGAATTAAGGGATATGGAGGATCTTACTGCCACCCTGCACAATAGAGAGGAGACCTTTCGAGAGACCTGGAGACCCTGGCAGCACTTTATTTACACGGAAGCCTATTTTCAGGAAATGACACAATCTAGCTAACTCCGCGGGTTGGCACCATCTCTCAGGCAGAGGGCAACACCCTTTACCCTGTTATATTGCACCTCTACATTCTTTCTTTTTTCGTTTCCTCTGTACTAATTCACTCCTTCCCCTCTACTTACCCTCCTGCTCCCCCCTTCCTTCTGTATTTCCCCACCCCCTCCTACCCCGTTACATTTCTCTCCTACCCCGGGGGACACTAGTCTCTATATTATGCATCCTCATACTTGGGTTTCTCCACGGCCCAGATATAAAGGAAATCTTGTAGATCATTACCTGTTCAATATGTCCCAGGTATGGGTTTTACAGTCTTTTTGCCCCCTTGTTACCAACTATAGAAAAAACATTGTATCCCACTGAGTGACAATGACTAGTAGACAAGGAAGTTAGACATAAGCCAAACAATTCAGAACCTAGAGCGCCGCTCAGATCTCATCCACTGACAGTATTGATAATTCGGGGGACCACCCCCACATACTTTAACTGTGGTGCTTGTTTTAATAACCAGATCTGTCGATCTTGTTGGTTTCTTTTTTGACATAACTGTTTGCAATCATTTACCTGTATCACACTTGCCTGTCTCTTACATTGTTTTACAACAGATCATGTAATTGTCTGCATTTGCTCAGTGTCAAAATAAAGGAATTTAAAAAAAAAAAAAACCCTAATAATGCAGCCGGTCACAGTTTTCTGGATCGCTGCCACACCAGTCCCAGTATCACCAGACTAGTGGAAGTCAGCAACAGTGTTCCAGATCACCACTACACCAGTCCCATTGTCACCAGACCAGTGTAGCCAGCAACAGTGTTCCTGATCAGTCACAACAGTGCAGTGTTGTTTCTGCTTGCCACCTGTACTGACCCTGACCTGTTTATTGACCATGTTTCTGCTTGCTGCTTGGACCAATCCTTTGCCTGTTTGCTGACCATGTCTCTGCCTGTAACCTGAACTTACCCATGTGCATGTCCAACTGACTATGTTCGTACAACCATTCCCTGCTGACAACTTCACTCCTGGAACACATTTGTTCCTCCTTTCTTCAGCCTCCTGTATCTCCTGGAAGTGCCAAGACAAGGTCACCTAGAGCCCAGGGCAAATTTGCCCCCCCCCTCCCCCTGAAGATGTAGGAGCGCTATGTGCCAGCAAAATCCCCCCCCCCA
The DNA here is from genome assembly GCF_042186555.1 of Aquarana catesbeiana. Lineage (NCBI taxonomy): Eukaryota > Metazoa > Chordata > Amphibia > Anura > Ranidae > Aquarana > Aquarana catesbeiana. The sequence goes on from NC_133331.1 coordinate 309,048,694, forward strand.
AACAAAAATTGGGCATTAATTTGCAATATTATCCCCAAGCATAAAGTCCCCCTCCTCTCAGTACAAATCTGCCCCCCCGCTAAAATTCCCCCTACCAGCACAAATCTCTGCCCCCCTCCCAAAAAAAAATTACCCCACTTAGCACAGATTCTTCCCCCCTCAAATTTCACCTCTGAGTACACCCCCCCCCCCAATATCCCTGCTAGCAAGAATCCCCCCCTCCCCAAAAAAAAAATCTCCTCTTAGCACAAATCCTCTCACCCCTCTGCCATATCACCACTGGGGGTCAGACCAGAGAGTGCGCCGCTGGGGAAAAGCACTTAACGCGTCACCCTGCGCAGGTAAAATCAAAAGCTCAGAGGGCCCGGGCCCTCTGAGTTTACTCAATTGCCTACGCCAGGACCCTCTGAGTTTACTTAATTACCTATGCCCAGGCCTGTTGAGTTTGCTCAATTATCTACGCCCTTGCCCTCTTAGTTTACTCAATTACCCACGCCCAGGCCCTCTTAGTTTACTCAGTTGCCTACGCCCGGGCCCTCTGAGTTTACTCAATTACCTGTCCAGGATGACGCGGCAAGTGCTTTTCCCCAGCAACACAATGTAAAACCTAAGGTGACAGAGAGGCGGCATGGGCCCCCTGGAGCATGGGCGGGATTACAGCCCCTGAGACCCCTCAAGCCCTGCCCATGGACACAATGTAAAACATAATTTTACAGGAGGCCACACAGGCCCACTGAAGCATGGGTGGGACTGCCACTGTGACCGCTCAAGCTCTGCCCATGTGTATATAGTTGGGCACTGCCCACTTTAGCAATGTACACAAAGTATATATATCAATCTGTATATAGGATATATAGTACAGCCAACTGTCAGGAAAACATGTATATATTTGGGAGCGGCTCCCTGTAGTTGTATCTCGGTTCTGCTCCTGTCACACTGGTGTCCCCCATCCCTGTAGAGCAGTTCCTTCCCGGGATCTGTCCCTGTCCATAGACCTCTGTCCATGTAGCAGACCTCCAGAGCTGACCCATTGACCTGCACTCCTCCTCCCACTCCAGCTGCCCCATGCAGACTTTCTCCCTGCCCTAAACTAAGAGCAGGTTTGGGTCCTGGAGCAGCTGGACTTGGCAGCTTTGGCTCCATGTACTGGGCCACCTACCACAGATGGTGGCCCTGAAGAAAGTGAAGCATTGCAGCAAAAACCTGCTGGAGTCCCGGCAGAGTTTCTGGGCTAAGCTGAATGTGTAAAACCTAGTGCTATTGCGACCCCTATTGCTACGCCCATGGATAAAGGCTTAACTGAAGCTTCAGCAACACATTTCAAAAGAACACATGAAACACAGTCCAGCCTTAAATGACTAATGCAGGCTGCCAGGTTCATTTTTTCCAGAGGAGCAAAGTCCATTCAGCAACAGTAGATTTCTAGTCCAGAGAGAATCCCAGCAGGGTGACCCAGAAGGAAGACATGTGCTACAGTAGGACTACATGTTGCAGCATACCTTCCTCTGAAAATCCCATGTGGAAGAGAGCCCTTCCCTGGTATTTATGTGGCTTACAGCAGGGGGCAGGACTAAGAAAACCCAGGAAAGAGTCTAGACACAATAAACCCCTTCCCATCATGGGCAGCCTGTAACTGTATAAATACACAGTGCAATCGAAACAACAGCAGAAACGCATTCAATAGCACCCCACACTGCATCATAAAAGATACAAAAAAAGATGAAACAAGTGCACAAAAACACTTCACACCCCCTGCATTCCCCACACCACCAATTCTCCCCAGTTCTTCTAAAATATTCCAGCAATAGCCATCAGGAATTGTTGGATAGAAACTGTCCAGCAGCAGGACAGCAAATAAGAGACCCAAATTGGGAGAGATGAGGAAGGGGTTTTCTAACAATGAAAATTAAAGTGTAGTGTTTGAGAAACTGACCAGTGGTAGGTAGGGGTGCAACGGATCAAAAAACTCACGGTTCGGATCGTTTCTTGGATCAGGAGTCACGGTTCGGATCAACAAAAAAAAATCTCCCCCACTGTAATATCCACAATCTCCCTATTGGCAGAGTATTGGCAGAATATATTGGCAGAGTATTGGCAGGGCATTGCAGAGTATTGGCAGGGCATTGCAGCAGGGCATTGCAGAGTATTGGCAGGGCATTGCAGAGTATTGGCACTGCTGCCATCTGATCTCTCCCCTCCACTGTACAGATCAGTACACAGAGGGGAGAGAGGAACCGGCGTCATGACATGACGCCGGTTTGTTACAAGTGATCGCTCCGTCATTTGATGGAGCGATCACGTGCTAAACGGCCGCCGGGTGTACCAAGATGACCGCCGCTCCGGAGCTAGGCCGAAGCCGCGACCTTTCCTATGGCCAAGGCCACAGAGCGCTCCGCGGATCGCGGGTGTCCGGTACGGATCAACCTCTGCGGATCGGATCACGGATCGATGACGATCCATTGCACCCCTAGTGGTAGGACAGTATGTAGTCACCTTGATTAGACTTTAAATTTGGGGACACAAGGCAACTGTTTTCCTGTACAAAAAATTTAAGGTTGGCAGCGGAGATAAGTGGAAATCTTTGAAAATGAGTGGCCCTAAGAAATGGGGGTGGGTCAGGGGGTGGAGCATGGGATGGGGGGTGTAGTTTCATGCTAAATTGTGGGTGTGGCCAAATTGTGCTTAAGTGGAATGGGCTTAAATGGGGTGTGATTAAATAGGGGTAATTCCTCCTTTTTTTAAACCCTTATATCTTCATCCTAATATTGCAGAACCAATCCAGTCCAGATTCTTCGCTTACAATTCTTCGCTTACAGAACCGGCATAGATCACATGTCCACACCAATGAGGATGGAGGACGACGACCGAAGTCACATGACTGAGAAGATACTAAAACTGACCCTGGAGATCATCTACCTGCTGATCGGAGAGGTGAGGAGGATTCTGGGAGGTCACATGACATCTCTGTTCTCTCTGTTGATAAAACACAGACTTGACCAGAGAGGTGAGGAGGATTCTGGGATTCTAACATGGTTTTCCTATTTATTTTCCAATACAGAGAATGCCTCGTGTGAAGTCTGGAGATCATATGACCATCACAGTGCCTCCATGTGACTCCCTAAAACCTGAGAGGCACAACATGCAGAAGATTCTAGAAGTCACCAAGAAGATGATGGAGCTGCTGACAGAAGAGGTGAGTGGTGCTGGAAATTCTGGGACATTATTCAGTAACAGACAAGGGATGTGTCTGGATGGTGACTGTATCATTGTGTGTGTCAGGTTCCTATAAGGTGTCAGGATATCACTGTCTATTTCTCCACGGAGGAGTGGGAGTATTTGGAAGGACACAAGGATCTCTACAAAGACGTCATGATTGAGAATCAGCCGCCCTTCACATCACCGGGTAAGAGGAGACATTATTGTAAAGGAGAGAGCAGTATGGAGGGTCCACCTAGATCCTCCTTCATCTGATAAACACATAGAAACAATGTATTCAGTCAGTGTGTGTGTTTCCTACAGATGGACCCACTTACTTTACTGTCTGTAAAAAAACAGCTAGGTAATCCCTCAATCTATACCTTATGACCTTAGATGAAGGTCTGTTCTAGATGTTAATGGTGGGACTCCAAAAAAAAATGGGTTCCTCCAAAGAATACATAACAGACCCATAACCTAGCATGCAGCCTGACAGGAGGGGAAAGGAGGAGGGAACCATGTACCCACCTTTTCCGGAACCATACCTTGCCACATGCCTTTTCACATGCTACCTTTCCTGGTAGACCGCCCTGGTTCAGAACCTTGTCCCCAAACTGAGGAGGACAAGGGCCTCTTCCCCACAAACCCGGCTTGCTGGTTGTGGAGGTCTGTGGGTGGAGGCTTATCAGAGCTTTAAAAATATGGGGTCCACAGATCCCGCCTCCCCCCCCAATGAGAATAACTATGGGGTACAGAGTCTGTTTCAATTGGCACTTTATGCATTGGCATACCAACTTAGACCTAGACAGTGTGGACAGTTTGGTCACCTGCTGACCTGACAACATCAACAGCCAGCTTAAGGCTAGGTTCGCGGCTGCGGTTTCAGTGCGGGAGTCCGGTGTGGTTCTGTTCATCAATTCAGGTATGAATTTATACCTGAAATCACACCCAAACCGGATCCAAAATTGCACAGGACTCTTTAAAACCGCACCATGGCTTCCACGCACATGTGTGAACTGACTGCATTGAGAAGGTTGCCGCCGGCCGGTTCACATGTTATGCAGATCGGATGCCGTTCAAAACGCATCCAATTCACAAATATGTGAACCGAGCCTTCCTCTTCAATAAGATACAGAAGTTAAACCCAATGCAAATTTAATTCCGCTTACGGCAGTACAGATGATATTTTTCAAGTTTTTTGAAGTTTAAGAAGACCCTCAGTTTCCTAAACTCTGTCTTTGAGCAGAACTAACAGAGGGAACATGGAGGAAACTAGGAGGATCTAGCTGGGATTGAACTAACTTGCACTAAACAGAAGGGGAGGCCTGAGTTAAAAAAGAAATCATATAGTAAACGAGTTGTAGTGACCAAAATCCACTGCTAGATGTCAGCATACATCAAATAATAGTAACCTGATGCAGGTGGAACAGAACAGCTACTCATTCGCTTTCTTCTCTCTATGAAGATTCTGGGGTTTAGCTGGCAGTATGAGGTTGCGTTTCGATCCTAGTTGCAGCAGCATTTTTTTAAGAATGGTCCGTCTTTTTGGAGCTTAAATATAGCTAGATGTTAACATAAAACTCTTATGAAGAGTCTTGTTGGGATGAAAAGTAAGGAAGAACATAGAAAACTGAAACACTTATATTTGCAACAGAAAATGCTTCTCCAAACACCCTCCAGTGCTGCTTGACACCAGAACCCTAGGCCTATCATCACATGTTCTATGCCAGAGGGTCTGCAAGTCTGAACTTTGAACATTTTCATTATCAAAGATCACATGACCCAGTGCCTAGGCTTGTGGCTGTGTGAAGAGCATGCACCTCTCAGTCCTCATTGGTTCCTGCTCATCTGACCAAGCTGTGTAAATGTAGAAGTGATCTGGGAGGAGGAACAAGGGCCCTTTTACTGAAGAGGGGAAGTCACATCTGGTTGGGACATTCACAAAGAACATCTGCTCACTAAAGTCGACCTGATCCAAATGGAATCTTGATTTATGTAAACTAACCATCTTGTATCTATTCTGTTTTTCCAGGACACATCATCGAGGAACCCTCAAACGATCGTATCACTTTATCTCTAAGCTGTGAAATGGAGGATGAAGACATCACAAGAGATTGTGCAGGAGAAAAGACAACAAGCTCAGCTATGGATGGTGGACTTCAGAGTGTGAATGGACCATCAACTCCCTCTGACTCTGAGCAACCTCGTACTGTGAGGGATGGTGCCGAAATTCAGGCAGAGGAGACATTTTCCTGTCCTGAATGTGGGGAAAGTTTTAGCTCTAAATCAAGTCTTACTGTACATCAGAGATCTCACAGAGGTGGGAAGCTTCATTCATGTTCTAAATGCGGAAAAAGTTTTCCTGAAAAATCAGAACTTGTCATACATTACAGATCCCATAGGAGCAAGAAGCAATATTCCTGTACCAAGTGCAAGAAATGTTTTTCACAACTGTCCCATCTTCACAAACATCAGAAGTCTCACAAGGGAAAAAAGTCGTACCCCTGTTCAGAGTGTGAGAAATCTTTTACATGGAGATCAGAACTACTTGTGCATCAAAGATCTCACACAGGGGAGAAGCCTTATCCCTGCTCTGAGTGTGGGAAATGTTTTGCACTGAAGTCCAAACTTTCCATACATCAGAGGGTTCACACGGGGGAGAAACCGTATTTCTGTTCTGAGTGTGGGAGATCTTTTTCACAGGTATCCCATCTTCGCGATCATCAGAGGACTCACGAAGGAAAAAAGTTGTATTCCTGTGCTGAGTGTGGGAAATCTTTTGCACGAAAAACAGGACTTGCTGTACATCAAAGATCTCACACGGGGGAAAAGCCTTTTTCTTGCTCTGAGTGTGGGAAACATTTTTCAGAGAAGTCCAACCTTTATAGGCATGAGATGACTCACACAGGTGAGAAGCCGTTTTCCTGTCCTGAGTGTGATAAATCTTTTACACAGGCATCCCATCTTTACATACATCAGAAATCTCACACGGGGAAAGACCTGTATTCCTGCCCTGAGTGCAGTAAATGTTTTTCAGAGAAGTCCAGACTTGAAAGACATCAGAAGATTCACACAGGGGAGAAACCGCATTTCTGTTCTGAGTGCGGTAAAAGTTTTTCACAGAAATCAGTCCTTGTTAGACATCAAATGTCTCACACAGGAAAGAAGCCATATTCCTGCTCCAAATGTGAGAAAAGTTATATACAGAAATCAGATTTTATTATACATCAAAGATCTCACACAGGGGAGAAGCTGGTTTCCTGTCCTGAGTGTGGTAAAGGTTTTTCAGCTAAGTCCGATCTTCACAGACATCAGAGGATTCACACGGGGGAAAAGCCGTATGCCTGTCCTGTGTGTGGGAAATGTTTTACACAGGCATCCCATCTTCACACACATCAGAATCTGCATTCTGAGGCCGGGAAACGTTCTTCAAAGAAAACATTGAGAAAACATTCCTGTCCTAAATGCAGAAAACGTTTTACTCAGAATGCAGACCTTGTTAAACATCTAAGAACTCACACTGGAGAGAAGCCGTATTCCTGTCCTAAGTGCGAGAAATGTTTTTCACAGAAATCAAACCTTGATAGACATCAAATGTGTCACACAGGTGAGAAGCCGTATTCTTGTCCTGAGTGTAAGAAATGTTTTTCAAAGAAATCAAACCTCGATAGACATCAAAGATCTCAAATACATAAGCCACCACATTCCATCTCTAAACGCAGGAAACGTTCTTCAAAAAAAATAGACCTTGTTAAACATCAAGGATCCCGTAGTGAGGGGAATTCGTATTCTTGTCCTGAATGTGAGAAAAGTTTTGCTCAGAAAGCGGACCTTGCTAGACATGTAAGATCTCACACAGGAGAGAAGCCGTATTCCTGTCCCGAGTGTGGAAAATGTTTTTCACAGAAAGCAAACCTTGCAAGACATCAAAAATCTCACACACGTGATAAGCCCCGCTCTTTGCTTCAGTGAAGTAAATGTGTTTCACAAGTCCCATCTTCTCCCACATCAGACTTTGTTATGCATCAAAGATATTTCAAGGGGGGGGGAGACTCACCAGTATGTGAGCAGCGTTTCTTCTCAGCTCCAGACCGCGCTGAAATCCTTCATTATCCTATGCAGCCATACACAGAACTTTGTGTAAGGCAACCTAATAGACGGGTCGGGGAACTCCCAGGGCACACGATCATGGTCAAATACGGGCTAAGCATGGGACCGTCTCCCGCGGAAATGCTTGCTCTCTTTGCCCACGTGACCAGGCCAAGATGGGGCCTGACACCTGGAGGCGGCGTGCATCTGTTGCTGCTGACCAGCCCTGGGCAGAGGGGGAAGCAGACTGGATGGATGCTACGGACCCCTTGGCAATCCCGGTCCCACCCTCGGTTGAGGAGTCCACAGGCTCAGGCTTCGGCTCCTAGGTAGGAGAGCCATCGCTGCCTCAAATCATGGCGACCATTAAAAGCTGCCATGCGTCCCTGTCGACCAAAATAGAAACCATTCGTGTGGACTTTGCCCTGCTAAAAGATGATGTTCACAAAATTAGGAACCGAGTCACCACAACCGAACACCGCATCAGTGCGGATGAGGATGATTTGACCCCGCTCATGGTGACAGTCGTGGAGGTGGCGGTGGACCACAAGTCCCAGGAATCCAAGTTTGGAGATATCGAAGACAGACTACGCATGAACAACCTGCGTTTCCTGGGTTTCAGGGAGGGGAAACACTCGGAGGAATTGCTAATGAGCTGGATTAAACAAACCTTTGGAGCTGATTCCTTTTCCTACTTGTTTGCTATTGAGGGGGCGCATCAGGTGTCCCGCTGAGAGCCCCACCGCCAGGCCGGTTTCCCAGACCCATGCTGGCCCGTTTCCTATACTTCAGGGACGAAGAAACTATCCTTCATAAAGCTCCCAATATGCAGGAATTACTCTACAATAATAATCGCATAACTATTTTCCCAGATTTTTCAGCGGCTACGCAGAAGCAAAGAGCAGCGCTCCAAAGTGTGAAGCAACGCCTGTGTGAGCGCAGCCTACCATACAGTATGTTCTATCCAGCAAAGCTTACAGTGATCCATAAGGGAAAAGTGCAATTCTTTACCTCTCCTAAAGAAGTTAACAGATGGCTGGAATCACTGAGTATTGCTTGACATGAGAGGCAATGTGCTGCAGGAATCCCTACTGGTCCCTTGTTTGGAACTTTTAAAGTCTCCTAGAGTGCCTTACCTATGAATAGAGGCTCTTGATTAATAATAATGCACTGTTGTCTGGCTGCAATGAATAATTCTTCTATCAAGCGGTTCACAGTTTGCTCAGCAGTTCACCAAGTTATCACCCTTCCCCTTTCTATCCGGCTGGATAAGAAAGGACTCCCCCCTCCCCCCCCGCTAGGGTGACATCGATGTTATTGTTTGGGGAAGAGGCCTGTAGTATGTTGGGGACTGTGGGCAGGGAGGGGGGTTTGTGTTCCTATGTTCTGGATCACTTTTTTTTTAAGTTGGGGACTCAAGTTTTCCTTTTTTTTTTTTTTTTTTTTTATTTCCTTTTTTATGTTTTTCAAGCTGATGATATTTTACCTTTTTACTATGCAGCTATCTATGTTAAGTTGACAATGACTACTATTGTGTGCAACTAGTGGGCTGTTATATGTTCTGCTGTCTGTGCTCCAAAGGAGCCCTCTGCCATTGCCCTGCTATGGCGGGCCCCACAATATAAACATTTTTCCCTATGACACCAACGCTAAATACTGTTAAACTTTGGTCCTGGAATGTAAGAGGCCTTAACTCCAGAATTAAAAGGGCATTAGTCTTTAACTGCTTGCCGACCAGCCGACGTCATTATACTGCGGCAGGTCGGTACGATCCCAAGAGTCATAGCTATACATCGGCTCCTCTAAGTGGGATAGCAGGCGTGCGTGCACCACCGGAGGCGCCCGTTGCACTGCGGGGGTGCCAATTCTCGTGGCTGACGGTCACTATGACCTCCGGCCACAAGCGATCGCGGGCACGAGAGGCAGAACAGGGACGTGTGTGTAAACACACACATCCCTGTTCTGTTCTGTGAGGAGTGACAGATCGTGAGTTCCTAATAGCTAGGAACAGCTATCTGTCATCCCCTCTAGTCAGTCCCCTCCCACTACAGTTAGAACACACACCTAGGGAACACATTTAACCCCTTGATCGCTCCCTAGTGTTAACCCCTTCCCTGCCAGTGACATTTTTACAGTAATCAGTGCATTTTTCTAGCACCGATCGCTGTAAAATTGTCAATCGACCCAAAAATGTGTCAAAAGTGTCCGATGTGTCTGCCGCAATATCGCAGTCTCAATAAAAATCGCAGATTGCCGCCATTACTAGTAAAAAAAAAATAATAAAATGCCTTAAATCTATCCCCTATTTTGTAGACACTATAACTTTTGCACAAACCAATCAATATACGCTTTTTGCAATTTTTATTACCAAAAATATGTAGAAGAATACATATCAGCCTAAACTGAGAAAAAAAACTGGGGATATTTATTATAGCAAAAAGTACAAAATATGGTGTTTTTTTTTTTTCAAAATTGTTGCTCTTTTTTTGTTTATAGCTCAAAAAATAAAAAACACAGAGATGATCAAATACCACCAAAAGAAAGCTCTATTTGTGGGAAAAAAGAATGTTAATTTTTGTTTGGGTACAGCGTCGCACGACCGCGCAATTGTCCGTTAAAGCGACGCAGTGCCGTATCGTAAAAAGTGCTCTGGTCAGGAAGGGGGTAAATCCTAACTATATTCAGAAGCGTAATCCTCATATAATTTTCCTACAGGAAACACATCTGGTAGGCTCTAAAACTATGGCTCTTCAGAGGGCATTTGTAAAATATGCATTTCATTCCACTTACTCTAATTATGCAAGAGGAGTATCCGTTTGGTAACAAAATCCTTACTATGTACCCTGGAGGAGGCTGTAACGGACCCCTTTGGAAGATTTGTAATAGTGATCCTCATCCAAGGTCATACCCTCCACACATTTGTGGCGATTTACGTACCACCACCGTTTACAATTGCGTTGTGGGATACAGTGATGGCAAAGGTGCTCCAGGTAGCAAAAGGCCCAATTATAATGTCGGGGGATCTACATGCAGTACTATCCCCAGATATGTGGAAAGTACAGGCCGGCAACTTGACAGCTTCTCCATAGAAAATATTTATTTAAGCATTACAGCAATAACATCATCCAAAAATGCCGACATGTTTCGGCCTTCATGATGAAGGCCTAAGGCCGAAACGTGTCTGTTTTTGGATGATGTTATTGCTGTAATGCTTAAATAGTTTCTATGGAGAAGCTGTCGAGTTGGCGGCCTGTACTTTCTATGGATCTTTTGTGAGCTTAATTAGCCAGAGCACCAACTACTCTACACACCAACTATACTATATAGCGGTCGAGCTTGGGTGAGTTTTTCTCTTGCTTCTTTATCCCCATATATGGATAGATTTCAGATGGTCTCTTAATGTGCCCCACCATTGGCAGCATGTGCGGAACAGTATGGTCTGGAGGAGGTGTGGCGCTGGAAGAACGCTGATGCGAGAGAGTATTCGTGTTTCTCCTTCTCATATAAGACCGTATCCAGACTAGATATGTGTTTTGTGACTAGGGAGGTGTTGCCGAGGGTGATTGATGCACGATATCTCCCAAGGGCCATATCGGATCACTCCGCCCTGTTATTTTCCATGAACATGGGTCGGTCCCAAGGTTATACACTATGGAGACTGAGCCCATTATGGTTAAAGGAGGAATGTTTTGAAAGGTCAACAGCCACTGATATAACAAACTTCTGGTCAGAAAACAAAGGGGAGGTTCCCCTTGGTAACACCTGGGATGCTTTTAAGGCCACTCGCTCTATGGGGATCCATTTCAGGGTTAATTAAAAAACCCAGGTTGGATAGGGAACGGAAGGTTAAAGAATGTGAGCAGGTCGCTACAGAAGCAAAAGTAGAATATATTAATATTCCTGCCTCTACCAACCTTGGGGAATGGAGGGATAAGGCCCGCCAACTGGACCTAGTCTTGGTTGAAAAAAAAAAAAAAAGCTGCTGTACCAGTCGCAACGTATCTTCGAGTTTGGTGATAAGAACAGTAAATTATTAGCATATTTGGCTCACTCACAGCAGGTATCAGCCTCTATTGCCCGAATTTATAATGAACAACGTACTCTTTGCACCAAACATGGAGATATAGCCGATGCTTTTGTTGAATTCTATTCAGATCTATACACATCTAGGGTAGATTATGCAGAGGAGGAGGTCTGTCAATTTCTGGCACTGATCCCTCTCCGAGACTGCCCAGGGATGTGGCGGAGGATTTGGACCTCCTTTTTAGCACTGATGAAATTATGCCTGCAATGCTCTCTCTGAACCCAAACAAAACCGCCTGGTTTAGATGGATACCCAGCTGAGTGGTACAGTACCTATAAGGAGTTTCTGGCACCAAAACTATTGGAGGTATATAGTGACGCACTGGAAAGGGGGGTGCTCCCAGATTCTCTGAGGGAGGCACTGATTGTACTGATCCCGAAGCCCCACAAAGACCATGACTACTGCAAATCATATAGGCCCATATCATTGATTTAATGTGGATGCAAAAATTTTAGCTAAAATTCTAGCCAAATGATTAAACAAGGTGATAGTGTCTATTATTCATCCAGATCAGACGGGTTCCATCCCAATGAGATCGACGGCTATAAATTTGAGGAGGCTCTTCACAATGTTACAATCCGACGGTCCTATACCAGATACCCGAGTTGTGTCACTGGATACCCATAAGGCCTTTGACTCTATCGAATAGCCCTGCTTATGGGCAGTTCTTGAACAGTTCAGCCCCAAATTCATAGCTTGGGTGAAATTATTATATGCTAAACCCCTAGCACGGTTGAGGGTTAATATAACTGTAAGTCCTCATGCACACGGACGTTTTTACAGCTGCTTTTTTGAGCTTTTTTTGCAGCTTAAAAAGGCCTGTCTATGTTAGTCTATGGCTTCATGCCCACCTAGGCGTTTTTGAGCTGCAAGTGGCATAGTCGTTTTTAAGCTGTAAAAAAAACCCAGGACCAGTGGGTTCTGAGAGACGTTTTTCAGCTGTAAAAACGCTCAAAAACGTCATTCACCAACGTTTTTTAACGTTTTTGATCCATTGAAAAAAAAAAAAAAAAATTTGAAAAAAAAAAAATGCTAAAAAATGCTAACGCGGAAAAACGCTCAATAATGCTAAAAAACGCTATTGCAAAGACGCTGAAAAAAGCTGAAAAAAGTTTTAAAAAATCACTGCAAAGATACTGGCGTTTTCATAACGTTATTTTAACAGCCTGTGTGCATGAGGCCTTACAGATACCTTTGAAATAGCTAGGGTCACTCGGCAGGGGTTGCACATTGTCGCCTTTGTTTGCCCTGGCTATAGAGCCATTGACGGCACAGTTGAGAGAAGATGGGGAGGTGAAGGCCTGTTGGATAAACACTAAGGAAGAAAAGACCTCTTTGTATGCTGATGATATGCTTCTATACCTGGCAGAGGGCTCTTTGGCTACAGCTTTAAGTATAGTATTGCAAGATTTGGAAGATACTCTGGGTTTAAAGTTAATTGGGGAAAAAAGATTTTCCCCGTCTGTCCTGATTATTCCCCGAATCTGCCTAATGATGTCCCATTAAAAATAGTTTCCCGATTCCAATACCTCGGGGTTGAGGTTCACCTACCAGCGAATATATATATATATATATATATTAAAAACAATCTACATCCTCTTGTGGTACGTCTGAAGGGATAACTTACAGACTAGGTCTAAGCTGCCCCTCAACCTCCTGGGCCGAATCAACATATTCAAGATGATATACCTCCCTAGGTTCCTACATTTGTTATGGCATGCACCAACCTATGTCCCAAAAAAACTATTCATGGAAATTAACACGTTACTATCCTCCTTCCTCTGAAGCCCTAGACCACCTAGAGTATCCCTAGACACATTGTTTTTACCGGTCCAAGCTGGTGGGCTGGCTGTGCCAAACTTACAATGCTACTACTTGGCAGCACAGCGAACGCATATCCATTGGTGGTTTTTCCCTCAGATGGATGTAACTTCGGTGGAGACTCAAGCTGCCCTGGTGCACTCGTTTGAAGCACTTACTAATGTACTGTACAAGAATGGCCCTTACCCTTCCCAAGGAACAGGCACCCTAAAACTTTCATATAGGATGTTCCATATTTGTAATAAAAGAACGTGGAGTAGCCCTTTGACCTCTTCTCCTAACGCTCCTTTATGGTATAATCCCCAGTTAAAAGAAATACATAAAATTCCTGATGGGGCATGTTGGGCCCAGCATGGTCTCAAATATGTTTACCAATTATTTAGGAATCAAACTTTTAGAACCTTCAGGGATATTTAAATTGAATATACAGTGGGGCAAAAAAGTATTTTGTCAGCCACCAATTGTGCAAGTTCTCCCACTTTAAAAGATGAGAGAGGCCTATAATTGTCATCATAGGTATACCTCAACTATGAGAGACAAAATGTGGAAACAAATCCAGACAATCACACTACCTGATTTTTAAAAGAATTTATTTCCAAATTATGGTGGTAAATAAGTATTTGGTCACCTACAAACAAGCAAGATTTCTGGCTCTCACAGACCTGTATCTTCTTCTTTAAGAGGCTTCTCTGTCTTCCACTCATTACCTGTATTAATAGCACCTGTTTGAACTTGTTATCAGTATAAAAGACACCTGTCCACAACCTCAGTCACACTCCAATCTCCACTATGGTGAAGACCAAAGAGCTGTTGAAGGACACCAGAAACAAAATTGTAGACCTGCACCAAGCTTGAAGACTGAATCTGCAATAGGCAAGCAGCTTGGTGTGAAGAAATCAACTGTGGGAACAATAATTAGAAAATGGAAGACCTACAAGACCACTGATAATCTCCCTCGATCTGGGGATCCACGCAAGATCTCACCCCGTGGGGTCAAAATGATCACAAGAACGGTGAGCAAAAATCCCAGAACCACACAGGGGGACTTAGTGAATGACCTGCAGAGAGCTGGGACCAACGTAACAAAGTCTACTATCAGTAACACACTACGCCGCCAGGGACTCAGATCCTGCAGTGCCAGACGTGTCCCCTTGCTTAAGCCAGTACATGTCCGGGCCCGTCTGTGGTTTGCTAGAGAGCATGTGGATGATTCAGAAGAGGATTGGGAGAATGTCATATGGTCAGATGAAACCAAAGTAGAACTGTTTGGTAGAAACACAACTCATCATGTTTGGAGGAGAATAAATGCTGAGTTGCAACCAAAGAACACCATACCTACTGTGAAGCATGGGGGTGGCAACATCATGCTTTGGGGCTGTTTCTCTGCAAAGGGAACAGGACGACTGATCCGTGTACATGAAAGAATGAATGGGGCCATGTATCTTGAGTGCAAACTTCCTCCCATCAGCAAGGGCATTGAAGATGAAACGTGGCTGGGTCTTTCAGCATGACAATGATCCCAAACACACCACCCGGGCAACGAAGGAGTGGCTTCGTAAGAAGCATTTCAAGGTCCTGGAGTGGCCTAGCCAGTCTCCAGATCTCAACCCCACAGAAAACCTTTGGAGGGAGTTGAAAGTCCGTGTTGTCCAGTGACAGCCCCAAAACATCACTGCTCTAGAGGAGATCTGCATGAAGGAATGGGTCAACATACTAGCAACAGTGTGTGACAACCTTGTGAAGACTTACCGAAAACGTTTGACCTCCGTCATTGCCAACAAAGGATATATAACAAAGTATTGAGATGAACTTTTGATATTGACCAAATACTTATTTTCCACCATAATTTGCAAAAAAATTCTTTCAAAAATCAGACAATGTGATTGTCTGGATTTCTTTCCACATTTTGTCTCTCATAGTTGAGGTATACCTATGATATTACAGGCCTCTGTCATCTTTTTAGGTGGGAGAACTTGCACAATTGGTGGCTGACTAAATACTTTTTTGCCCCACTGTAAATGCCCCAACGCCTATTTTTACCGCTATTTCTAATTGCTCCATGCTGTGGCAGCCCAATTTGGTCTTCAGGAGGTGCAGCTCGCCCATTCTGAACTGGAGAAATTACTATTAGAGGAAGACCATTCAAAACTTATCTTGAGATATTATTTCGCCCTGCTGACCTCTTCCTCACCTAGGATGGAGAGAGTGGAGGCTCAGTGGAGAACTGATATCCCATCCCTTACAAAGGAATCCTAGGCTGAGGTCACTGAATCAATGTTGCTGTCTGTGATTTCGGCCAGGAACAAAATTATCCAGTTTAATTATCTCTACCGGGTGTATTCTACACCCGCAGGCCTTCATAAGATGGGCAGGGTGGAAAACACCAGAATGCCACAGATGTAGGGTGGAGGTAGGGAATTACTTTCATAAGGTATGGCATTGTCCTCAGGTGGGGAAGTTTTGGGCGGCAATCTTAAAACTCTTAGAGGAAAAATTAGTCCTTCCAAACATATGTTTTCCGGCCAGATGCCTACTGGGTGACTTTGGAGAGGAGGAATTGTCCAAATCCAAAAAGACTCTGTTAAGAATACTCCTTTTCTATGCTAAAAAAGTCATTAGCTCTGAAATGTAAAGGATACAAGGCCTCAGTCCCTCCTTTATTGGGTGGACCTGGTCAATGGAGCCCTACCGAAATATAAAATGACTTACATTTCCAGGGGGTGCCCAAAAAAATGTAACAAAATATGGGCTGGTTGGATTAAATCGGTGTCTGGAGATATAGAGGTGTAAAGGCAGGATAGATGGGATCAGGAGTGATTTATGTCTTCATCAGTGAAAGAAATACAGTGGAACCTTGGTTTACAAGTAACGCGGTTAACGAGCATTTTGAAAGAAGAGCAACTTTTTTCTTTTTTTAATTCTGACTCGGTTTGCGAGTGTTGTCTCACAAAATGAGCAGAATTCAAGCTAATGGGGTGTACAGTACCGCATTTAGCCAGAGGTGCGGGGGAACGGAACGGTTCGGAGCAGTTCGGAAATACGCCGTTCCCAAGTGTTTTCGAGCTTTTCTGAGGCTTTCGGAGTTCAGTCGAGCTGTCCCCCGAGTATTTGAGGCTCTCCGGCGCCCCCCCCCCACCTCTGGCCACCTGCAGTATTGCATGTAATAGAAGTCAATGCGGAACAAATTATCTTCATTTCCATTGACTTCTATGGGGAATACTCGCTTTGATATGTGAGTGCTTTGGATTACAAGCATCCTCTTGGAACAGATTATGCTCGTAAATCCAAGTTTCCACTGTACTTCTACACAGAGAAGGTACGGGGTTTATTAGTATGATAGCAAAAGTGGATTACTTCATTTACAATGTTGAGTCTGTTTTTTTTTTTTTTAATTTTATTTTACATGCTACGTACTCAGGGGAAATTCCCTGGAGATAAAGGAGGTTGGAATTAAACACAGCTGAATATATAAAATGCTAGTAATGTATATACTGTTGCTTAGAAGCTAATCCTTTCGAAATTGTATGTTACTGTTTCTTCATTTGATGGATGTTATCCTCTGTAATGGGTATGTTTTGAATGCTGTGATTTCTTACCTAAAATATGAATTAATTTACCCTTAAAAAAAAAAAAATATTTCACACTTGGGAGAAGATGAGTGCGGGAAATGTTTTTTTTTTAGAAAATTTCAATCTTTACAGCCTTCGGAGGAGTCGCACATAAAGAGAAGCTGCATTGCTTTCCTGAGTGTGAAAATGCTATACATAAAAATCAGATACAAGCGAGAAGTCATACTTCTGTCTTGAGTGTGGGAAATGTTTTCCCTGTTAACCCCATGGCATCATTCATAGATCGACTCTCACTTCTGCTTAACTTCCTCAAGATAGTATAAATACATAAAAAATTGAGTCCCACCCTATCGGAGATGTTGCTTTTTTTTAATCTTCCTTTTCTCCAGGAGAAAGACTTTCCAAGTTCAGTAAATCTGAGGTGCAAAGATTTGCTGATGGGCCTCTAAAGGGGGTCTCCAGAATTACATCTGAACTTGAGGTATTTTAACTGGCTAAGTGCCCATTTTTACTGACAGGATTACCTTTTATTGGATTGTGGGCAACCATGATAGTGAGCGCTTTCTGCCTAGCAGCACTGGGTCGTCGGTTCAAATCCAAACCTCAAAACTACCTGCTTGGAGTTTGCATGTTCTCCCTGTGCTTGTGGGTGTTTCCTCCTGGTACTCCTCCCACACTCCAAAGACATACTGGTAGGTTAACCACTTCAGCCTCCATGGCGTACCTGTGCATCACCAGGTTGAAGCCAGCGGCAGGCTTTAGTGTAAAAGCGATCCTAGTGGCTAATTAGCCACTGGATCGCTTTTACAGGCCCCCTCCTTCCTGGGCTCTCTTATCCCCACCAAGGAGCCCAGGACTGAAGTTGGTGGTCCTGCTGGCTTACCATAGAGATGATCGAGAACTTGAATGTCCCCAGTTATCTCTACCACACCTCTAAGGTTTCACCATGATCAGATCGAGAGCAATAATTCTAGCAGCAGACCTTCTGTGTAATTAAACTGGTAACCTGTAAAGGCTTTTAACCACTTCTGGACCACCCACTGCCGTTATATGTCGGTACTTTGAAGAGGAGTATCGTTGTTATGGCAGCAGATAGCAGCCATAACCCCAGTATTCTTTTTTCCGCTTTAAGATAAAAGTAGTCTCTGTGGCGGATTCGCTGCCAGATCACTTTTATCAGCGGTGGGAGAGGGCCCCTCCGCCGCTTACTGGAGCCGTTGGCGGAGGCGATTGGATGTTGTCCCTTGTTTGACATGGAGAAGAGTGAGGGGAAGATGGCCCCCACCCATCTCCATATCATTGCAGGGCGAAAGCAACGTCAAAACGTCACTTCTGTCCATAGCTCCTAAAGGGCCTTTTTTTTTTTTTTTTTAAATGACAGCATTTTTTATTGCATTTTAGTGTAAATATGAGATGTGAGGTCTTTTTGACCCCAGTTCTCATATTTAAGAGGACCTGTCATGCTTTTTTTTAATTAAGGGATGTTTACATTAACACAACACAATTTTTTTTTTTTAAAGAACAGTGTAAAAATAAAAAAATAAAAGGTAAAATAAATAAGAAAAAAAAGAAACATTTTTTAAACGTGCCCCGTCCCGACCAGCTCGCGTGCAGAAGCGAACGCATATGTGAGTAGCGCCCGCATATGAAAATGGTATTCAAACCACACATGTGAGGTTTCGCCGCGATCAGTAGAGCGAGAGCAATAATTCTAGCCCTAGACCTCCTCTGTAACTCAAAACATGCAACCTGTAGAATTTTTTTAAACGTCGCCTATGGAGATTTTTGAGGGTAAAAGTTTGTCGCCATTCCACGAGCGAGCGCAATTTTGAAGCGTGACATGTTGGGTATCAATTTACTCGGTGTAACATCATCTTTCACAATATAAAAAAAAATTGGGCTAACTTAACTGTTGTCTTATTTTTTTAAATTCCACAAAGTATGTTTTTTCCCAAACAAAAAGTGTGCTTGTTAAGCCTCGTACACACGATCGGACTTTAAACAAACTTTTCCGTGGATTTCTGTCCAAAGGGCGTTGGCCGTGAACTTGGTATGCATACACACGGCAGGACTTTTTAGGCAACAAACACAAACGTAGAGACGTTTCAACGTACTGACGACACTTCAAAAGAGAAAGTTCGGTTCTCCGGCGCCACCCTTTGGTCAACTTCTGTATTGTTGTCTGATCTTTTGCATTGGTTCTGAGGATGCGTGTTTGTACTATAAACCAAAGTCCGATGGTTTTGTGTACACACGATTGGACTAGCCGACGTAGAACTTTTGTTGCCGCCAGGTTTGTCTGTTCGCACAGCCAACATTTGTCCGATGAAAACCGAAAAGTTTGTCCGATGGATCGTACACGCGGTTGGATGTTGCCTTTAAAACAGCTAATTTGCATGTATACGGGCCTTTAGACCGCTGCACAAATACGGTGTGACAAAGTATTGCAACAACCGCTATTTTATTCTCTAGGGTGTTAGAAAAAAATATATAATGTTTGGGGGTTCTAAAGTAATTTTCTAGCTAAAAAAAATGTTTTTAACTTGTAAACACCAAATCTCAGAAAGAGGCTCGGTCCTTAAGTGGATAAAGCGTTACCTGTGGAGATTAAGTACTGTAGTTTGTTGCCAGTGTGCGCAATTTTAAAGCATGACATGTTAGGTAACTATTTACTCAGTGTAACATCATCTTTTATATCTTTACCAAACAACTGGGTATTGTATAGTTTTTTTTTTTTTGTGCATTAAAATTTATTAAAGTGTATTTAAAAAATAAAAAATGCTTTTAAAAATTTCCTGCGCAAAAACAGTGTGGCATAAAAAAATGCAACACCCACCATTTTATTCTATAGGGCCTCAGCTTAAAAATATATATATGTTTGAGGGCTCTAAGTAATTTTCAAGCAAAATAAAGTAGATTTTTACATTAAGGAGAGAAGTGTCAGAGTAGGCTTGGGGCTTAGATTGTAAGCTCCATGAAAGCAGGGACTGATGTGAATGTACATTATATATGTAAAGCGATATGTAAATTTGATGGTGCTGTATAAATACCTGTAATAAAATAAATCATACGTCTTACATGGAGTATGATCCTGCCTGCTGCTTGCGTCCCCATATAGTATCTGAGTATTGTTTGACATTCAGTTGGCTCTCTTTCTGTGTAGTACATACACTATATTGCCAAAAGTATTGGGACGCCTTGCCTTTACCCGCACATGAACTTTAATGGCATCCCAGTCTTATGCCCTGTACACACGATAGGATTTTCCGACAACAAAATCCTGGATTTATTACCGACGGATGTTGGCTCAAACCTGTCTTGCATACAGTCACACAAATGTTGTCGGAATTTCCGAACATCAAGAACGCGGTGATGTACAACACGTACGACTAGCCGAGAAAAATAAAGGTCAATAGCCAGTGCGGCTCGATTCTGAGCATGCGTAGAATTTTGTGCGTCAGAATTGTGTACACATGATCGGAATTTCCGACAACGGATTTTGTTGTCAGAAAATTTGAGATCCAGATCTCAAATTTTGTTTGTCGGAAATTCCGATGGAAAATGTCCGATGGAGCCTACACACGGTTGGAATTTCCGACAACAAGCTCCCATCAAACATTTGTTGTCGGAAAATCCGACCGTGTGTACAGGGCATTAGTCTGTAGGGTTCCATATTGAGTTATCCCACTCTTTGCAGCTATAACAGCTTAACGGCTTCATCTCTTCTGGGAAGGCTGTCCACAAGGTTTAGGAGTGTGTCTATGGGAATGTTTGACCATTCTTCCAGAAGCGCATTTGTGAGGTCAGGCACTGATGTGGCTGAAAAGGCCTGGCTTGCAGTCTCCGCTCTAATTCATCCCAAAGGTGTTCTATCGGGTTGAGGTCAGGACTCTGTGCAGGCCAGTCAAGTTCCTCCACCCCAAACTCTCTCATCCATGTCTTTATGGACCTTGCTTTGTGCACTGGTCCACATCATTTGGAGAGGGGGGGGGTGTTAGGGTGTGGGGTTGTTTTTCAGGGGTTGGGCTTGGCCCCTTAGTTCCAGTGAAGGGAACTCTTAAGGCATCACCATACCAAAACATTTTGGACAACTTCATGCTCCCAACTTTGTGGGAACAGTTTGGGGATGGCCCCTTTCTGTTCCAACGTGGCTGCGCACCAGTGCACAAACAAGGTCCATAAAGACATGGTAGATCATGTTTGGGGTGGAGGAACTTGACTGGCCTGCACAGAGTCCTGACCTCAACCCGACAGAACACCTTTAAAATGAACTGGAGCGGAGACTGCGAGCCAGGCCTTCTTGTCCACATCAGTGCCTGACCTCACAAATGCTCTTCTGGAAGAATGGTCAAACATTCCCATAGACACACTCCTAAACCTTGTGGACAGCCTTCCCAGATAGGGGGTGAAGCTGTTATAGCTGTAAAGGGTGGGCCAACTCAATATTGAACCCTACGGACCAAGACTGGGATGCCATTAAAGTTCATGTACGGGTAAGGGCAGGTGTCCTAATACTTTTGGTAATATAGAGTATGTTGCCAGGCTTCTTTGCCTGGCACAGTGTCTGCCTTAATAAGTCTTTTAAGGCATGTATTTTATCTGCCCTTTGTGCTTCTACCTGGTCTCTGTACTTACAGGCATTGCGCAATGCTCTCCAGTGGTCAGGTCTCGGCCACTCCCCATTTCTACCATGTTTCGCCCGAAAATAAGACCTACTGTGATTTTCAGGAAGGGCTGCAATATAAGCTCTACCCCGAAAATAAGCCATAGTTTAAAGTGCTGGTAAAATCCTAGAATCCACTTTATTGCAGTAGTATAACGTGTGTGTTTATGTAATCTAATTGTGCCACATACCATCTTGCTGATCTCCCGCTGCTCTCCTCCCAGCTGTCAGCGGGGATTTCACACCTGAAAATTGTAAGTAACCACCATAAAATTGATGATTGATATATATCCTAATCAATATATGAAAAATGTATATACATAGCAGAATAAAGTGACCCACTGATACCAAATAAATCAAAAAGGAAGTGTGTGTAAAACAAATAATGAGAGTGAAAATTCAATCAATAAATGGGAAAAGCTGTGTGGCAAAAAAAAAACTTATTGCAAGCACAGTCAAAAAAAACACAAATATATGTGTAAAAAATAAATTAAATAAACAGTCCATCAGTGAGATAATATAAAAGAAAGTCTCTTAATGTTAAAAATCCATAGTCCCAGTAAAGTGATTATTTTCAAGTGGTACAACTTTATCTCGACTTCTGTGCAACAAACAATAAAGTGACTTGTGCTGATTTTCAAGTGATGCGACTTTATCTCGACTTCTGTGCAAAAAACAAGGTGACTTCTCGTGCTCCCCCTTAGGTATATGCACTCACCAGAAGCCCTCACCCCTGCAGGGGTAAAGCGCATATAGTATATGCGATCTCCAGTCCTGGTGTCCCTGGAACCAATACGTTCTCTCGCTCCGGAACAAGGTACATATAGTACGATATTCACATGAAAATCAGAAATGGGCATCCATAGTGTAATTCCAAAAAACTATTTGACACAAATAAAAATTAAGACTAGTTTCCATAAGCATAGAAGATAAAAGGGCTCCAAATTGCCCCAGTAAAATACAAAGTGTATAGGCAAGTTCCTAGGTCTGAGCGGCGTGTGCTTCACAGATCAAAACCAGAGAACTGGAAATGACGTTGACGTGTACCAAAAGCCCCGCCTTATGCGCTTCGTCATAGGACGTCCTATGACGAAATGCGTAAGTTTGGGCTTTTGGTACACATCAACGTCATTTCCGGTCGTTTCGGGTTCTCTGGTTTTGGTCTGTGGAGCGCACGCCGCTCAGACCTAGGAATTTGCCCATACGCTTTGTTGATGCACATAGTGTGTTCCAGAAACAGGTGTATGGCACATACTCAGTAGCTCACGTAGGTGCAATATGGTTGGGTTGCTCCTCAAACACTACTGGTACAGGGCAGACACCTCCAGGTGGCAATCACATGATGCTGTGTCTATTTACACAGGATGCTGTGTCTATTTTAACACAAATATGCCAGTGTGACAGGGATCACATACTGGTGCAGGCTAATCAGGTGAAAAACTACTGGTAATTCCCGCAGAGTTGGATGTGAGGTACGTAAAGGGGAAGCATAGAGGTGGCAGAGACTAACACTTGGTACCATTTTAAAAAGCAAGGAAATAACAGGAGCTCTACAGCAAGCACCTGATGCCATGGAGCAGTAAACTCTGATGGAACAGCGTGAACAGAGAAGGTAGGGAGCAGCAGTTATGATGAACTTGGTCAAGGTTGACGCATCTGCAGGTAATTCAAATATACTTATATCTTATATCTTTGTTTTTTTCAGCAATTCTAGGTATGACTGCAGCTCAGTCAAAGAGTGAGGTTAGCAGATCATCAGATAGAGAGTACCACTGAAACCACCATAGAAGTTCTTGCTCCCCATCAAGGCACTGTGTGTACTCATCTACATCTTCACATGGATGCTCCACTGAAAGACCTTGCTGGGCCTGCGCTGTTGCCTCATTGCAGGGTAAAATTCTGTGTGAAGCATGCCTTGTAGAAGATAAGAGACTCTAAAGGAGCACAGTACCCTCAGATAAGCCCCCAGCAGTGGAGCCAGCAATGTCACATGCATCTATTATGAAGATGGTAAAGATGGCCATTCTATTCATCCCACAAAGAAGTCACACTTACCATAGATGCAAGCCTGACCAGTTAAAGCAGAGTTACGCCTGCAAAAAAAAAAATTTAAGTCAGCAGCTACAAATACTGCAGCTGCTGACTTTTAAAATAAGGACACTTACCTGCCCAGGGCGCCTGCGATGTCCTCACCCAAACCCGACCCATCCCTTCAGCACCATTGGTTGCAATTCCCTCTCTTTCTTGAAGGTACCTGTCAGCGACCGGCCTCCCCCTCTGCTCCCGACATATCTTCCAAAGCCTCACACCACATACCTGCGGGGAGGTACGCAGGAAATACCTGGCCCCTCACACACAATTCTCACCACCCCACACCTCCTGTGTGTGTGAGGCTCTAAGCTATTAGGTCCCCCGCACTCTTCTTTCAGGCACCAGGATCTATTGGGCATGTCGTGCTACTTTTCCTGGGCCGTGCCCTACTGGAGAAAGAGCTCGCCCCCACCCTCGTGTCTGATTGTGCGTGGGAAGGAGGCAAAGCCAGTTTGTAATTCTGCTAACCCTTGCTGTGCCTTTTGCCACCCTGAGGATCATCTCCCCTGCTGTGCCATATAGCTACCCATAAACTGTTTATCTGTGTTGTCCCATTGCTACTCTGTGAACTGTTTATCTGTGTTGTGTCATATCGGTACCCCGTGGACTGTCTCTCTGTGCTGTGTCCTAACTCCATCCCTCCTATACACCTGACTTTCTCAATAAACACCCTTGCGTCTGGTTCCGTGTTATTTGCCTCTGTGTGCTCTAAGCTCCTAGCTTGTCACAGTATTACTTCTATTTCACCCGTGTCTGGTTTTGAGTTGCAGTTATCCTAGTGGTCATTCCATTATCTCTCACTCATCTTGCTATTGATAATGCAGTATGGATGGAGGCCATTACAGGAAAGACCTAGGTTCTTTCCTGTAATGGTCTCTATGTGTTGAAGTGTTGTGTAGGTCGCAAACAGGTACTTCTCTAGGGGCATGTATCTTTTCTGTGCCCCTGTCAGTTGCTTGGAACAAAATTCAATGGGTATTGCCCTCTGTCCTTTCTTTTCATTTGGCTGCCACAGACTCCAAGATATGGTCCTATCCTGCTCCACTACATTCTGTTGAAATGGTACTCGTGATCTCATGGTCCCCAATCCCTGATGCTGCAAAATGGCTTCTTTAGCAGCAAGGCATGTGGTCTGCTGCTCTGGACACCTTAAGAACTCATTCTTTTTTTCCTGGTATCGTTATATATAGACCTCAGGATCAGTCCAAAATGTAGGATGAATGATCTCCAGAACCCCACAACTCCAATAAACGTTTATGCCTCCTTTTTGTTTGTAGGGGAAGATTATCCCTGGATAGGTTGCCCAACTGTCTCTGGAATTTTTCTTTGTGACCCAGTCCACATCATTCCCAGGAATTTCACCTCTGTGACAGGTCCTGTCCTCTAGCTCCCAAAACTAGCTGAAAAGGGTAGTAGCTTCATGAATCTTGTTGTTTAACCCCATGCCTCTGACATGGAAATTTATAGATAGGCAACTTTTATCCTCATATTGATTAGTGGTTCCAAATTAATAACTACTGCAGTAGGGAACAGACACAAAAGATACACTCCGCATCTTTCCAAATAACTGTTCAGCTTTATTATGACGCAATTGAAGGTTTTTATACACATGATTACGTGGGTATCACATTAATATTACAATTGTACTTGTATGGTAACAAGGGGCGTAACATAGGCAGGCTAATTCTAATCAGGACTCGAAAGAATGCAAACATGTAATGAAAACATTATTAGTGCCGTGTGCACAGTGAGGACAGTGTGCAATACATATAAAATAGAAAACAATTATATACAGAACTTACTAATTTCCTTTACACCTCCATTGAGAGATTTTAGTTAATCCAGTTATACAACCCATCTCCCCATAACCTGGCAAAACCTTCTTTTATAGTTCTCCATGAGCATGTTTTCCAGGTCACTAGGATTGGCGTATACTAGGGCTAGCCCATATCTCACGAGGTTGAACAGTGAAAAAAAATCACAGTAAACTCTCAGGCTTTTCAAATGGCTGGGCGAAATTGTGTCATCCCACAAATATAAGAGCCACACTAATAGGGGTTCTCCGGACCTCTGTTTATATTGTTTTGCCAGCTCATGGAGCTCAGTTTGTGTAAATTCTCCTGAAGCGATACTAAAGACACAATTGTTAATTCACATTGTCCCTTCTATTTCTGTATGTGGATGACGGCGCTGTAATTATTTTAATAAAAAAGTAAAAAAATAAATAAAAAAATAAGTACTTTTTTCCTAAATTATATACAGTCGTCACCTGGCCCAGCTCTCTCCCAGCCGGTCTGCGGGGAAACATAAGCTTCTAGTCCTCTGCTGCTGGTCACATGTTCAAAATTAAAAAACAGCCTTTTCGAATACAGAGTAAAAATAAATAAATAATATCGATAAACTGTTTTAAATTGGCATACAAATATATATTTGAAAATAAAGTTTTATTATTTTACATGGTGGGTGGCAGATTTCTGCCAGTCACAGGCTGTGTCAAAGTATAAGAGGGAGATGAAGCGTACATTAATCTACATGTAATATACCCCCCATTGTGTTTAGCTGGTTAGTGGGCATGGAGGTGGAGGGAGGGAGTGGGCTGTCATTTACCACTGTGTATACGCCTACATGTGTGACTCTATAGTCACATGGGCTGCTCAGATGTGATTGGGAGGAAATGCTCAGCATAGATACTCACTAAAAACTGAGCATGTGCAGAGTTGCCACCACAGCTGCAAAATCCCTAGCTGAATTGGACACATGGACAGAAGGGGGAGATAGAGAGCAGCAAGATCAATCAGGTTTTTTTGCAGAATACAGAAAAGGAATCTCATAGTGACTGAGTGAGTATGAACCGAATGTAATACGCCATTTATTGATAGTTTTTTATGATGTGGGTTTAGTGACACTTTACCTGTTCCAATTCCACATCTTTACACTTGTGGTAATGGACCGCCCCATCTGCCATGTCCTCTCCATCATGTTGACTTTTCCTATGCTTATTAATAAAAGGAATGGCACACTTTTTCTTTCCCACCGGGTGATCGTCATCAGAAACGTCAAATTCTATCATCATGGCTGGAGGAGAGGACATTCTCACAATCCCAGTTGTGAGATGTGACAATGGCCTAAAAGGCTCACGTTACTTCTTTTTCCTTAAAATGGAGTTCCACCCACTTTTACAACTCTTCAGCATCCCTCACTAAACTGCGCTCTGTAAACTAATTGGATATTTTTTTATTTTTTTTCTCAGCACCTACTGTATATCTGCTGTATTCATGTTTCACTTCCTCTTCCCTGGCCGTGGCCCATCGCATCATTTCCTGTTTGCAATGCCTTCTGGGAAGGGGTGGCAACTTCCTCTGACACTGCCGTTGCTATGGAAACCTGACCTGAAACCTATTACACTGCTTGTGCTGCACTGAGCATGTGCGAGATCTGCAAGGATGAGATCCAGGAAGAAATACAGTCTGGCTTCAGATGACCACACTTAAGATGGCCATGGCCTGCTGTAAGTTTATAAAATAACAAACTACTGCTATAAACTAACAAAACAGACCTTAGTTTACAGACTAACTTTACTAGAATACATTAAGCTTGTGTATTATAGGGGTATTTTTATTTAAAAAGGATAATTTCGGCCGGAACACCACTTTAAAGAGGATCTTCACCCTGTTTAAAAAAAAAAGTCATCAGCTACAAATACTGGACTTTTTTATAATACTTTTTAATAAAAGGAAACTTACCTGTCAGGGGATCCAGCGCTGTCGTCATGTTTCTTCACTGGTCCTCGATTCCCCAGCACCAGTATGTTATCTGTGGGAAGCCAACTGTGACTCTTTGCTGCGCTTTGTTAATGGTCCTTTAAGACGTGTCCCAGGGGTGCAAGTGGAAGGGGGGGGACTTTTGGTGGAATCCTCTAGGCCAGTGATGGCGAACCTTGGCACCCCAGATGTTTTGGAATTACATTTCCCATGATGCTCATGCACTCTGCAGTGTAGTTGAGCATCATGGGAAATGTAGTTCCAAACCATCTGGGGTGCCAAGGTTCGCCATCAATGCTCTAGGCAATCTGTCCAGAAGTGGAAGCGGGTACCTGTCAAACCAGTTGTCCACTCTCACTCCAGATAAAAAAAGTTGCAAAAGAAAAAGAGGAGGACATAAAGCAGAACATGCTCTTGAGGGTGAAGTTCTGCTTTAAGGAATTCATTGATTTGGTCATGATTGCATACTGTTCTTGCAAATCATCAGCCCAACTAGCAGTTGGTCCTTTAACACCTTAATTTCTGCCTCTGCCTCCTTTGTGATTCAGTATAGTAAGTATGAAGGAAGTATCAGCTAGCTAATAAGTCCCATCTTTGGTGTCAGTGGGATAAAATCTGCCCCAACGGTGTCAATGAGATAAAATAAGTCCCATTGTTAGTGTCCATGGGGTAAATTAAGCTCCATTGTTAGTGGCATTGGCATAAAATAAGCCCCATTGTTGGTGTCAGTGGGATAAAATAAATCCCATCGATGGCCTCAATGAGATAAAATAAGTCACATTGTTGCTGTCAGTGGGATAAACTAAGTTCCATAGTTGGTCAACAAAAAAAAACACAAAGGATAAAGCACCTACTAAAGCTACCATATATTGTATTAAACATCGAGACATATAGCTATATATATTAAAATGCCGGGTCGCATCACTTCCATAGTAGGTGTCAATGAGATAAAATAAGTCACATCATTGATGTCAGGGGGATAAAATATGTCCCACGGTTGGTGTCAGTTGGATAAAATAAGCCCTAGCATTACTGTCATCGAATAAAATTATCCACATTGTTGGTGCCAGTGGAATACAATAAGCCCCGTTGTTGGTGTCAGTGAAAAATAATTCCCAACATTGGTGTCAATGGTAAAAAATAAGTCCTATCTTTGGTGCCAGTGAGATAAAATGAGCCCCATCGTCTGTGTCAGTGGGATACAATAAGTCCCATTTGTGTCAGTGAGATAAAATAAGTAAAACTGTTGATGTCCATGAGGTAAAACAAACCCCATTATTGGTGGTCAGTGGTGATATTTACCTGATCACACGCTACCGCTGCCTCTCTGCTGATGTCGGAGTTCTACTTTCACTGTCAGAAAGGAGATCACCGCTCCCCACAGTCTGGTATAATTGCAGTGCCTGGTGATGGGACCCAGAGAGTGTTTACTGTATGAGATGTTTCTTGGGGCTGCAGTTCCTCTGAGCTCCATATGTTGGTGATCTCACTTCTTCCTAGACATGAAGCCTCTGTTTCTTCAGATTTGGCGACCCGTCAGAATGTGTAACGGAAGTGACGTTTCGTCACTGCCATTTTGCTACACCCAGCACTCCTCCATAGTAAGGATACACTGAGAAGGGGGAAAGCGGACATCTTGTTACACCCATCAGAGTTTTGCATTTTACACTTATTTTTAACTGTAAACTGAGGTTATAAAGTGATATACATTACTTAGAACTCCGTCTGACAGTTTACAGTCAGGTCCATAAATATTGGGACATTGACACAATTCTAATCTTTTTGGCTCTATACACCACCACAATGGATTTGAAATGAAATGAACAAGATGTGCTTTAACTGCAGACTTTCAGCTTTAATTTGAGGGTATTTACATCCAAATCAGGTGAATGGTGTAGGAATTACAACAGTTTGTATATGGGCCTCCCACGTTTTAAGGGACCAAAAGTAATGGGACAGATTAACAATCATCCATCAAACTTTCACTTTTTAATACTTGGTTGCAAATCCTATGCAGTCAATTACAGCCTGAAGTCTGGAACGCATAGACATCACCAGACGCTGGGTTTCATCCCTGGTGATGCTCTGCCAGGCCTCTACTGCAACTGTCTTCAGTTCCTGCTTGTTCTTGGGGCATTTTCCCTTCAGTTTTGTCTTCAGCAAGTGAAATGCATGCTCAATCAGATTCAGGTCAGGTGATTGACTTGGCCATTGCATAATATTCCACTTCTTTCCCTTAAAAAACTCTTTGGTTGCTTTCACAGTATGCTTCGGGTCATTGTCCATCTGCACTGTGAAGCGCCGTCCAATGAGTTCTGAAGCATTTTGCTGAATATGAGCAGATAATATTGCCCAAAACACTTCAGAATTCATCCTGCTGCTTTTGTCAGCAGTAACATCATCAATAAATACAAGAGAACCAGTTCCATTGGCAGCCATACATGCCTACGCCATGACACTACCACCACCATGCTTCACTGATGAGGTGGTATGCTTTGGATCATGAGCAGTTCCTTTCCTTCTCCATACTCTTCTCTTCCCATCACTCTGGTACAAGTTGATCTTGGTCTCATCTGTTCATAGGATGTTGTTCCAGAACTGTGAAGGCTTTTTTAGATGTTGTTTGTCAAACTCTAATCTGGCCTTCCTGTTTTTGAGGCTCACCAATGGTTTACATCTTGTGGTGAACCCTCTGTATTCACTCTGGTGAAGTCTTCTCTTGATTGTTGACTTCGACACACATACACCTACCTCCTGGAGAATGTTCTTGATCTGGCCAACTGTTGTGAAGGGTGTTTTCTTCACCAGGGAAAGAATTCTTTGGTCATCCACCACAGTTGTTTTCTGTGGTCTTCTGGGTCTTTTGGTGTTGCTGAGCTCACCGGTGCGTTCTTTCTTTTTAAGGATGTTCCAAACAATTGATGGGCCACACCCAATGTTTTTGCTATCTCTCTGATGGGTTTGTTTTGTTTTTTCAGCCTAATGGTGGCTTGCTTCACTGATAGTGCCAGCTCTTTGGATCTCATATTGAGAGTTGACAGCAACAGATTCCAAATGCAAACAGCACACTTGAAATGAACTCTGGACCTTTTATCTGCTCCTTGTAAATGGGATAATGAGGGAATAACACACACCTGGCCTTGGAACAGCTGAGCAGCCAATTGTCCCATTACTTTTGGTCCCTTAAAAAGTGGGAGGCACATGTACAAACTGTTGTAATTCCTACACCATTGATGTGATTTGGATGTAAATACCCTCAAATTAAAGCTGAAAGTCTGCAGTTAAAGCACATCTTGTTTATTTCATTTCAAATCCACTGTGGTGGTGTATAGAGCCAAGAAGATTAGAATTGTGTCTATGTCCCAATATTTGTGGACCTGACTGTAGATGTCGAATTTTAAAAGCAGCGAACTTCTGTCAGATTAGCAGGCTTACCGCTGCTTTTAAAATTCAACATCTAAACAGTCATACAGAGTTCTAAGTAATGTATTTCACTATATAACCTCAGTTTACAGTTAAAAATAAGTGAAATTTGCAAAACTACGGTGGGTGTAACAAGATGTCCGCTTTACCCCCTTCTGTATCCTTACTGTGGGTTAGTACGGGGTATAGCATGATGGCGGCGACGTAACGTCTCTTCCGTTACACATTCTGACGGGTCGCCACCTCATGTCTTTAAACCCGAACACACAGGTTCTGAGGCTAATTTAATGCAGATAAGGCACCAAGTGAGTTTATTTACCACTTTAATCAGCCACCGAACCTGTGTAATTCATATGTGTTCAGTTTTAAAGGGATGAGGTGGCAACCCTAGTAGACATCCCAACCTGCAAAAGTTAATTTCAGGGAGGTGACGCTTCGCGCCGGCCCAATGAAATACACCCTGATCAGTGCCAATTAAATGCAGCTATGCCAGTGCCAATTAAATACAGCTATGCCAGTGCCAATTGAATACAGCCTTACCAGTGCCCATGGAATCATCGGATCATTGTGAGTGACACATAAGTCAGTGATGAGTGAGCTGAGAGATGTGGTGAGAGAGTGACACACAGTGATGCTCAGCCTCACTGTTTCACTCAATCCACACTCTGCAGAACTCACACACTCTGGAGGACCAGCCCGTGCGTAGCAGAGTCAGTGTGACCCACACTGACTCTGCAAACGTGCTGCTTTTTTTTAGATGTGTGGGGGTGCCATTAAGAATGAATGGCAGCCAATAGTTTGTGCAGTGCTTTACAACACAGGGTGCAATTAGGACGGCTAAGATAGAACATGAAAGACACATAGCGGAGGAGAGCAAAAAAAATCCCAAGAAATTCTTTAAGTATGTAAACAGTAAAAAAGGGAGGACAGACCATATTGGCCCCATAAAGAATGAGGAAGGACATCTGGTTACAAAAGATGGGGAGATGGCAAAGGTATTGAATTTATTCTTCTCCTCAGTCTTCACGAGTGAATCGGGGGGCTTCAGTAACCAAAACTGCAGTGTTTATCCTCATGACACAACACAGGAAGCACCTCCATGGTTAACAGAGGACGGAATTAAAATTAGACTTGAGAAACTTAACATTAATAAATCACCGGGACCAGATGGCTTGCATCCAAGGGTACTTAGGGAACTCAGTCAAGTGATTGCCAGACCGTTGTTCCTAATTTTTACAGACAGTCTACTGACTGGAATAGTACCAGCTGATTGGAGAAAAGCCAATGTAGCACCAATATTTAAAAAGGGCCCAAAATACATCCCTGGGAATTACAAACCAGTTAGCCTAACATCAATAGTATGTAAACTCTTGGAGGGGATGATAAGGGACTATATACAAGATTTTAGTAATAAGAACGATATCATTAGCAGTAATCAGCATGGATTCATGAAGAATCATTCTTGCCAAACCAATCTATTAACCTTCTATGAGGAGGTGAGTTGCCATCTAGATAAAGGAAGGCCCGTAGACGTGGTCTATCTGGATTTTGCAAAAGCATTTGACACAGTTCCCCATAAACGTTTACTGTACAAAATAAGGTCCGTTGGCATGGACCATAGGGTGAGTACATGGATTGAAAACTGGCTACAAGGGCGAGTTCAGAGGGTGATGATAAATGGGGAGTACTCAGAATGGTCAGGGGTGAGTAGTGGGGTTCCCCAGGGTTCTGTGCTGGGACCAATCCTATTTAATTTGTTTATAAACGATCTGGAGGATGGGATAAACAGTTCAATCTCTGTATTTGCAGACAATACTAAGCTAAGCAGGGCAATAACTTCTCCACAGGATGTGGAAACCTTGCAAAAAGACCTGAACAAATTAATGGGGTGGGCGACTACATGGCAAATGAGGTTCAATGTAGAAAAATGTAAAATAATGCATTTGGGTGGCAAAAATATGAATGCAATCTATACACTGGGGGGGAGAACCTCTGGGGGAATCTAGGATGGAAAAGGACCTGTG
This sequence comes from Aquarana catesbeiana, assembly GCF_042186555.1. NCBI lineage: Eukaryota > Metazoa > Chordata > Amphibia > Anura > Ranidae > Aquarana > Aquarana catesbeiana. The sequence goes on from NC_133331.1 coordinate 309,081,414, forward strand.
GGTCCTAGTAGATGATAGGCTCAGCAGTGGCATGCAATGCCAAGCTGCTGCTAATAAAGCAAACAGAATATTGGCATGCATTAAAAGGGGGATCAACTGCAGAGATAAAACGATAATTCTCCCGCTCTACAAGACTCTGGTCCGGCCGCACCTGGAGTATGCTGTCCAGTTCTGGGCACCAGTCCTCAGGAAGGATGTACTGGAAATGGAGCGAGTACAAAGAAGGGCAACAAAGCTAATAAAGGGTCTGGAGGATCTTAGTTATGAGGAAAGGTTGCGAGCACTGAACTTATTCTCTCTGGAGAAGAGACGCTTGAGAGGGGATATGATTTCAATTTACAAATACTGTACTGGTGACCCCACAATAGGGAGAAAACTTTTTCGCAGAAGAGAGTTTAATAAGACTTGTTGCCACTCATTACAATTAGAAGAAAAGAGGTTTAACCTTAAACTACGTAGAGGGTTCTTTACTGTAAGAGCGGCAAGGATGTGTAATTCCCTTCCACAGGCGGTGGTCTCAGCGGGGAGCATTGATAGCTTCAAGAAACTATTAGATAATCACCTGAATGACCGCAACATACAGGGATATATAATGTAATACTGACACATAATCACACACATAGGTTGGACTTGATGGACTTGTGTCTTTTTTCAACCTCACCTACTATGTAACTATGTAACACATCTGTCAGAAAGTGCACTGGGGTGCCATGCAGAACGAAAGAAGAAGTGCATCAAACCAGCACATCTAACATGCGTTACCGCAAATACATGGTGTGAATGGGACCAAAGTGTTCTTAGTGACACCACACATAATGAGATCTTTTATTAGCACACAGAAAAAAAATGAGACTGCTACAACATAATATGTTTAATATCATCCTCCAATGACAATGGGAGATTTGAGAAGAAGAATGGCTCCCCAAACATGTACAAAGTCTGATAATATGGGAGCCAACAATGCTGCAATAGAAGTCTCCGGAAGTCTCCGGTCACTGTACAACAGGCTCTGAACTATCTCCACAACACACTAATGCAGCTCCCTATTATTGTACAGCACACAGGTGTCGGCTCCAGAAGCTCCCAGGTCCCCCACACACACTTACGGCTCCATGACGTCTCCAATGCTCCCTCAACCTTCCATCCACCTTCCTTCAGCTGCCAACTCACTGAGCAACCCAGCCGCTTCCACACATGTTTGGTTAACGCCCTCTTCTGGAGGACCAGCCTGTGCCTGGCAGAGTCAGCGTAACTCCTCCCTCCTCACACAGGGCAATTTTTCCTCTTGTGGAATTTTAAAAGGCAGGAGTCTTCAAACAATAATTAAATCAAAAGTATAAATTTATTACAAAAAGTTAAAACATGACAATGATAAAAGAGATGGATGCAAATAGGGTCGCATGTTAGCAAACAAAGGTGTGCATATAAATATGATACAACAATACTGAAAAAACACCACACACAACTATCCAAGCAGTGGGCTGGGACAGAAAGGACCAACGCGTTTCAAGGTTGTAAGTAATTAAACCACTTCTTCAGGGGCTGATGGTGAGGTGTATATTTATCGTGTCACTTTTGAGCCAACATCAAAAAGGCATCCAACTTCAAGAAAATGGGGATGAGTAGTTTGCCGCCAGGGATCAGGTCCATAGGCCAAAGCTTCACATCAGGGGACGCACAGAACCAACCCCAGGACTGAACACAGAGGGCGTCCTACCACTGAAGAATATCAGCTTAAGTTTAAGGGGCCCCTTACTGTTTGATCATCTGCTGATGCATAAAGAGGTATCTTATATCGATGAAAAGACACCTAAAAAGTATTATATTATCAGCAGGTAATATTACACCACAGGGGGATCAATCCCAAAAGGAAACAGTAGAACCGTCAGGATGATAAGGACAGCTGGGGAGTGAACTGCCACGCGACCAGTCTGATGCCTGAGCCGGCATCCCTCCTCACACAGTTCTCTTATGACAGAGATCCGATCATCCGCCGCCCGTGAATGGTACAGCCGCAGCGACCACTTGGGCAGTGGGTGACAGTGCAGGCAGGCAGGCTCGGCCGGGAGATTGTGCCGCACTCGCGGGTGTCAGATGCAGGAGACTCCCGCGAGTCGCGGGAGACTTGAGATGTCTGCCCTAGTCGCTAATCTGATGAAACACCTCTATGGAGTACAGACAGGAAGTTCCAGGTGTGAAGTGAGTCGGGAGGAAGTAGAGAGGAGACGATGCTGGAAGTGGCAGTAGAGGAGGTAATAAGATCTTATTTTCTATCTACATCCAGTAACCCCCCGTCATGTCCGTCCTCTTCCTCCATAGTCACTGTGATGTCTTTTATCTCCAGCAGATGATGATACACACATATATAGTGTGGAAACCTAGATTAACCCCTTCAGGGGCAGAACATTTCCCATACCTTCCAACTGTCCCTGATTTCGAGGGACTGTCCCTGATTTGGAGCAATGTCCCTCCGTCCCTCATTCCCCCTCATTTGTCCCTCGTTTTGGTCTGATCTATATAGATGTATATAAAATGCACTATTTATCTTTCAAAAAGTCTTTCCCAGTGCTAAATCTTTCATCCAATTACTAAATTGCTGCATTTGTACACTTCAAAATCCATTATAAAGGAATAGTAGTGGTAAAAATAAAGCACTTGTGGGTTTAATTAATAATTTGTTTGTATAATTCTCCTTTAAGGGGGCGTGGCAGGGTGTGTGTCCTATGCCTACATACATTTGCTAATAGGTGTCCCTCGCTCCCATCTCAAAAAGTTGGGAGGTATACATTTCCCCACTTACGAGGCCGGAAACTTCTTCTTAATGTTAGAGATGTGTCACCTTCTCAGTGGAGATGAGATGAACATTCCTGGGCTCGGTGTGTGACAGGTCCACAGAACAGAACTAAAGTTCAGGTGCCGAATCTGAATCCCATTAAAGACAATGGGAGCTGAACATTAAAGAAAAACAGTAATGGTCGTTTTCTAGGCTAATAGGCAAGAGATTGTCAGACAAATGACATGGGTGGACTGGACACTGCCCTGGGGGACATGGACCAAAGTAAATAAATTTGGCGGGGAGCAACAATTTTAGCAATGTGCAAAGAGAAACATTAAAAAATGCTAAATTCTTTTAAATAATATGTCTGGGTGGGAGCTCTGACCCGGCCTGTGAAGTGGTGTATCTGTACGATGTATACAAATTACTACAGCAACACTGACATTTACAAAGGGAAACAATGCTATATAAATTGCTGGTAAATGACAGTTTCCAGCCTCTTCCTTCTGTCTGCAAACAAAGTGACTGGGGATCCCATTCATCTATATCAGACCCTTATCCTAGGTGAGGGACTGGTGTAGATGGTAATGGGAGACCCCACACAAACATTTCGGGTTTCCCCCTTAAAATGTATACCAGATCCTTCATGAGGGTCTGGTATGGAGGTCAAGGGGGACCCTTCCATAAAAAATAAAAATAAAAAAACACAGCGTGGGGTGTTCCCAAAGTTCAATACCAGACCCTCCAGGGCACTCTGTACATAGCACACTCCTGAACTTTACACTCTGTACATACCACACCCCTGAACCCTGCACTGTGTATGTAGTGCAATCCTGAACCCTGCACTCTGTACGTAGCACACTCCTGAACCCTGCACTCTGTATGTACTGCACCACTGGACCCTGCACTCTGTATGTAGTGCATTCCTAAACCCTGCACTCTGTACATACTGCACCACTGAACCCTGCACTCTGTATGTAGTGCATTCCTAAACCCTGCACTCTGTACATACTGCAATAATGAACCCTGCACTCTGTACATACTGCACCACTGAACCCTGCACTCTGTATGTACTGCATCACTGAACCCTGCACTCTGTACGTACTGCACCGCTGGACCCTGCACTCTGTACATACTGCACCACTGAACCCTGCACTCTGTACGTACTGCATCACTGAACCCTGCACTCTGTATGAAGTGCATTGGTAAACACTGTACTCTGTACATTCTGCAATAATGAACCCTGCACTCTGTACATACTGCACCACTGAACCCTGCACTCTGTATGTAGTGCATTCCTAAACCCTGCACTCTGTGCATACTGCAATAATGAACCCTGCACTCTGAACATACTGCACCACTGAACCCTGCACTCTGTATGTACTGCATCGCTGAACCCTGCACTCTGTACCTACTGCACCGCTGGACCCTGCACTCTGTACATACTGCATCACTGAACCCTGCACTCTGTATGAAGTGCATTCCTAAACACTGCACTCTGTACTACTGCACCAATGAACCCTGCAATCTGTACATACTGCACCACTGAAACCTGCACTCTGTACATACTGCACCACTGAACCCTGCACTCTGTACATACTGCACCACTGGACCCTGCACTATGTATGTAGTGCATCCCTAAACCATGCACTCTGTAGATACTGCACCAATAAACCCTGCACTGTGTATATAGCGCACTCCTGGACACAAGGACACAAGGTAAGTGTTTTCCTGTACTAAAAATTACAGATTGGCAGCTGAGATACTTTTGAAAATGAGTGGCCTTGAGAAAGGGGGTGGAGCATAGGGTGGCATGTGTACTGGCATGCCCAGGGCTGCTGATAAGGTAGTACAACCAGTCCTGTTGTACTGGGCCCAGGCCCCATCAGCTAAATAGGGGGACCCAGGACTGCTTTATTATTTATTCCTGCCTAATTTAATAAATGGATTGTACTAGACCACACCCTTACTCCTACTCGCTTACCAGGGCTTAAATTACATTTCCCTAGGCCCCATCAGGTCAACTGAAGGGCCCAAGAGGTGGAAGCAGAGGGGGGACTTTTTATTTTCATTTTCTGTTGGTAGGTGGATAAAGTCAGTGCTGCTTTCCTGCTGCACCCTGGGGGTAGGTGGGTTGTAGGCATGGTTTGGTGGGCCCTTTCAGGAGGGTTGTATGGGGCCCCATAATTCCTAACAGCGGCCCTGGGCATGCCAAATGGTGGGTGTAACAGAGGTCCGAAATATTGGATTTTTCTTTTGTTTTATGAATGTGACAGTCTCTAGTCCAAATGCAGTTTTTAATGAAGTCAACCTTTCTGCATAACTTGGTTTGTGAGTTCCTGTGTTCCAACAGGGGGGCAAGACATGATGCTGCACTCAGTAGGTAGCGGCCAGACACTTCTACGCCACCTGAATTTGAGGTGATGTCTCTGGCTGAATTCAAAACGCAGATAACATAGAAGGGTGTCAGTCTCTTGAGAATTTCTTCAATGATGAATGGAGTAGCTGATGGCTGCAAGTCTCACTAGGAGGCTAGAAGACACATGGAACTGTGGAGACAGATAGTGCCATATAGGCTTTCTGCACTGTTGGGACGTGTAGTTCTGCATTGTCTGTAAAAAATTTTGGACACTGGGACTTTACTCTATTCTCTGCTCTTCCTGCAACTGCTGTCTGTGTGGTCTAGATGCTGTGGCCAGGACACACAGCCCTCTGAGGACCCATGATGGGCCTATAAAGGACCTCTGCCTTCCAGACCTCCATTTCTGTGACACACTGCCTGGTCTACCTCTGCTGAGGCTGCTGTTGGCTGGTGAGTACCCTTAACCTTTGCTGTGGCCCTTGCTGTGAGGATTTAACCTTGAGAGCCTGTGTTACGGACTTAGCCCTTTGCCTACTAGAACTCTGCTATCCCTGCTGGGTGCCCAGCCTGTGTATGGATTTAGTTCTTTGCCAACCAGAACTCTGCTATCCCTGCTGTGTGCACACCACCTGTTTTTCAATAAAAGCCTTGTGTGTACTCCTGCTCTCTGCGTGTGTTCTGTTCCACCCACACCTCCGTCACAGTGGGTGTGCCCAAATTGTCCTAAAATGTGAGCGGCTTAAAGTGGTATGATTAAATAAGGGGAAGCCCATCTTTTAACTCCTTACATCCCCATTCTAATATTTTACAATCAATATCGTCCAGATAATTCTCTGCTATTCATCTACAGAGAAACCTGCATAGATCACATGACCACACCAATGAGGATGGAGGAGTACCGGAGTCACATGATTGAGAAGATACTAAACTTCACCCTGGAGATCATCTACCTGCTGACCGGAGAGGTGAGGAGGATTCTGGGAGGTCACATGACATCACTCTTATCTCTATTAATAAAACAAAGACCTGACCAGAGAGGTGAGGAGGATTCTGGGAGGTCACATGACATTACTCTTATCTCTATTAATAAAACACAGACCTGACCAGAGAGGTGAGGAGGATTCTGGGAGGTCACATGACATTACTCTTATCTCTATTAATAAAACACAGACCTGACCAGAGAGGTGAGGAGGATTCTGGGAGGTCACATGACTTCACTCTTATCTCTATTAATAAAACATAGACCTGACCAGAGAGGTGAGGAGGATTCTGGGAGGTCACATGACCTCACTCTTATCTCTATAAATAAAACATAGACCTGACCAGAGAGGTGAGGAGGATTCTGGGAGGTCACATGACCTCACTCTTATCTCTATTATTAAAACACAGACCTGAACTGAGAGGTGAGGAGGATTCTGGGAGGTGACATGACATCACTCTTATCTTAAAGAAGTTGTAAACCTCGGGAAAAAAACTAAAAAAAACGAACTCTGCAAGACAAAGGCATAATGAGCTAGTATGCATCGCAGAACGATGCCCTGAATCAGCGTCGGCACTCCGAGTACTCGGCCGACATCTTCCACCGGAGTTACTTCCAGGTTCGTGGCTCCGGTACTGTGATTAGTCGGAGCCGCAATGACGTCACTCCCGCTCATTCGCGCGGGAGCTCCCGGTCACGGCACAAGTCTTGAAATAACGGCACAGGTCCTGAAGAAACCGCACCAGCGAGCCGTTTCTTCAGTGCGCATGCACAGAAGACATCGGCAGCAGCGCATATACTGAATATCTCCTAAACTGTGCAAGTTTAGGAGATATTCACGGTACCTACAGGTAAGCCTTGTTATAGGCTTACCTGTAGGTAAAAGTGGTGTAAAAGGGTTTACAGCCACTGTAATATAACATAGACCTGACCAGAGAGGTGAGGAGGATTCTGGGAGGTCACATGACATCACTCTTATCTCTATTAATAAAATACAGACCTAACCAGAGAGGTGAGGAGGATTCTGGGATTCTAACATGATATTCCTATTGGTTCCTTAAAACAGAGATTTCCTCCTGTGAAGTCAGGTGATCATATGACCATCACAGTGCCTCCATGTCACTATCTAAAACCTGAGAGACACAACATGCAGAAGATTCTAGAAGTCACCAAGAAGATGATGGAGCTGCTGACAGGAGAGGTGAGCGGTGCTGGGAATTCTGGGACATTATCCAGTAACAGACAAGGGATGTGTCTGGATGGTGACTGTATCATTGTGTGTGTCAGGTTCCTATAAGGTGTCAGGATGTCACTGTCTATTTCTCCATGGAGGAGTGGGAGTATTTAGAAGGACACAAGGATCTCTACAAGGACGTCATGATGGAGAATCGGCCGCCCCTCACATCACCGGGTAAGAGGAGACTTTATTGTAAAGGAGAGAGCAGTACGGAGGGTCCACCTAGATCCCCCATCATCTGATAAACACATAGAAACAATGTATTCAGTCAGTGTGTGTGTTTCCTACAGATGGATCCAGTAATGGGAACCCACCAGAGAGATGTCCCTGTCCTCTGTATTCCCGGGATTCCACACAGGAAGATCACACCATCCCTCACCATCATCAGGTGGGTGGAGTTGATTGTCTGGAACCTGACAGGTCCTGTATCTTTTGTGCAGATAAATGGTCCATAGCAGACTTGTGAACTTCAATCCCAGCAGAGTAAAAGAGATCTGTACACACTGGGCTCCCCATTGTCTACTAAACGTTTGTCCTTCTCTTCAGATCAGAGTAATTATTATTCATCTATAATAAAGTCCAAATTCGCAGGGAAATGTACCTGATTATGTGTACATGCTATGGGGTACTCACAAATACAAAATGTATGTCCTGGTTGTACAGAACCACACAGGGACCAACAAAATGGTTGATTGGGGACTACTCATGCGATGCGTGGATTTTTTGTCATCAGGCAACGTTGGAAATCCTAACCCTAACCCATCAGAACCGGCTGGTCCATATAACCTATGGTCACTTCAGGAGGTCAGACCCTCTCCTCCCAGCAGGTGAGGTGATACCCCCAGAGGTGATTAGCCAAAGGTTAGAGTCAAACTCACATCCATAACTCAATAATAAATATAAATAATTGCTGTCATGTGTCTGATGGATGTGTGTGGGCAGTGAAATAATTAGGACACCAAGATTCTAGTTTGCTGAATAGCTTGGAGAATCTCGGAGATGTCCAGAAATTACTAAGAGACTCCACAACCCTTGGAGTGCACCAAATTGTATGCAAAATTTGTTTCCCCGGTGTGTGGCCAGCCAGCTAGATTTGGGTGAAGTCTCCCTTCAGTGGTGGCCAGTTGTATTGCAGGCTGTGATAATTGTTTAAAAATCACTTTTTTACCTGCTCAGAGTAAGTTCTCTCCTCATTTCTCCTCTACCAAACAAGGTCCTCACCTCGGTTAGTGAGTCTCCATGGGTGTGTGTCCTTGACAATGGTATTTTCTGCCATTCTGTTGTTTTAGGGTGAAGATCTGATGAATATGAAAGTTGAGGGTGAAGTAGAAGAGACGTATGTGGTGGATGATCAGCAATATACGGAGGAGGCTGGAATGATGAGGACATTCAAAGAGGAGGACACTCCTACAGAGATCAGCACAGGTGAGCCACAATATATTCTTATCTCTGTTTTTCTTATCTCTATTCTGTTATCTCTGCTCTGCTACTGCACACTGATAAACAATCAGCGCAGAGCCCCCTGTCAGGAGAGCAGCCGATTGGCTCTCCTCTACTCGCGTCTGGCTTTTCCTCACTCGCGTCTAACAATCACTGGCTCTTCCTATTTACACCGTGATCAGCCGTGATTGGACATGGCTGATCACGTGGTTAAGTCTCAGTCAGAGACTCTTTACCTAGATCTGAGTTGCGGTGTGTTAGACTGACATACCGCAACAACGATCGCCGCGATGCGCGCAGCGGCTTAATATCCTGAGGAGGTCATATGACGCCCAGTCAGGATATTGAAGCCACTTTGCCACCGTCATTTTTCTATATGGCGGGCGGCAAGTGGTTAACCACCTCAATACCGGGCACTTTCACCCCCTTACTGCCCAGGCCAAGTTTCAGCTTTCAGCAATGTCGCGCTTTGAATGAGGATTACTCAGTCAGGCAACACTGTACCCATATGAAATTTTCTAGAATTTTTTCACACAAATAGAGCTTTCTTTTGGTGGTATTTAAGCACCACTGGGTTTTTGTTTTGTTTTTTTGTGCTAAAAATGAAAATTTCTAAAAAGACAAGTCTCAAATACAATAGAGGTATGCCTTTTGGGGCTACTAGAAGATGAGCATTGGTCCAGATGTATCAAAATATTTTTGCAAGAAGTACATTTTATAGCAAGGAAACAAATAGTGGAAAAATGGATACACCCTACACCCCTGTTGGTTAGACAATGGGTAAAAACCAGATTATACCATGCGAAAGAATAATGTACGAACATAGGGGAAATGAGCAGAAATACCACAAAATATGGAGAATGTGGAATAAATCTTACTTGTCTCTGAATACAAGGGAGGGGTAGAAAGGAACACAACTTGAAATGAGGGAAAGAAATATGATATACAATAGGAAGAGGTAGTAGCTAATGTGTGTGGAAGTAGAGTTGGGAATGGGAGTTAAATGTATGAGAAGAAGAAGATATAAGAATGGGATGGTAAAAGAGATGTATGAGAATTGCAATTGTATTTGGAATTAATGAAACAGAAATATTGTATTTTTGTATTTTACATGTAAAAAAAACTGTAATAAAAGAGTACTTACAAAAAAACTAATGAAAAAATACTGAATTGTTTTTTTAGTTTCTGTTATAAAATATTTTTCTTCAGAAATTTGACCAAAATTTATACTGCTACATTTCTTTGGTAAAAATAACCCAAATCAGTGTATATTATTATAGTCTACAAGCTATGGTACCAATCATTGAAAATTTAGAACTTATCATTTCTTAAGGCACTAACATGCCAAGTACAAATATACCCAAAAATGATACCTTTTTGGAAAGTAGACAGTTCAAGGTATTTGGTAAAAAAAATGGTGAGTTTTTTGAAGTTGTATTTTTTTCCCACAATTCTTTGGAAAATTAAGAAATACATTTTTCTTTCTTTTCACAAAAAATGTCATATTAAAAAAGTTATTTTTCACACACAGCATGGCATACTTGCAACCACACCCCAAAACACATTCTGCTACTTGTCCTGAGTAGGGCGATACCACATGTGTAAGACTTTTTTTCACAGCCTAGCCACATGCAGAGGCCCAACATCCAAGGAGTACCTTCAGGCATCCGCTTTAAGACAAGGCCTTATTCTGGCACTTTTTGTTTACAAGTAAAAATCTGTATTTTTGCTAGAAAAATACTTAGAACCCCCAAACATTATATATTTTTGTAGCAGAGGCCCTAGACAATAAAATGGTGGGTTTTGTACATTTTTATGTCATACGGTATTTGCGCAGCCGTTTTTCAAATGCAATTTTACACACTAACGCATGAAAACACTTATATAATATAATTCATATAATAATGAATTACAATGCATACAAAGACAATATAATATCCACATTTTTTTGGTAAAATATTAAATATGGTGTTGCACCAGGTAAATAGATACCAAACATGTCACACTTTAAAATTTCACAAGCTTGTGAAATAACTCCAAACTTCGGTATTTAAAAATCTCCATAGGCGATGCTTTATAAGCCTTTATAGGCTGCCAGTTAAGAGTTGCACAGGAGATCTGATGCTAGAATTATAGCTGGTTATAGGTGGGGGCAGTGGCTAACTTTTTGTACTGGCCACATAGAGAGGCCCAACATGCAGCGAGCACCATCAGGTGTTCTAGGGACATAAATTACACATCTAATTTCTTGAATACCTATTAAACTTTTGAAGGCCCTGGAGCACCAGGACAATGGAAACGCCCACAAAATGACCCCATTTTGGAAAGCAAACACCTCAACGTATATTCCAGGGGTCTCCAAACTTTCTAAACAAAGGGCCAGTTTACTGTACTTCAGACTTTACAAGGGCCGGACAGTGGTCAGTGAAAAGGTCTCGACAGCACTGGGAAAAAATAATGCCCCGTTGTCTGTTTCAATGGGAATAATTGCGCCTCATTATTGGTGTCATTGAGCTCCATTGTTGGTGTCATTGAGAGAAATTGTGCCCCATCATTGGGGTCATCGGGAGGAATTGTGCCCTATCGTTGGTATAATTGAGAGGAATTGTGCCCCATCACTGATGTCATTGGGCCCTGTTGTTGGTATCATTGAGAGAAACTATGCCCCATTGTTGGTGTCATTGTGAGGAATTGTCCCCTATTGTTGGTGTCGTTGGGAGGAATTGTCCCCCATCGTTGGTGTCATTGGGAAGAATTGTGCTCCATCGTTGGTGTCATTGCAAGGAATTTTGCCCCAATGTTAGTATCAGTTGATGAAATAGTGTCCCAAGGGCAGGATAAAAGCAAGCAAAGGGCCACAGTTTGGAGACCACTGGTATATTCTATGAGGCATAATGAGTCTCCCTCATTTCTCCCCCTTCTCTCTTTTGAACGTGTCATTTTTTTTCCACAAGTTTTTGGAAAATGTGGAAAGAAAATTAAAACTTTTTTTTTTTCTTACACATTTTTACGGCACTGACAAGGATCTATTGACACTGATGAGCACTCACTGATAGTCACTAATGTGCACTGTTGGGCTCTGTAGTGGCAATGATAAGCACTCACTGATGGGCACCGATGAGCACTGTAGTGGCACTGATGAGCACTGTGATTGCTCTGATAAGCATTGTGATGGCACTGTAGGGCACACCAAATGCAGCCATCTCACGCTGCTGCACTGTCTCCCTCTTCTCCTCACATGCTGTATCGGTGTGAGGAGAGGAGAGAGCTGAACCAGACATGACACCGGTTTGTTGACAAATTGATCGCTCCATCATTGGACGGAGCGATCACGTGGTAAAGGGCCGCTGTGATTGCCCCTTTACCCCGATCCGTAATGGGCTGAGTCCTGCGGACCCAGCAATCATGGACACTTCTGGGGGCGCACGTGAAGCAGGTACATCAATAGACATCCTCCCAGAACTAGCCGGCCTTGCTATAGCCATCATTCAGCTATAGCGTGGTTGGCAATTGGTTAAAGAAGGCAACACAATAGCGCTCTCCGTTTGCAAACATATAATAGTATAAACACATGAAAACACACTCACATTCGTATGTACATATGGAAATGTGCTAAAATACACTGTGATTATACACAGAGATAGCTGTGGGGGATATCATCGGATAAAGGTTCCTGCCCCTGGGGGGAGGATGTCACCCGCAGCTATCACCTTGTATTTCAGCGCTTTTCCATATGCACTGAGGACAGTGCCAACGAATGTGAGTTTTTTTTCACGTGTTTATACTATTAAATTTTTGTCAACGGAGAGCACTATTGTAATTACATATACACTTGATGGAGCCCCGAAGCATGGTTCCCAGAGGCATCACAGTCGTTGGATTTATCCCCAAGGGGGAATGCTTGTCATTTCTTTCCTGTTAACTCAGGGGTCATGGTGTTGAGGTGAGCAGCCAATTTGCTCCTTGGTGGTGGGACCCAGCATGTTTGCCACATTGATGCTACATTTGTCACGCTCTATTCCACTCAATATGTGCACTTATTGATATATCAGTGTTTTGGAACCATTTTCGATTTTAGCTCATTGACTTAATAATAATATTTTATTATTGGTTTGCGCTGCTCAAAGTATCATATACCTGGTGGAATGAAACAGATCTGATTTCATACTCTTTGGAGCGGAAGTAACTTGTGGATCCTCTTGGGTGTGTAAGTTCTCTGGTGCATAAAGGTGAGGTATACCAGGATAAAATAATGTTGTAAGAGCTTTAAGCTGTGGTTTTATCTCTAGGGCTTCTGCTGACTGTAATTTGAACTGTGGCTTCTCACTAAAAGTCACTTAGTTAAAGGTAGGAGTTGATGTTTTTGCTGCGTAGACACATCTGTGTGGTGCAATTGAAAAGCGACAGGCATTTGCAGCTTGGAGGTCTTGGCATTGAGAGTCAGAACAGCTTTGCTAGTAAGAGGTGCAAAGGACAGCTTTGTATTCCTGTTTGTGTTGAAACATGGGACTTGTGGCATGGCACTGCACAGGTTAATGATTAGCTTCTGTCTGTAGTGTGAGAACTGAGACTTCCAGTAAAAAAAAAAAACTACATATTCCACAATCCCTTGGTCTCTCAGTCTAATGCTGATGCAGGTGAGCACTAAATAGTTATCAGATTTGACACAGACACATAGAAGCAGAACATTCAAAGACACACAGGAGTTCACTACGCAGCCAGAAGGTGTTTTTTTTTATTAAGTTTGAGCTCCCACATTTGTGGGGTACAACAATTACCAGCGTTAATTCTGTCTGCATACAGTTTCAACATCCGAATAAAGGGGTTGTTTTCCCACGTGAGACAACCTGTGAAAAAATAGACGCAGCTTCAATTTTATCAGTTTTTTTGCAATGACTGGCGTATATACAAGTCTCTTTTCCTTCAAACTGGACTGAAGCGGGTGTAATCAACTGCACACAATATGGACTGTCATATCCTGGGTCCAGACTCCCCCTGACGAGTTTATCACCATCCATTCCCCCGGCTTTAATTTATTTGTGTATCCCTTCAGTTTCTGGAATGGAAGAGAAAACATGCAAATTAGTTTTTAGTAACTGATTTTGGAGGGTGGCCACGTAATCTGTGAGATCTGAACACAAGGCCTGTGGGAAAAATGGTCTTGCTGTAAATCCCCCTGCATAACTACACATGCCTCTGCTCATCTTTGCACCCCTGTCCCCCTGCACACCCCCTCTTTGGCCAGTTTGCCCTCAAAACTGTAATTCCTTCTGTTTAGCTCTTGGACCCCCCCCCCCCCCCGTCCCAATCCATCGGCTCACCTTGCAGTACAGCCTGATGGTAGGCTCAGTGACTGTTGTTACAGGCAGGGCTTTTTGTACATCACCAATGTCAGAAGCATTCAGCAAAGGTGATGGTGGACCAGGGGTCAGGGAGTTTGACATACCTATGAATGCTCCAACGTAAATATGAATGCCGCCATGATTTACACAATGCCGCCGCGATTTACCTATCTTATGGAAGGGGCCTGGAGCTGCAGCTCCAATAGCCCCTATGTTAATCCAGCTCGGTTTAGAATACCTACTTCTACTGTAAAACGACAGTTTCTGTCATTCTTAATGACCCCATATCTACACATTCTTTGCTGTTGCCACCAACCATGCTTCAGGCTACCACAAAAATACGTCAACACAGACTAATATTCATAAGGTCCTGCTTTGGAAGTGTTAGTTCACCTTCACAGAAAAAATGAAAAGATGAACGCCATACACCTGTCCTCACCCCCCCTTGTCCCCAAATTTGTTTTTTGTTTTGGGGGGGATTTTTATGTTTGTAACCACTTCAACCCCCTTCCTGCCAAGGCCTATTTTCAGCTTTCAGCGCTGTCGCACTTTGAATGACAATTGCGCAGTCATGTAACACTGTACCCAAACTATATATTTTTTATCATTTTTGAGACATATAGAGCTTTCTTTTGGTGGTATTTAATCACCACTGGGTTGTTTATTTTTTGCTAAATGAAAAAAGAACAAAAAAGTTTCTTAGTTTCTGTTACAAAATCTTGCAAATAAGTTTTTTTTTCTTCACTGATCGGCACTAGTGAGGCTCCACCGATTTGCTCTAGCGAGGCTCCGCCGATTTGCTCTAGCGAGGCTCCGCCGATTTGCTCTAGCGAGGATCCGCCGATTTGCTCCAGCGAGGATCCGCCGATTTGCTCCAGCGAGGATCCGCCGATTTGCTCCAGCGAGGATCCGCCGATTTGCTCCAGCGAGGATCCGCCGATTTGCTCCAGCGAGGATCCGCCGATTTGCTCCAGCGAGGATCCGCCGATTTGCTCCAGCGAGGATCCGCCGATTTGCTCCAGCGAGGATCCGCCGATTTGCTCCAGCGAGGATCCGCCGATTTGCTCCAGCGAGGATCCGCCGATGGGCTCCAGCGAGGATCCGCCGATTTGCTCCAGCGAGGCTCCGCCGATGGGCTCCAGCGAGGCTCCGCCGATGGGCTCCAGCGAGGCTCCGCCGATGGGCTCCAGCGAGGCTCCGCCGATGGGCTCCAGCGAGGCTCCGCCGATGGGCTCCAGCGAGGCTCCGCCGATGGGCGGCACTGATGATCAGTGCAAAAATAATTAATTAAAAATAAATCTGTCAAAAAAGGAGTTTTACTTTTAAATAGTGCTGCCAGCTGCACTCCCACCAACAGATTGGTGTGGGGGATACAGCCTAAAAAAACTGAACATAAAGAAAAATACCCTGGGATAGACCCCTAAATGAAAGAGGTTGATCCTTCCCCACCTGGCTTGTACCAGCAGATATACATAAAGAAAAATAAATTGGAGGGGATAGTTTAGAATGCAAAATAATAACTTTATTAAATACTAAAGATGTATATATTAGAAAAATATCTTAATATACCCCTCCCTCTCAATGTCATACCACAATTGTCACTGTACTAATAAAACAGACAACATTGTCTAGACTCTAGACAATTAAAAGAAACAGTCAACACCCTGATTATCAGTGTACAGGTGCCCTGTCAGTCTTGTCGGTTATCGGCTCTCCTTTCCTCACACAGTGACAGCGTGTGAGGAAAGGAATGCCGATAACGGGCAGATTTGTTTACATGTGATCAGCTGTGATTGGACACAGCTGATCACATGGTAAAGGGCCACTAGGATTGGCCCCTTACCATGATCTGTGATCAGCCGAGTCCATAACGCACAGTGACAAAGGGCGCGCAGGAGGCATGTTCTGGCAGGACGTCAATGGACGCCCTCCCAGAACAAGAGAGCCGCGCTGCAGCCATCTTTTGGCTATGGCCCGGTACTGAGGTGGTTAAAGGATTTGTCAAATGTTTTTACGTCTATTTCTAGGTTACAACTTTTTTTTGCGAATGAGTAGGGAGGCGTTATGAAAGGGCCCCCTTATTAATAAAGGGACAGATTTCATTAAGTCCCTCAGACCCCCACAACCAACAGCCAGGGTTAAAGGGGAAGGGGTCCTTGCCCTTATTACCCCATCAACATGGGGACAAGGTGCTTTGACAGGGGGTTCCCCATGTTAAGTACATGTGACTTGGTATGGCTTGTCCCCCTCTCCCTTTCCTGGCCAGCCGGCATGCATGTTCAGATTAACAACCTCCCGCGTACCGTATTGTCAATTGACAGGCGGGCTGTGGCTCTCTCGTCCTTGGACGACATCACATGACGTTGCCCCACTCTTGCAGTGCTTACAAGTCCATTGGGATCGGTGGTGCGCTGTGTCCCTGGGACATAGCACATCACTGATCTTGGTAAAGAGCCGATGACGAGGCGCTTTACCAATGTGATCAGCTGTGTCCAAACAAGGAAATGCTGATTATCGGCATTCCTCTCCTCACATTGAAAACGCATGAGGAGAGGAGAGACGATCAGCAGCATTTCCTCACAGGGGAGATCTGCACAGAACATTAGGGCACTGATTATCAGCCCAGCTCCAACAGTACCCAGCAGTGATGCCAATCAGTGATGCAAGTCAGTGCCGCCCATAAGTGCCTGCTCATCAGTGTTGCCTATCCGTGCCGCCTATCCGTGTTGCCTATCCGTGCCACCTATCCGTGTTGCCTATCCGTGCCGCCTATCCGTGTTGCCTATCCGTGCCACCTATCCGTGTTGCCTATCCGTGCCACCTATCCGTGTTGCCTATCCGTGCCACCTATCCGTGTTGCCTATCCGTGCCAACTATCAGTGTTGCCTATCCGTGCCACCTATCAGTGTTGCCTATTAATGGGGTGGGCGACTACATGGCAAATGAGGTTCAATGTAGAAAAATGGAAAATAATGCATTTGGGTGGCAAAAATATGAATGCAATCTATACACTGGGGGGAGAACCTCTGGGGGAATCTAGGATGGAAAAGGACTTGGGGGTCCTAGTGGATGATAGGCTCAGCAATGGCATGCAATGCCAAGCTGCTGCTAATAAAGCAAACAGAATATTGGCATGCATTAAAAGGGGGATCAACTGCAGAGATAAAACGATAATTCTCCCACTCTACAAGACTCTGGTCCGGCCGCACCTGGAGTATGCTGTCCAGTTCTGGGCACCAGTCCTCAGGAGGGACGTACTGGAAATGGAGCGAGTACAAAGAAGGGCAACAAGGCTAATAAAGGGTCTGGAGGATCTTAGTTATGAGGAAAGGTTGCGAGCACTGAACTTATTCTCTCTGGAGAAGAGACGCTTGAGAGGGGATATGATTTCAATTTACAAATACTGTACTGGTGACCCTACAATAGGGATAAAACTTTTTCGCAGAAGAGAGTTTAATAAGACTCGTGGCCACTCATTACAATTAGAAGAAAAGAGGTTTAACCTTAAACTACGTAGAGGGTTCTTTACTGTAAGAGCGGCAAGGATGTGGAATTCCCTTCCACAGGCAGTGGTCTCAGCGGGGAGCATTGATAGCTTCAAGAAACTATTAGATAATCACCTGAATGACCGCAATATACAGGGATATGTAATGTAATACTGACATATTATCACACACATAGGTTGGACTTGATGGACTTGTGTCTTTTTTCAACCTCACCTACTATGTAACTATGTAACTATCCGTGCCACCTATCAGTGTCGCCTATCCGTGCCACCTATCAGTGTCGCCTATCCGTGCTGCCTATCCGTGCCGCCTGAGGAGAGGAGAGACGATCAGCAGCATTTCCTCACAGGGGAGATCTGCACAGAACATTAGGGCACTGATTATCAGCCCAGCTCCAACAGTACCCAGCAGTGATGCCAATCAGTGATGCAAGTCAGTGCCGCCCATAAGTGCCTGCTCATCAGTGTCGCCTATCCGTGCCGCCTATCAGTGTTCATTAGTGCCGCCCATCAGTGCTCATTAGTGCCCTTCAGTGCAGTGTCATCAGTGCCACCTCATTAGTGCCCTTCAGTGTCGCCTATCAGTGCAGCTTCATCAGTGCCACCTCATCAGCGCACATCAGTGAAGGAGGAAAATTACTTATTTACAAAATGTTATAACAGAAACTAAGAAAAATGTTTTTTTTTTTTTTTTTATAAATTTTTGGTCTTTTTGTTTTTTTAGCAAAAAATTTAAAACCCAGTGGTGATTAAATACCACCAAAAGAAATCTCTATTTGTCTCAAAAAAATGATCACAATTTCATTTAGGAACAGTGTTGCATGGCCGTGCAATCGTCATTCAAAGTGTGAGAGCGCGGAGTGCTGAAAGTTGGCCTGGGCCGAAAAGGGGTAAAGGTGCCCAGTAGACAAGTGGTTAAAGGGTCTGGTACTGAAATCCTATGGGAGATCACACTTTTTTTTTTTGGAAGAAGCTGGCAATAAAATGTAATTTGCCAGTAATGATGGCCTTACCTTTCCAGCAGAGTGTTCCTCGGTCCTCAGGATCCCATTGTCACCTTCTGGCCTGGCTCACCAAATGGAACTGTCATAAAAATGTGAAAGTATTGACGAGTGGCTGCAGCGAGAGACACAAACACACAGAGCATCATTCAAAAACGGTTCTAAAGTCTAATGCGTTGTTTTTATATACAGTATGTCACAAAAGTGAGTACACCCCTCACATTTTTGTAAATATTTTATTATAGCCCAACTCAATTAGTGAAAGAAAGGCTCCCACAAATGTGAGGTGAGCGCAGGGATCATGGATGAGTCGAATTACGAGATACAATATAGTTTTGAAGCGATCTGCAAAACTGGTATGGTAGGGGTGGACACAATATATCTCTTGAGACGTTTGTTAACATTAGGTAGTATGTACCCACTAGGGGTATAACGGTTTTATTTCCTCTTTATTTTCTGGTTACACAACAAAACAGGCTTGCCAATGAACCACAGAAGCATGTAGGATCTAGGTTATCTATCTTATTTCTAGAACTTAAAGACATGCTGCACCATATTAAGTGCGGCTCATAGGCCCATAGGAGCCTTACCTAACACATAACAGTGAATGTATAAGTTACCAGAATGTAAAAGAAACAGTGCCTGTAATTTCAGTTATATATTCCTTCTGATTGTATGTGTATTTATCCAGATATGTCCTTTTACCAATAAACTTAATTTTGATTTAAAAAAAAAAATAAATAAATAAAATATATTATATATATATATATATATATATATATATATATATATATATATATATATATATATATATATATATATCTCTATCTTTTCATGTGACAGCACTGAAGAAATGACACTTTGCTACAATGTAAAGTAGTGAGTGTACAGCTTGTATAACAGTGTAAATTTGCTGTCCCCTCAAAATAACTCAACACACAGCCATTAATGTCTAAACCGCTGGCAACAAAAGTGAGTACACCCCTAAGTGAAAATGTCCAAATTGGTCCCAAAGTGTCAATATTTTGTGTGGCCACCATTATTTTCCAGCACTGCCTTAACCCTCTTGGGTATGGAGCTCACCAGAGCTTCACAGGTTGCCACTGGAGTCCTCTTCCACTCCTCCATGACGACATCACGGAGCTGGTGGATGTTAGAGAAGTGAAATGTCCAAACTGGGCCCAATTAGCCATTTTCCCTCCCCCCGGTGTCATGTGACTCGTTAGTGTTACAAGGTCTCAGGTGTGAATGGGGAGCAGGTGTGTTAAATTTAGTGTTATCGCTCTCACTCTCTCATACTGGTCACTGGAAGTTCAACATGGCACCGCATGGCAAAGACCATTATCTGACAAGCAGAAAAAAAAAAGAATTGTTGCTCTACATAAAGATGGCCTAGACTATAAGGGCCCTTTCACACTGAGGCGGTTTGCAGGCGCTATTGCGCTAATAATAACGCCTGCAAACCGACCTGAAAGTGCCGCTGCTTTGTCTCCAGTGTGAAAGCCCCGAAGGCTTTCACACTGGAGCGGTGTGCTGGCAGGACGGGAAAAAAGGTCCTGCTAGCAGCATCTTCAGAGCGGTGAAGGAGCAGAATGTATACCGCGCCTTCAACGCTCATGCCCATTGAAATCAAAGGGACAGCGCGGGTATATCGCCGGCAAAGCGCCTGTGCAGAGGCGCTTTGCGGTGGTATTTAACCCTTTCTCGGCCGCTAGCGGGGGGGTAAAACCGGCCCGCTAGCGGCCGAATACCGACGGTAAATAGCGGCGCTTTACCGCCGATGCTGCCCCAGTGTGAAAGGGCCCTAAGATGATTGCCAAGATCCTGAAACTGAGCTGCAGCACGGTGGCCAAGACCATACAGCAGTTTAACAGGACAGGTACCACTCAGAACAGGCCTCGCCATGGTCGACCATGGAATTGAGTGCACGTGCTCAGCGTCATATCCAGAGGTTGTCTTTGGGAAATAGACATATGAGTGCTGCCAGCATTGCTGCAGAGGATGAAGGGGTGGGGGGGGGTCAGCCTGTCAGTGCTCAGACCATACGCCGCACACTGCATCAAATTGGTCTGCATGGCTGTCATCCCAGAAGGAAGCCTCTTCTAAAGATGATGCACAAGAAAGTCTGCAAACAGTTTACTGAAGACAAGCAGAGTAAGGACATGGATTACTGGAACCATGTCCTGTGGTCTGATGAGACCAAGATAAACTTATTTGGTTCAGATGGTGTCAAGCGTGTGTGGCGGCAACCAGGTGAGGAGTACAAAGACAAGTGTGTTTTGCCTACAGTCAAGCGTGGTGGTGGGAGTGTCATGGTCTGGGGCTGCATGAGTGCTGCCAGCACTGGGGAGCTACAGTTCATTGAGGGAACCATGAATGCCAACATGTACTGTGACATAATGAAGCAGAGCATGATCCCCTCCCTTCAGAGACTGGGCCGCAGGGCAGTATTCCAACATGATAAGCACCCCAAACACACCTCCAAGACGATATAAAAAAGGGAGAAATGGCGCAAGATATCAACCAAACATGAAAGAAAAGGATATCAAAATAATAATGATAATGTCCCAAGTGTCCAGAATGTCCAAAATGACAGTGTATAGCTATGATGTGGGCGTATAAGTATTAGCAATATAGGGCACATATACCCTATAGCTGTGAAGTCCCAAAGGTAACAAAAAGTTCAAATAAAAATGATACTAAGCACTAGCAGCTGCTCCCTTGGGAGTAGAAGCAAAACTCTGGAAGGCAATGTGGAGATAAAAGACAAGGTGCGCAAATCTAAGTGCAGTATCAAACGTAACTTTAATTTATGAATATAAAAACGAACGGCCAAATGGCTACACACAAGGATTCAGTAAGGGTAAAGCACATAACAACATGTAGATATCCCAGGGACGTAATCGTAGCTGCTCTCAGTGCAGGATCCCAAAGATGTTTCAAAGCGCTGGGGAGAGTGTAGAGAGGCTGTCCGCAGTGTGTAATCTCCAGCTGGTAGGGGCTTTACTGTGGGGAGAACGAAGAGACCCAGGTGTCCGCAAGGTAAAGCCGGCATCTAGTCAGGCACCGGAAGCCAGGAACCAGAAGCAGGAACCAGGTGGGGACCAGCGTGAAGCGCACCATACACTGAAGAGTATGTTCTCCCCACAGTAAAGCTCCTACCAGCGGAAGATTACACACTGCGGACAGCCTCTCTAAACTTAAAGTTACGTTTGATACTGCACTTAGATTGGCGCACCTTGTCTTTTATCTACACCTCCAAGACGACCACTGCCTTGCTAAAGAAGCTGAGGGTAAAGGTGATGGACTGGCCAAGCATGTCTCCAGATCTAAACCCTATTGAGCATCTGTGGGGCATCCTCAAATGGAAGGTGGAGGAGCGCAAGGTCTCTAACATCCACCAGCTCTGTGATGTTGTCATGGAGGAGTAGAAGAGGACTCCAGTGGCAACCTGTGAAGCTCTGGTGAACTCCATGCCCAAGAGGGTTAAGGCAGTGCTGGAAACTAATGGTGGCCACACAAAATATTGACACTTTGGGCCCAATTTGGACATTTTCACTTAGGGGTGTACTCACTTTTGTTGCCAGCGGTTTAGACATTAATGGCTGTGTGTTGAGTTATTTTGAGGGGACAACAAATTTACACGGTTATACAAGCTGTACACTCACTACTTTACATTGTAGCAAAGTGTCATTTCTTCAGTGTTGTCACATGAAAAGATATAATAAAATATTTACAAAAATGTGAGGGGTGTACTTACTTTTGTGAGATACTGTACATGTTTACAGAAAAAAAAAAAAAAAAAAGTTACAAATGTACTAAGGTACTGTAAATAGGAAGCAAACTTGCAACAAAACAGTACAATACACAAGCATATGCAGGACTATTCCAGGAAAGAATGTCGGAATGTGTGCGGATTTTAAGAGGGGTTGTGATGGGAAGGGGGGGCTGAGGATAATGATGTAAAGAGGGGTCAGAGAGTGGCCCCCTCCACTGTGACGTGGAGGGGGCCAGCACTGTGGTGTGGAGGGGGACAGCACTGTGACGCAGATGGGCAGCACTGTGACGCGGAGGGGCCAGCACTGTGACGCGGAGGGGCCAGCACTGTGACGCGGAGGGGCCAGCACTGTGACGCGGAGGGGCCAGCACTGTGACGCGGAGGGGCCAGCACTGTGACGCGGAGGGGCCAGCACTGAGACGCGGAGGGGCCAGCACTGAGTCGCGGAGGGGCCAGCACTGAGACGTGGAGGGGCCAGCACTGAGTCGCGGAGGGGCCAGCACTGAGACGCGGAGGGGCCAGCACTGAGTCGCGGAGGGGCCAGCACTGAGACGCGGAGGGGCCAGCACTGAGACGCGGAGGGGCCAGCACTGAGACGCGGAGGGGCCAGCACTGTGACGCGGAGGGGCAGCACTGTGACGCGGAGGGGCAGCACTGTGACGCGGAGGGGCAGCACTGTAATATAAAGAGGCACTGTAATGTAAAGGGGGACTATGGACACTGATGTAAAAGGGGGAAACTGTGATTTTAAGAGGGGTTGTGATGTGAAGGGGGAGCTGAGGATAATGATGTAAAGAGGGGTCTGTGATGTAAAGGGGGCTATGATGTGAAGGGTAGGCTAAAGACACTGATGTGCAGGGGGGCCATGATGTGTTCTGGTGCTAACATGAGATTCCGACCCCTGTTGAAAGAAAATTTTACTGACTAGAGCTCCGTAAATAATAATTCAACACCCCTGATCTAGGTGGACCATCCGTACTGCCCTCTCTTACCCGGTGATGTGAGGGGCAGCTGATTCTCCATCATGAAGTCCTTAAAGAGATCCCCTCATACGATTCTGAAAAGCTCCGTCATCACTCCATGCCAGTCTGCTTGTGCCCTCTTTAAATTTCTTTTTTTAGCAACGATATTATAATCCCCGAAGTATCCACTCTGAGTATATAAGAAGACATTCATTGTAACAAAAATGCTGGTGCATAAACCATAACTACCCATGATTGTTCCTCATCTACCTGATGATGGTGAGGGATGGTGTGACCTTCCTGTGTGGAATCCCGGGAATACAGAGAGGCAGGGTCATCTCTTTGGTAGGTTTCTCTTGGTGGATCCATCTGTAGGAGGAGTGTGGCCTTTATGCTGCCTACCGCTAGCCTTCAGGTGCTGCTCCCACTGGGCTGCGTGGTGACAAGCCATGTGTCTCTTCATACAAGTGGTACCTAAACGGCTGACGTTAGTGCCACGCGAGACGCGCTTTAGGCAGACACTGCAAATGACTACGGTGCGGTCTTCAGTGCATGTGGTGAAAAAGGCCCACACAGCTGAGCTATGGGGAGTGCATCGAGGGATAACAGTGGCCTGCACCAAGCGACTGGCTCTGTGCTGAAATAACGGATGAAGGGGGGTCCTATATAGTGGGGAAGAGGTAGAAAGGGAGGAGCTGGATGGGTGATAAGTGCGGTACTTTTGCTGCCAACCGCTAGCCTTCAGGTGCTGTTCCCACAGAGCTGTGTGATGAACGCTCATATGTCTTTTCATACACGTGGTACCCAAATGACTGCTTTTGCCACGCTTGAGGCGCTTCTGACAGAGGCTGCATATGACTGCGGTGCGGTCCTCGGGGCATGTGTTGAAAAAGGCCCATACAGCTGAAGTGTGGTGAGTGGACCGGGGGACAACGGTGGCTTGGACCTGTGGTGTTCTGCCAGCTGGAGGAAGGAGGTGTGCACTTTCTCCTCTCCTCTGCGAGTTGCTCTCGGTTGACGTCCTGCCTCTCTGATCATCTGCCTCTCCCTCGCTTCCTAACGTTACTATATCTGGCACCCAGGTAGGGTCGGAGATTTCACCATTATACCCCACCTCCCCATCACTGAAGGCAACTTGGCAACAAGCTACAGGAACAATTGGTTCTCCCTGCCTATTGCCCCCTCCCTCTATGCTACCGTTGTTCTCCTCCCTAAACTCAGAAGCGAATAACTGCTGAATATACTTTCTCAAATAGTAGCCAGAGCGGTGTTCATATAACAACCCAGCCGACTCCTCCATGCCAGTCTGCTGGGCAGAGACTTCCCCTTCAACTGTCATGTTTATCAGATCTTCACCCTAAACCAACAGAATGTCAGAAAACAACATCTGTAAAATAGAAGTATTTATGATGTGAGGTCACATAGAAAATATCATCTTGTAGAGTCCACACATCATCTCCACATGTCAGAGTGTTCAATCACTTTATGTTCCAGACCCTCAACTCCACCTACCTGATGATGGTGAGGGATGGTGTGACCTTCCTGTGTGGAATCCCGGGAATACAGAGGACGGGGACATCTCACTGGTGGGTTCCCATTACTGGATCCATCTGTAGGAAACACACACACTGACTGAATACATTGTTTCTATGTGTTTATCAGATGATGGGGGATCTAGGTGGAGCCTCTGTACTGCTCTCTCCTTTACAATAAAGTCTCCTCCTACCCGGTGATGTGAGGGGCGGCTGATTGTCCATCAAGATGTCCTTGTAGAGATCCTTGTGTCCTTCTAAATACTCCCACTCCTCCATGGAGAAATAGACAGTGACATCCTGACACCTTATAGGAACCTGACACACACAATGATACAGTCACCATCCAGACACATCCCTTGTCTGTTACTGGATAATGTCCCAGAATTCCCAGCACCGCTCACCTCTCCTGTCAGCAGCTCCATCATCTTCTTGGTGACTTCTAGAATCTTCTCCATGTTGTGTCTCTCAGGTTTTAGGGAGTCACATGGAGGCACTGTGATGGTCATATGATCACCTGACTTCACAGGAGGGAAACACTGGATTGGAAAACAAATAGGAATATCATATTAGAATCCCAGAATCCTCCTCACCTCTCCGGTCAGGTCTGTGTTTTATTAATAGAGATAAGAGTGATGTCATGTGACCTCCCAGAATCCGCCTCACCTCTCCGGTCAGGTCTGTGTTTTATTAATAGAGATGAGAGTGATGTCATGTGACCTCCCAGAATCCTCCTCACCTCTCCGGTCAGGTCTGTGTTTTATTAATAGAGATAAGAGTGATGTCATGTGACCTCCCAGAATCCTCCTCACCTCTCCGGTCAGGTCTGTGTTTTATTAATAGAGATAAGAGTGATGTCATGTGACCTCCCAGAATCCTCCTCACCTCTCCGGTCAGGTCTGTGTTTTATTAATAGAGATAAGAGTGATGTCATGTGACCTCCCAGAATCCGCCTCACCTCTCCGGTCAGGTCTGTGTTTTATTAATAGAGATGAGAGTGATGTCATGTGACCTCCCAGAATCCTCCTCACCTCTCCGGTCAGGTCTGTGTTTTATTAATAGAGATGAGAGTGATGTCATGTGACCCTCCAGAATCCTGCTCACCTCCCTGGTCAGGTCTGTGTTTTATTAATAGAGATGAGAGTGATGTCATGTGACCTCCCAGAATCCTCCTCACCTCTCCGGTCAGGTCTGTGTTTTATTAATAGAGATAAGAGTGATGTCATGTGAACTCCCAGAATCCTCCTCACCTCTCCGGTCAGGTCTGTGTTTTATTAATAGAGATGAGAGTGATGTCATGTGACCCTCCAGAATCCTGCTCACCTCCCTGGTCAGGTCTGTGTTTTATTAATAGAGATAAGAGTGATGTCATGTGACCTCCCAGAATCCTCCTCACCTCTCCGGTCAGCAGGTAGATGATCTCCAGGGTGAGGTTTAGTATCTTCTCAGTCACGTGACTCCGGTCCTCACTCATCTTTAGTGGTGTGGTCATGGGGGTTTTCTGTAGACAGAGAAGTATCTGGACTGTATTGGTTGTACAAAATAAAGACGTGGATGTATGCGGTTAATCAGCGGGCTGCCCCTAGTGGCACATGTAGATTGGGTTACTTTGTGTTTGTTGGTTTTCTCGCACCCCTGTTATATCCTATCCTACCTGCCTGATCAGAAATTACAATTTCCAGGTAAAGTCTGTTTGGTCTCTGATCTTTTTTTTTTTTTTTTTTAACTCAGTTTTAGGAGGGTCCTTCTCACACAGCTTTGAGAAGAACACAGGGAATACATACATCTTTAAAATGGCAGATTTGGGAAATACCTTAAAGGGTAAGTTCACCTTTTTTTTTTTTTTTTTTTTTCTTTCCTTCTAAATTCAAGCTCCCCTATGTACCAATATAGTGAAAAACAGTGATGAATCCCGCGCCACAAAATAATAACAATAAAAAAAAAAAAATACGAATAAGCTGCTAATCCCAAAAACAGAATGATAAAAATCACTAGTGCAGATCGGAAGAAGAATTAGCGGGGAGCGTTTTTTCACTATTAGCGCTCCCCACCAATTCTTCTTCCTATGTACCAATATAGCATTCATGTACTTTTTTTTTACAAAAATATCAAAGCTTTCCATAAAATTTACAGACACGTACCTTACTGTCCTCCATCCATGTTTCCAAACATATCTATTAGTAATGTCTTACTTCCTTACAGACTGTAGGTTATGACACAGGAAGGAGTTGACCAACTGACCTCATTAGCACACACCCTGCATCATCCACCCACCCATTCCCAGCTGCACGTTTTTTTTAAATGAAATGCAATCAATCAGTGATCACCCTTCTCACTAAATACACAATATACAATCAGATTGCATAGTGTACGGCCATCTTCATACAAGCACATAGAAGGGAGTGGACAGAAACACTTAGCTGTCAAGCCCCGTTCATATCTCCGCATAGCAGGAACTCGCATTCCCACATGCGTTTTTTTTTTAAATAATGGGGGGGGGGGGGCGTTTTGGAGGTTTTTTACTCATCACACATAGGCCCACACACCTGAATGGGCTGCCCTACACGCAGCAATCGCCCCAAAGAAGCTTCGGAACTTTTTTTTTTTCCTTTTAGAGTGGAGCTTGGTGCGTTTTTTACTGCGGTTTTTGGTGCAGCGCATTTCTGAAAAGCAAGGAAACGCACAGATGTGATTGGAGCCTCATTGTTCTTGTGTTGTCGCACCCATTTCACGTTCAGGCTCCATTCACATCTAGCATAGTGGCGTGAGCTACTTAGCCTCATTCATGGCGCACAGGGTGGCCCATTGATAGGAATAGACTATGCTACGCATGTAGCGCAACGACGCGCGCAGGAACACGCATGTGCGTGCCTGAGGCCTATGACTTTCCGGAGATAAATAGAATTATTTTTCTAGAGGTCTGTAATTCAGATTAAAATGAGGGACAATTAAGGAGAGTAGAAAAAGACAGTCTTTCTGCTTCTCTCTCTGAATTCAGTGGATGTACTTACCTCTGTACATGTAGAATAGGACATAATATAATGCAGAAGGTGCATAAAATAGCTTATTACCTCCTCTGCTGTCATTGTCAGCAATGTCTCCCCTCCACTTCCTCCCAACTCACCTCTCACCAGGAACTTCCTATTTATACCTGACATCACTTCCTGTCTGTTTTCCATAGAGACTTCCTGTCTGGGTATAATTGAGATCACCACCTTGTGGAGCTCAGAAGAACTGCACCCCTTAAAAAAAAAAAAAATGTCTCATAGCGTGAATTCTTCTTCTTATGATAATTATTACTATTTTACTGGATTTATAAAGCGCCAACATGTTCTGCATCGCTTTACAATATAAAAGGTAGACAGTACCGTTACAATAAAATTAATTACAGACAGAATAGGAGGGCCCTGCTCATGGAGCTTACAATCTAAAAAGGAGGGGGGGGGAGTAGGGTTGCCACTTTTTCTTCAAGCCAAACCCGGACACTTTAGCAGCGCACCGCAAAAACATTTTTTAAATATAGGATTGTAACAGACCTGGGACACATTTGGGCTAGGGTTGCCACATCATCCCTTTAATCCAGGACACACATGAATTACATGGGTTCTGAGGCTGATTTAATGCAGATAAGGCACCAAGTGAGATTAATTACCACCTTAATCAGCCACAGAACCTGTGTAATTAACATGTGTTTGGATTTAAAAGGATGAGGTGGCAACCCTAGCTGTGGGGGGGAGGGTGACCTGTTGGAGGTGGTCGAACTACTATTTTTAGTTGGAGGTGGCCTTGCCTTCCCTCAATAAATGAGTTTTCAGGGATCACCTAAAGGTGGACAGATTGGGATAGGGAGTGCCAGAGGATGGGAGAGGCTCTGGAGAAGACCAGATGATTAGCATGGGAGGAGAAGATGAGGGAGCCAGAGAACAGGAGGTCTTCGGAGGAATGGTGTGGGCAATATGATGAGGTTGGTGATGTAACTGGGGACAGCGTCATGGTGGACACAGCCTTATCATTATTGCTAAGTGTCCCAGATGCTATAAGACAGTCCTAGGATTTAGTCCAATCACCCAGTGTGTCCTCATCCCACAGATTCCAGGCAGGCCCGGACTAGGACAAAAAACAGGCCCGGGAATTCCAGACGGAGCCGCCAATTCCTCCAAGGATTGATGGGGGGGGGAACACCCACAGAGCCGATCCCCTGCACTGCAACGCAAAGGGGACCGCGCTGCACAGAGGCACCGCAATGTTTACAGTGCCACCCCAAAGTGCAACCCCCCTACACCAAAGTGTCCCCCCACATCACAGCCCCCCACCAATGTGCCCCACCCCCACAGCACAGTGCCCCCTGCAATCACAGCCCCCCCTCACCACAGTGCCCCTCATAGCCATGCACCCCCTCTCTTTAACCACAGTGCCACCCCCACTCCCCACCTCCCTCGCACAGTTCCACCTCCAGCAGGGCAGAGGCAGGGTTCAGCCTGTGTGCCCCGCTTTCCATTCTGATCTCCAGCTACTCCTTAGGTTTGCCACCTTTTCTTCAAGTCAAACCTGAACACTTTAGCGGCGCACAGAAATTTGTTTTTATTTATAGTATAAACTTTACATATATTTTGCAATTAAGTAATATTTCTAATGATATGAAGTTAATCACAAGAGTCCCCCTTTACATCAGAGTCCACCGAGTTCCCCTTTTACATCTGAATCCACAGAGTTATCTTACACTGTAAGAGGGGACTCTGCAGACTCTGATGTAAGAGAACTCTGGGGACTCTAGCATAAGGGATGCTCTGGGAACCTTGATTTAAGGGGGAACACTGAGAACTCTGATGTACGGTGAGGACTCTGATGTAAGGGGGAACACTGTGGCTTCTGATGTAAAGGTAAACTCTGAAGTAAGGGGTGCTCTGAGAACCATGATTTACCTTAGTGTACTCACTCAGAGGCAGGAGAGAGAAGGGGGGAGACTTCAGTGACAAACAGAGATGAATAGTGAGCTCACTCACCCCTTGGCAGTCAGCACCTCTCATCCAGATGTATCTGAGGCTGCTGGACTTCAAATTTCCCACCCCCCACTTTACTTTTCTGAGGCACAGTGTCGGGGATTGGAGTGTGGGCAGACAAATGCCCTGTACACACGGTCGGACATTGATCGGACATTCCGACAAAAAAATCCATCGTTTTTTTCTGACGGATGTTGGCTCAAACTTGTTTTGCATACACACGGTCACACAAAGTTGTCGGAATTTCCGAACGTCAAGAACGCGGTCACGTACACCACGTATGACAAGACTATAAAAGGGCTGTTCAGTACCAAGCGTGCCACCCTTTGGGCTCCTTTTGCTAATCTCGTGTTAGTAAAAGTTTGGCGAGAGGCGATTCGCGCTTTTTCAGACTCATGGTTTTCCAATCGTATTTCTGGTGTTCAGTTTGTGCTTCCCATTGATTTATCAGTGTGTTCTTGTCCGTTCGTTACTGATTTTCAGGTCGCTCTTCACAGGCCTTGCTGTTCTTCAGTGCATTCTGTTACTTCGTTCTGACCAGCCGACCGTTTTGAAGCCATGTTGCGTATACGTACTCCTCGTAGAGTTCGTGCTGTGCGGGGGCTTGGTGTTGGGGTTCTTACTTTGACACAAGCCCAGTCCATGAACAGGGTGGGGAGGAGTTCATGGACCAAGAATTAGTTGCTCCAACGTGACCAATTCTGTCATATGCCTTTGCTCTGTGAGATCTGTCAGAATAATCCTGACGATTTCAGGAACTTTCTCAGGGTGACGGACCCCGTTTTTTTACCATCTGTTGGCTTTGCTGACCCCTTATATCAGCAGGCAGGATACCTGCATGAGGCAAGCCATCACTCCGGAGCAGAGGCTAGTCGCCACCCTGCGGTACTTGGCGATGGAGAGAAGCCTGCAGGACCTCAAGTTCTCGACAGGCATCTCCCCCCAGGCTCTGGGGATCATTATCCCAGAGACCTGTTCTGCCATCATACAGGTCCTGCAGAAGGAGTATATGAAGGTAAGATTTTTATCCTTTAACATCACATTTTATTGTATTTAATGTTTGATAATATATTGTATTTCTTTCCTCATTCCCTAATTACCATGATTGTAATATGCTGTGAATGTCCCCTTTGTCCTCATGCATGCTGTTTTTTTTAAAAAGTTTTTTTTGTACTTCATACATATTTGCCTTCACTTACCTCTCCAGCATGCTCTCCTGGGCCTATATCCACCTCGCCTAGTCACTTAACAATGTATTTTGTCAGTTCCATTGTAGTTCTTTACCCTAAATACCCCCTAAAATGTGTAAAAATGTGATTTGTGCTTTAAATTCAGGCAGAGTGCCAGAGGTTTTTTTTTGGGTCCCAAAATCATTTGGAACCCTCCCTCCCCCCCAACTGCTAAGTCAGCTGATACCAATCCTCTAACTGCGGACTTTTCCAAACCCATACACACTATACCCACCTCTTTTGTGGTCAGATTTATGGATGAATTCCCCAAAGCATGTAGTGAAAGGGCCTGCCTGAATACTTTGAAATGGTACTGTTTAAAGTTTTTGTATCCTATTATTATCTTGATAGGTAATAGCAGAATGTAAAAATGTGCTAAAATGTGTACAGTGTGTATTTATATCTTTGTATTATGACACTTCTTACCTGTCCAGTGGGCTGCCAATAGTGTAAGTAAGGAGGGGCTGACCAAAGTAATACACATTATTTAGGCATTCATCTCTCAATGAAGTGGAGAGGGTTACCTGTCCAAAACATCTCCCCTCCATCTTAAATTTTTAAAATGGCCCATGAGAGGGGGGGAGGAACCTGATCGGTGGACCTTATACCGTTGTCTTTAAATACTCCCTAAAATAAATGTTATACTGATGTTGGCCAAGAATGTTTGTGTCTAATCTTCTTGCAATGTTCAATGTGCAAAATTAATAATTTTTTTTCTTGTTTGACTACACAGTTTCCTTCCAACCCACAGGAATGGCAGACTGTTGCCTCCCACTTTGCCCAGCGGTGGGACTTCCCCAACTACGTCGGGGCAATTGATGGGAAACACGTCCACATCGTCCCACCTCCCAACTCGGGGTCATACTATTACAACTACAAGGGGTTCAATAGTATTGTGATGTTGGCGGTGGTGTTGGCTACTTACGAGTTCCTGTATGTGGAAGTGGGGAAGAATGGCCGGATGTCAGATGGTGGAGTCATCACCCAGATGGCGTTCTACAGGCGTCTCCAGAATGGCAGCTTGGGCTTGCCACCTCCAGAAGACAATGCGGAAGGACTCCCATTCATCTTCGTTGCGGATGAAGCGTTTGCGCTGGGGGACCATCTTATGCGGCCATTCCCTATGAGGACCCTCACCTCGGACCAGAGGATTTTTAATTCCGCCTATTTCTTACACCGATATACATGGCGTAATATAAACTCAATCACATCATCCTGTCTTTCTGTGTTCTCCACAACTTTTTAAGGAGAAATTCTTCGAACTATGCTGGCTCAGTTGGGCCTGAGGCTGGAATTAATATTAATGAACCAACCCTGACGGCGCTTAAAGCTGGCCGTCCTGGCTTGCCCCCCCAGAGTGCCCGCGAGGTCCATATAAGATACATGGAATACTTTGCGGGTAGGGGGGACATCGATATGCCAGACAATGTCTGAGACATTTTTTAAATGAAAATATATTTTAAACTGAATATTTGCTTTGATTTACTGCTTGGCTTTCTTTTAGCTGTCTCCTCAGTTATCTTTTATGTTCTAATTTTTTGGCCTTTTTCTTCAACTAAATTTCATTGACACGTGAGGTGACAATCTCTTCTTCAGCTATCTATTATTATTATGTTGTGGGTCGGCTACACACACACCTTGTTTTTTTTGTGAATGTATGTAATGCATTACTGACAAAAATATTAATAATTTTCAACACCATGACCGAAATTTGGGGAGTCCTGAAAATGGCGTGATTGTGTAAAATTAGAAAGCACTGTTGGGTGTTATGTACTAAAGGAAAATACACTTTGCACTACAAGTGCACTTGAGACTGCACTGAAACTGCACTTGTAGTGCAAAGTGGATTTGCCTTTAGTAAATAACCCCCATTGTCACTGAAAACAACAACTTTAGTCCAAAAACTGCTTTTGAGCATTGAAAGAAGAAGCCACACATTGTTGATTATCAATCTTTTTAATTTTGATTATCACATGTGCGTTTCTAAAAGGGTTTTTGAACAAACCAACATGTTTGTTGTATAACAATTTTTTAGGTCACATTAATAAGTAGAAATTGCCTTTTAAGGTAAAACAGGCATGTTTTAAACCATAAAAAAATACACGACTCTGGAACTTACAAAGTTCAACTTTTATAGAAAGTGAAGGCAATATCAGGCATGAGTATTTATAAACTGTGTTTGATACTGCGTTCAGCAGATGGGGTGATGTCACCCCTGGAAAAGCCAAATTTTGAAGATGCACACAAATTGCCTAATGTCAACATGTGCTAGCTGCCATCATAGGGGATCAATTGACGTGTTTTGTGGGTGCAACCCCTTCCTCTCAGCTACTTTATTATTGAGGAAGGAGTTGCACCCACAAAACGCGTACATTGATCTCCCGTGATGGCTGATAGCACATGTTGACACACTGTGTGCATATTCAAAATGTGGCTTTTCTATAATATGTCAAAAATTAGTCATAAAAACAACAATAAACCTGCAATAAGTTAGGGATTTCTGGGTGTTTTATATTCTCCCTAAAACATCAGTGATGTTCTTCATATTGTTTTGAACATCATTGATGTTTTGCTTTATGTTTTCTAAATCCCTATTACACCCCATTATCTCCCCAATGAGGATCTGGGCACTTTCACTTGCGAAATGACATTCCTCTTCCACAACATCACGATCACCTAAAACAAAAAAACAAAAAAACACACCATGTATTATAAATATGCAGGCATCCATCTCTTACCGCAGGCTGTGGTCGCAGAAACTCACCTGTTGTGGTGACAATTTCTATAACGTCTCCCACCTCCTCCTCTGGTTGGGTTTGGGGGATTTCCCCTTCTTCCAGAGGTGGGGGGTCCGTGGTCTCCTCTGATGAGTGGTGTCCTCCCAGTCTTTTCTCTCCTATGTTAAAAAAAAAGGTATACTTAGCACAGATATTTGAGCCCAGAAATAGGAATATGAAACATTGCTTGGAAGTGGGGTACAATTGTCTCTTTTGGCAGAGTTCCAAGATGAAGAAATATTTTTGTCCTTTGTCAAGCTTAAATACTTACCTGTTTTGTGCAAGCTTCACAGATGGAGACACCCCTATAGTATACACTGGAGCACCCTTTTATTTCCCCTAATAAAAAGGGTGTTCTTTTGTCCCACACTAGTGCTCCAGCGTCAAGATGTGTAAACAGCTGCTGAGTGTCCTCTCCTTACACAGAATCTAGTTTGCATTTCATTCTAGTTACAAACCCATCTAAACAACAACAAACTTATTTTAAGAGAAGTAGGGCATAAAAAATGTATTGAACTGCATCTGAACAAAACATGGTGTTTTAGTGGCCGAACGAACAATGTTTCCTACGAATGATTAATGTGCCCATGAACATGAAAGTTGCCATTTTAAACTGTACAACAGTAAAGAAAAGCACATGGAGCAGCACGAACGTAATAAAAATCAAGAATAGGAACATAGGACAACTACTTACTTTCTTGCAGCACTCTCCTGATCCTTCTGTACTGATTGTGCTTCCTGATTTTGAGGTCCGACCACCGTTTCCTCAGTTGATCCTTGGATCGTCGTACCCCAAAATTCCTGTGCAGACTCTTCACAACTTTCACCATGATCTTGGTCTTTCTCACATTTGAGTTGTGGTAAGGTCCATTTTTCCCGTCATAGTCGGCCCTCTTCAATATGTCCACCATCTCCACCATCTCAACAAAGGCCGTATTTGAGGCCTTAAATCTTCTCCTCCGGGATCTTGACGTTTCTGGGTCCAGCCTTTCCTCCTCCTCCTCGTTGCTGCTATTATCATGCACCTGTTGTGTCTCCGCCATGTGCTCTTCCCCACTGCGCCGAACGAGAAGGGGCGGGGAATAGACTAGAAAGAATGTCAGGTGCGGGCGGAGTTTCACGCATGCGCAGTGTATATAAAGCGTAACACGCGTGCATCGTACGTACGATCTGTGATCGGAGGAAGGAGTATCCTATCGTGATAACGAAGGTACAATTTTAACTTGGGTCTATACTGCTTATAGATTGAGACCTATATTGGGACAAGATTAGGAGAGTTTAGCCTGACATTAGGGTTTGTCTTCTGTTGTGTCTTGCAGAGAAAATGGATCTAGTCAATGATCATGACTTTATGCCAATATTCATTGATATGTTCAGGGAGCTGCCCTGTCTGTGGCAGGTAAACCACCCACATTATAACAATAAACCAAAGAGGAAGGCAGCGCTGGATCAATTGCTGTCATTTGTGAAGCCGGTGATCCCCATGGCAGACATCCCCTATTTGAAGGCCCTAATTGGTGGCATCAGGAGCACTTATAATAGGGAGTGCAAGAAGGTCCAGGATTTCCAGAGATCAGAAGCTGCAGATGACATTTATGTCCCCAGGCTGTGGTACTATGACAGACTGCATTTTCTGGCAGGCCAGACTGAACCCGGGCCAGCACTCTCCACTCTTCTTTCCACGCTTCCTTCCACCTCATCTGAGGCTTATGACGCCCAACCTGGGCCTTCCAGGCAGCAACATGTGGAGGAGCTCAGCTTGAGCCAGGTATAGCATTCTTCTAAATATTTCTGTTGGTCAAATTAATGATGTTAAATCTATGTTAGTTTTGATTTCTAATTTCTGATTTCACAAAGTGTTTTACATATCAATAGACAGTAGTGGCCACAAATGATTGGGACAAGAATGAAAAATGCTGGGGTCAGAATGATAGTCTTTTCTATTTATTAACGATCAATTTGCAACAGTCATGAGCTGAAAATTGTGTGTGATTGATGAACCAAAAACTAAAACGATGTCCCTTTTTCATACACAGGAAAGTCTCAGCCAGGAGGTGGCCGGGCCCAGTAGCCTGCCCGATACCCAGGTCCCTCCCCTCCGCCTTCAACCAAAAAATGTCAGGAAGAGGAGTAACGTGAAGGAGGCAGCAATTGGCCTATTTTGGAAGGCTACTGCGGCCCTCAGAACCCCCCAGAGCATTCAAGAGGACTTTGCATACATTACAGCCTGCAGAATGCTGGAAATGGATGAGGGCCAACGCCTAATATGTGAGTATCTCATCTTACAAGCCCTAAATAAGGGGTTGAGGGGCCATCTCACAAGCCAAAGCCATGTTTGTGAGTTCAACCATGGTCCTCCTCCTCCTCCTCCAGGTCCTCTTCCTCCCCCTCCTCCTCCTCCTGCCACACCTCCAACACCACAGCCTGGAAGGAAGCGTCTAAGGAAGACCAGAGATTGATGACCTGGGTTCAGTCTGGTCTGACAAAAGATGCAGGCTCTTGTATGACCACAGCCTGGGAACATACATGTCATCTGCTGCTGTTCAGGATCTCTTGGACTTCTGGACCAGATTGTACTGCCTTATATATGGACTCAACCAATTTTGCATTAAAATAGTTGATGTGTGCCCTGGGGGCCAAAGGCTTCGCCAATTTCTGCAGTTTCTCCAGAGTTGCCTCCCTCTTTCTTTGGTTATGACCCCTTAATAAAGGGTTTTTTTTTTTCTATTATACTCGCCTATGTGTTTTCCTTCAAAAAGGACAGTTTGTCTGTGAGGAGGGCAGGTATATTTCAAAAATACAATGTCAAATTATTATTATTATACAGGATTTATATAGCGCCGACAGTTTACGCAGCGATTTACAAGATGAGAGCATACAGTACAATTACAATACAATTCAATACAGGAGGAATCAGAGGGCCCTGCTCGTTATTAACAAGAGACACCAAACAATCTCCTTGAGATTAAATAATACAAGATAATAATGGTGTTGTGGTAACTTGACACACAAAACACACCCAAAACTATTCTGGAGTTAAAAAAAAAATAACAAGAGATCAGGATTTAAAAAACTAAAAAAAAATAATACAAAATCTAAGAACTTAAAAAAAAAAAAAAGATCGGGAGATGTGACAAATCAAAATATTGTATTCATGAAATCATGATAAATAATAAAGAAAGAAGTTTGTGAGAAGTCTGTGTGAATATGAGCAGCAAAACAACTTCATTCTTCTAGCATTATAAAGAAGAGAGTGCGCTGCATTAAACAATTTAAAACATTGCAACGTGACAAAAGTGCTATATCCATTACGAACGCTAATTTTACCAGACCGAGCAGTTCCGTCTCAGAATTTATTTTGAGCATGTGTGGCACTTTGTGCGTCGGAATTGTCCACACACGGTCGAAAATTTACGCGAACGGATTTTGTTGTCGGAAAATTTTACAGCCTGCTCTCAAACTTTGTGTGTTGGAAATTCCGATAGAAAAAGTCCAATGGACCCCACACTCGGTCGGAATTTCCGACAACAAGCTCCAATCGCACATTTTCTGTCGGAAAATCCGACCGTGTGTACAGGGCAAAAGAGGTAGGAACAGGAGTAAGAGGAGCAGATTGAGCCCTCTCTCCTCTCCCGTCTGTCTGTGTGTGTGTGTGTGTGTGTGTGTGTGTGTGGGGGGGGGGGGGGTTGTTAGCACTGGCTTTGTGCAAGAGAGTATAGCAGACAATCTCGGCTTAGACAACTGTAGCCAGCAACCTCGCTGGGAATAATGTGTCCGGGTTTCAGGCTGTTTGAAACTCTGACACATGATTCCAAACCCAAACTGTCAGGGTGAACCCTGGACAGGTGGCAACCCTACACCCAGCCTGATCACCAACAGACCACTCCTGCCAGGACATGTGGCCAGGCGGCCCCAGCCCACTGGGCAAATGCCTGTGTGCCCTATGGCCAGTCCGGTCCTGGCTCCTCTGTACAGCGTGGCAGTGAGGTGAGGACGGCTGGCACATTCTCTGGGTTCCATCACCAGGCACTACAATTATACCAGACTGTTGGGAGCCATCGTCTCCTCTCTGATAGTGAAAGTATAACTCCAACATCAGCAGAAAGGCTGCAGCCGCATTGCACACAATCTAGTTCCCATTTCTCTTCTTCCCAAGACCAGACTCCCTTTCTCTTGCGCCCTTTGGAATGCTCACTCTGTCTGTAACAAACTCACCTCCCTCCACGATCTCTTTATCGCTAACTCATTTAAAGTGGTTGTAAAGCCTTACAGACTACTTTTACCTACAGGTAAGCCTAGATTAAGGCTTACCTGTAGGTGCAAGAAATATCTCCTAAACCTACACGGTTTAGGAGATATTTCCAAAAGACAGGCACTGATGTCTACGGCGCATGTGCTGTAGACAACGGCGCGCAGGCGCACTGAGCGTGCCATTTCTAACGGTGATCATGCCGTTAGCGGCCTCTTTAATCTACTTGCCATTACCGAAACCTGGCTTCATGAATCAGACACTGCGTCTTCTGCTGCTCTATCCCACAGTGGTCTTCTTTGGACTCACTCCCCCAGACCCAGTGGACGCAAAGGAGGGGGTGATGGAATCCTTTTAGACCCACATAGCACCTTTCAAGTACTTCACCCACCTTCCTCTCTGTCACTCTCTTCATTTGAGGCGCACTGCATTCGTCTCTTCTCCCCAGTTTCTCTAAGGATAGCTGTGATTTACCGGCCCCCTGGTCCAGTATCATCCTTTCTTGATGACTTCTCTGCTTAGCTACCCTACTTTCTCTCTTCTGAAATCCCCACAATCATTCTTGGGGACTTCAACATCCCTACTAATACTAACATTCCTGCAACTGCCAAACTTCTAAGTCTAACCACCTCCTTGGACCTGAAGCAATGGATACATGCTCCTACTCACTCTGAAGGCAACACCCTTGACCTCGTCTTTTCCCACCTATGCACTCCATGCAACCTCTCCAACTATCCTTACCCTCTCTCTGATCACTACCTTATTAACTTCACTCTCTCCCTCATCTCCGCCTCTTCACCCTCCATACACCTAATGGTTACCCGTAGAAACCTTCGCCGTCTCAACCCTTCTCTTCTCTACTCTGCTACTGACCACCTCTATGACAAAATCGCACCTCTGTCCTGCACCAACCTAGCCACTTCTGTCTACAACACTTCACTTCTAGCCTCACTGGACACACTGGTTCCCCTCACTACAAACACAGTCAGGCCCCGCCCCCTTCAACCCTGGCAAACAGATGACACTAAAAGTCTGAAAAAACACAGCCGAGCTCTCGAGCGCCTGTGGCGTAAGACGAAGTCCCAGAAAGATTTCAGCCAGTATAAATCTGCCCTCCAAAAATTCAATTCCAGCCTCCTCACTGCCAAGCAGACCTATTTGAGCTCTCTCATTAAAAACTTATCATCCCATCCCCATCAACTCTTCTCTACCTTCAACTCTCTACTTCGCCCTCCACTGCCTCCACCCACCACCTCACTCACTGCCCAGGAGATCGCCATTCACTTCAAACAGAAGATTGATACAATTCGCAGGGAGATCTCTACTGTTCAGACACACTCCATGCCTTACACCTCATGTCCACAGGTACAATCATTACTTACCTCTTTCAACCCCACCACTATAGACGAGGTCGCTAAATTACTTGCTAACGTCCATCTTACCACCTGCCCTCTGGATCCTGTTCCCTCGCAAATGCTACAGTCACCCTCTAGCTCTATTCTACACTCTCTAACCCACATCTTCAATCTCTCCCTCTCTTCTGGCATCTTCCCCAATTCCTTAAAACATGCACTTGTCCGCCCCATACTTAAAAAGCCCTCACTGGACCCATCTAATCTTAACAACCTATGCCCCATCTCCTTGCTCCCCTTTTTATCCAAACTCCTTGAACGACCAGTCTACAACCGACTGAGTGTCCATCTTGCAGATAATAGCCTTCTTGATCCCCTTCTGTCTGGATTTCGTCCTCAACATTCCACAGAAACTGCTCTCCTAAAACTAACAATCTACTAAGGGCCAAAACTAAGGGACACTATTCTGTACTCCTACTTCTGGACCTCTCAGCTGCCTTCGATACGGTTAACCACCCCCTCCTCTTCAAAAAACTCCATGCCTTTGGTCTCCGTGACTGTACTCTTCACTGGTTTTCTACTTACTTATCTAACCGCACCTTTAGAGTTACCTACAATTCTACTGCCTCCTCTCCTCTTCCTTTCTCATTTGGGGTCCCCCAAGGTTCTGTTCTTGGACCTCTCCTATTTTCAATCTACACCTCCTCCCTGGGTCAGCTGATAGCCTCCCACGGCTTCCAATACCATCTCTACGCTGACGACTCTCAAATCCAGGGGCGTCGGGAGGGGGTGGCTAGACGTGGCTGAAGCCCCGAATGTGCCCCCGAAAAGCCCCGAGCCTCAGGCATGCAGCTCACAATTGAAAGCCCCGAGCGGCGAGCGCCGGGACCAATCTGATCCCGAGCGCCGCCGAGTTTGGCCGAGTGTCATAGCAAGTCCCGCCTTCTGGAGCCTGCAATGCCTATGATGGACGTCCCCCTAGTCCAATGATGGGACCGCGGGACGTGTGATGTCCATCATAGGCGCTGCAGGCTCCAGAAGGCGGGAATTACAATGCAGCCGCCGCGCCACATCGCCGCTCTGCGCTCGGGCGGCCCGCTCTCCTCTCCTTCTCGGGTCCTCCTCCTCCTCCTCTGACTGCTTGGCTGCTGTGCTGTGACACCGCATACCACAGCTGAGGTAGGTCAGACACAGTGTATGGAAATATCAGTGTAGGTAGGTCAGTGTATGCCAGTGTAAGGCTGTTTTTTTTATATGAATTAATACTTGGAATGTTTGAGGCAGCAGCACTGTTTCTATTCATCAGGTGTGAGGCAGCTTTGTGCAGCGATGGGCTGCTTCCATTTTGTTATGGCATCGGCTGATCATGGTGGAAGTAGTAGCTGAGGTGGATTCTAGCAATGCGTGCTTGCAGGAAGAACCACAAGGGACTGGCTCATATTATGGCTGTGGTAAAACATTCCCAGTCAGCTTAGGAATTTTTAGGTAGGTCAGTGTAGGTAGGTCAGTGTAGGTAGGTCACTACCATTAGTGTAAGTAGGTCAGTGTAGGTAGGTCACTACCGTCAGTGTAGGTAGGTCAGTGTAGGTAGGTCACTACCATCAGTGTAGGTAGGTCAGTGTAGATAGGTCACTACCATTAGTGTAAGTAGGTCAGTGTATGTAGGTCAGTGTAGGTAGGTCACTACCATCAGTGTAGGTAGGTCAGTGTAGGTAGGTCACTACCATCAGTGTAAGTAGGTCAGTGTATGTAGGTCAGTGTAGGTAGGTCACTACCATCAGTGTAGGTAGGGCAGTGTATGTAGGTCAGGTAGGTCAAGGTCCAGCCGAAAAAAAAAAAAAGGCCTGCGTCACGTGTACCCCCCCCCGCCCCCCCCCCCCGGTTTCCAGCCTTGGACTTCGGGCTGAAGCCCCTGGTCTTTTTGCCACCTAGCAACACCCCTGCTCAAATCTATTTCTCTACCCCTCAACCCACTCCTTTAGTCTCCTCACGTATCACTATTTTACTATCAGATATATCAGCCTGGATGCTACACCACTTCCTCAAACTTAATCTATCCAAAACCGAACTTATCATTTTTCCTCCCCCACGTGCCTCTTCCCCTGATCCCTCGGTCAAAATTGATGCCACTATGGAACAGCCCATCCCCACATGCCAAGCTACTAGGAGTAGTCCTGGACTCTGAACTCTCCTTTAAGCCCCATGTCCAATCGCTGTCCAAATCTTGCCGCCCCAATCTCTGGAACATCTCCAAAATATGCCCCTTTCTAACCAATGACACAACAAAGCTCTTAAATTAACTCCCTGGTTATCTCTCACCTCGATTACTGCAACTCCCTCCTCATTGGTTTACCTCTATATAGTCTATCCCCCCCTTCAATCCATCATGAATGCTGCTGCCAGACTCATCCACCTTATCAATCGCTCTGTGTCTGCTACTCCTCTCTGTCAATCCCTCCACTGGCTTCCACTCACCCAAAAAATTAAATTCAAAATACTAACAACTACGTACAAAGCCATCCACAACTCTGCCCCCAGCTACATCACTGACCTAGTCTCAAAATACCAACCTAATCGTTCTCTTCGTTCTTCTCAACACCTCCTGCTCTCTAGCTCTCTCATCACCTCCTCCAATGCTCGTCTCCAGGACTTTTCCAGAGCCTCTTCAAACCCTATGGAACTCCTTACCCCAATCTGTCCGATTTATCTCCTACTCTATTAGCTTTTAGACGATCCTTGAAAACCCTCCTCTTCAGAGAAGCCTATCCTACCCACACCTAACAACTGTATTTTCATTTTGTCCATCTGATCATCCCCCACAGCTACTCCCCTTTGTTCCACTTGACCCTTCCTTTTAGATTGAGAGAGAGAGAGAGAGAGAGAGAGAGAGAGAGAGAGAGAGAGAGAAGGGAGAGAGAGAGAATGGAGGGAGAGAGAGAAGGGAGAGAGAGAGAGAAGAAGGGATAGAGAGAGACGAAGGGAGAGAGAGAAGGGAGAGATGAGAGAAGGGAGAGAGGAGAGAAGGGAGAGAGGGGGGGGGAGAGAAAGAAGAAGGGAGAGAGAGAGGGAGTGAGAGAGAGAGAATAAAGGAGAGAGAGAGAAGAAGGGAGAGAGAGAAAGTGAGAGAGAGAGAGAGAAGAAGGGAGAGAGAGAGGAGAGACGGGAGAGAGAGAGAGAGAGAGAGAGAGAGAGAGAGAGAGAGAGAGAAGAAGGGAGAGAGAGAGAAGGGAGAGATGAGAGAAGAGAGAAGGGAGAGAGAGAAGAAGGGAGAGAGAGAGAAGGAGAGAAGGGGGAGAGAGAGAGAGAGAGAGAGAGAGAGAAGAAGGGAGAGAGAGAAGGAGAGGTGAGAGAAGGGGGAGAGAGAGAGAGAGAGAGAGAAGAAGGGAGAGAGAGAAGGAGAGGTGAGAGAAGGGAGAGGGACACAGAAGGGAGAGAGAGAGAAGGAGAGAGGAGAGAAGGGAGAGAGAGGGAAGGGAGAGAGAGAGAAGGGAGAGATGAGAGAAGGGAGAGATGAGAGAAGGGAGAGGGAGACAGAAGGGAGAGAGAGAGAAGGATACTATGGAACTCCTTACCCCAATCTGTCCAATTTATCTCCTACTCTATTAGCTTTTAGAGGATCCTTGAAAACCCTCCTCTTCAGAGAAGCCTACCCTACCCACACCTAACAACTGTATTTTCATTTTGTCCATCTGATCATCCCCCACAGCTACTCCCCTTTGTTCCACTTGACCCTCCCTTTTAGATTGTAAGCTCTAATGAGCAGGGCCCTCTGATCCCTCCTGTACTGAATTGTATTGTACTGTCTTCCCCGATGTTGTAAAGCACTGCGCAAACTGTTGGCGCTATATAAATCCTGTATAATAATAATAATAATTATTGCTAGGATTACAAAGACTTGGGCACTCCAAGGAGCGTAATAATGCAGCAAGCGCAGCATGCCAAGGCAGACAGGGGGTGTGGCCAAATTGCAATAAAAGTGGGAAGGGCACTCAAATAACTGAGCCTCCTTGTACCTATAAAAAATGCTTTGGTTGCTGCCCCACAAGCAAGAGTCTCGCCGACATGGTTAAACATCAGATACCGTTACTACAGCATGCAATACCGCTAGCCACCAGTGAAGGGAGACTCGGCCACATTTAGCTGGCTGGACACACACAGGCAGATGAAAAGCTTGCATACAGTCTGATGCAGTCTAAGGGCAGTGGATCAGCCCAGTGATTCCCACAGGCCACATGGTGTGTCATTTAACCCCGTCTATGCTAAGGGCTTCTTCTTGTTAATGATTTTATTGCTGCCATGCCCTGGTGACTCTGGGGCCAGAGACTACACGATACTATAGAAAAAAGCCAGAGGACATTAAGGAATTATACAGTTTATGAGGTTGAAAAAAGACACAGGTCCATCCAGTCCAACCCGTGTGTGTGTGTGTGTGTGTGTATGATTTTTATTCTCTCACACTTTCTGCTATTACCACTTCCTAAGGGAGGGAGTTCCACATTTGTACTGCCCTAACAGTAAAGAACCCTTTCCTAAATCTAACCTAATACTAAAGGTTGAACCTCCATTGGTCTAAACTCAAATCAGGTCCTCTTCAGGGACCTTAGAGTAATCAATTTCACAGCACTGGAGTCACTGTTAATATATCTGTATCTGTAATCATATCCCCTCGTAAGCATCTCTTCTCCAAAGTGAATAACTGTAATCTATGTCAATGATCCTCCATCCTCCATAGCTGAGGTCCTCCATCCATCATAGCGGAGGTACTATCCCCCATTTCTGAGGTTTTCCATCCCCAGAGCTTAGCCCCTCCATCCCCCATAGCTGAGGTTCTCCATCCCCCATAGCTGGGGTTCTCCATCCCCATAGCTGGGGTT
The DNA here is from genome assembly GCF_042186555.1 of Aquarana catesbeiana. Classification (NCBI taxonomy): domain Eukaryota; kingdom Metazoa; phylum Chordata; class Amphibia; order Anura; family Ranidae; genus Aquarana; species Aquarana catesbeiana. The sequence goes on from NC_133331.1 coordinate 309,125,809, forward strand.
CTCCATCCCCCATAGCTGAGGTTCTCCATCCCCCATAGCTGACCTCTTCCATCCACCATAGCTGACCTCTTCCATACCCCATAGCAGACCTCCTCCATGTCTTATAGCTAGGCTCCTCCATCCCTCATAGTTGAGGTGATTGTAGCCATATTAGTGCACTTGTGACAGAGACAATTAAGTACTGTCTATGATACTTTTTTATTTGTACTAGCATACAATTTTTCAGGACAAGCTTTTGAGGTCCTGAAAAAGGTCCCAGCAGTACCATCCCTCATAGCTAGGCTCCTCCATCCCTCATAGCTAGACTCCTCCATCCCTCATAGCTAGGCTCCTCCATCCCTCATAGCTATTCTCCTCCATCCCACATAGCTGACCTCCTTCATCCCTCATAGCTGGGTTCCTCCACACCCCATAGGTGAGCTCCCCCATCCCTCATAGCTGATCTCCTCCATCCCCCATAGCTAGGCTCCTCCATCCACCATAGCTGACCTCCTCCATCCCCCATAGCTGACCACCTCCATCCCAGGTAGATAGGCTCCTCCAACCCCCATAGCTGACCTCTTCCATTCCTCATAGCTAGGCTCCTCCATCCCCCATAGCTGACCTCCTCCATCCCTCACAGATAGGTTCCCCCCATCCACCATAGCTGACCTCCTGCATCCCCCATAGCTAGGTTCCTCCATCCCCCATAGCTGACCTCCTCCATCCCTCATAACTAGGCTCCTCCATCCGCCATAGATGAGCTCCTCCATCCCCCATAGCTGACCCCTCCATCTCATAGCTAGGCTCCTCCATCTGCCACAACTGATCTCCTCCATTCCCCACAGTTAATCTATTTCCATCCCCCATAGCTGATCTCCTCCACCCCCCCATAGCTGATCTCCTTCATCCTCCATAGCTGATCTCCTCTATTCTCTATAGTTGATCTCCTCTATCCCCATAGATGATCTCCTCTATCCCCCTGTAGCTGATCTCCTCTATCCCCCATAGCTGGTCTCCTCTATCACAATTAGCTGATCTCCTCCATCCCCCATAGCTGGTCTCCTCTATGCCCTATAGCTGATCTCCTCTATCCCCTATAGCTGATCTCCTCTATCCCCCATAGCTGATCTCCTCTATCCCCTATAGCTGATCTCCTCTATCACCTATAGCTGATCTCAGCTATCCCCCTATAGCTGATCTCAGCTATCCCCCATAGCTGATATCCTCTATCCCCCATAGCTGATCTGCTCTATCCCCATAGATGATCTCCTCTATCCCCCATAGCTGATCTCCTCTATCCCCTATAGCTGATCTCCTCTATCCCCCATAGATGATCTCCTCTATCCCCCATAGCTGATCTCCTCTATCCCCTATAGCTTATCTCCTCTATCCCCCATAGACGATCTCCTCTATCCCCCATAGCTGATCTCCTCTATCCCCTATAGCTGATCTCCTCTATCCCCCATAGACGATCTCCTCTATCCCCCATAGCTTGATCTCCTCTATCCCCTATAGCTGATCTCCTCTATCCCCATAGATGATCTCCTCTATCCCTCATAGCTGATCTCCTCTATCCCCTATAGCTGATCTCCTCTATCCCCCATAGATGATCTCCTCTATCCCTCATAGCTGATCTCCTCTATCCCCTATAGCTGATCTCCTCTATCCCCCATAGATGATCTCCTCTATCTTGCATAGCTGATTTCCTCTATCTCGCATAGCTGATCTCCTCTATCCCCCATAGATGATCTCCTCTATCCCTCATAGCTGATCACCTCTATCACCTATAGCTGATCTCCTCTATCCCCCATAGATGATCTCCTCTATCTTGCATAGCTGATTTCCTCTATCTCGCATAGCTGATCTCCTCTATCCCCCATAGCTGATCTCCTCTATCTCCCATAGCTGATCTCCTCTATCCCCCATAGCTAATCTCCTCTATCCCTCATAGATGAACTCCTCCATCCCCCATAGCTGATCTCCCTCCTCCCCATACTAAGCTCCTCTATCCCCCATAGCTGATCTCCTCTATCCCTCATAGATAATCTCCTCCATCCCCCATAGCAGATATCCCCCCCTCCCCTATACCTGAGCTCCTCTATGCTCAATCTCCACTCTATCTAATTCAAAAACATATTTTCTGAGGTTTGGTGACCACAACTGAAGGTCATATTCCAGATGATGGTGAACCCATGTTCTGTAATTGGGTAAGAATTACTGATGTCATCTCTGGAATATATGAGAGTCTCCTTATAATAATAATATGTCCTCTCTCTCTCTGTCATTGTCTGGACTGATAATGTGAGGTATCCCGAGAGGATCCGGATGGAGAGAAGAATACTTTATAGTTGGTTTGTTTTTTTGTATCAATCATGCTCTGATCTTTGGTACGCTCTGTATGTCTCTTCCTCCACACTGAGGATACAATGTAACACTTCACCCCCCCTCCCCACTGACAGCCAATACCATGTGACCTGACACCCCCCCCCACACACACACACACACACACACACACAAGGGGTGGGTCACTACCGGGATCATGTGACACAACAGGAAGAGACCCAGAGACACACATGAAGTAAGTGCAGAGAA